>NC_140992.1:98444814-99029899 GCF_052327205.1 Somniosus microcephalus | reverse complement strand
GGTCAACCATCACGTCACTCAACGCTAATGAGCAGTAGGATTGGTCAACCGCTAATGAGCAGAATTTTGCCGTTTGAAAGTTTTTTGTATACTGTTCGAACAATTTTTGTCTGACCAAAAATTAAATATGCCTATGACGCTCCCCTAAGCATAAGCTTTCTTTTGATATTAACATATGTTAGGTAAGCTCTATAACTTTTGAGTGATGCCCGGACATACACACAGACAGACAGATCGATCCTTTTATATATATAATAATATATATATCTAGCTGGAGTGCCCGGCGGTGCCGAGGGTTTTTTGAGGGCATGTTGTTATGAAAAAGTGGAAATAATTTTTATATATATATAGATGAGTTTGTCTGTCTGTGTGGGAAGGAGAGAGAGAGAGAGAGACTGGGGGGAGAAGAGAGAGACGGGGGGGGGAGAGAGAGACTGGGGGAAGAGAGAGAGAGACTGGGGGGAGAGAGAGACTGGGGGGAAGAGGAGAGACTGGGGGGAGAGAGAGAGAGACTGGGGGAGAGAGAGAGACTGGGGGAAGAGAGAGAGAGAGAGACTGGGGGAAGAGAGAGAGAGAGACTGGGGGGAAGAGAGAGAGAGAGACTGGGGGAGAGAGAGAGAGAGAGACTGGGGGGAGAGAGAGAGACTGGGGGGGAGAGAGAGAGAGAGAGACTGGGGGGAGAGAGAGAGACTGGGGGGAGAGAGAGAGAGAGAGACTGGGGGAGAGAGAGACTGGGGAAAGAAAGAGAGAGAGACTGAGGGGAAGAGAGAGAGAGACTGGGGGAAGAGAGAGAGACTGGGGGAAGAGAGAGAGAGACGGGGAAGGGAGAGAGATACGGGGGAGTGAGAGAGAGAGAGAGACTGGGGGAAGAGAGAGAGAGAGAGAGAGACTGGGTGGGAGAGAGAGAGTGAGAGACTGGGGAGAAGAGAGAGACTGGGGGGAGAAGAGAGAGACGGGGGGGAAGAGAGAGAGAGACGGGGAAGGGAGAGAGATACGGGGGAGTGAGAGAGAGAGAGAGACTGGGGGAAGAGAGAGAGAGAGAGAGAGACTGGGTGGGAGAGAGAGAGAGAGAGAGACTGGGGGAGAAGAGAGAGACTGGGGGGAGAAGAGAGAGACGGGGGGGGAGAAGAGAGAGACGGGGGGGAAGAGAGAGAGAGAGACTGCTGGATTTAGTTTGGGATTAGCCTGGAGAGAGAGGGGGGGAAGCAGTGCCTCAGGCCTGGTCCGATGGACCCCTGCGAAGGAAGGAAGGAAGGAAGGAAGGAGAAGGCGAGCTCTCCCTCCCTCTCCCACCCCCTCACTCTTTCCCTCCCACACCCTCTCTCTCTCCCTCCCCCTCTCTCTCCCTGCCCTCTCTCCTGCCCTGTCTCTCTCCCTCCCTCCTCTCTCCCTCCCTCCCTCCCCTCCCTCCCTCCTCTCCCTCTCCCTCCTCCCTCTCCCCCTCCTCCTCTCCCTGCCTCTCTCCTCCCTCCCCCTCTCTCTCTCCCTCCCCCTGTCCTCTCCCTGCTTTCCTCTCTGTCCCTCCTTCCCCTCTCCCTCCCTCCCCTCTCCCCTCCCTAGTGCCTCAGGCCCAGACACTGAGCCGAGCCCCGGACCGGGCCGAGGGGGGGAAAGGCCGAGTCCCCGGCCCGCGGCCGCAAACGGAGCTGAGCCCTGGGACCGGGCCGATGGGGGGAAGGCCAAGTCCCTGGCCCGCGGCCGCAAACAGAGCCAAGCCCCGGGACCGGGCCGAGGGGGGAAAGGCCGAGTCCCCGGCCCGCAGGCGCAAACGGAGCTGAGCCCCGGGACCGGGCCGAGGGGGGGAAAGCCCGAGTCCCCGGCCGCAAACGGAGCCAAGCCCCGGGACCGGGCTGAGGGGGGGAAAGCCCAAGTCCCCGGCCGCAAACGCAGCCGAGGACCCGGGCCGAGGGGGGAAAGCCCGAGTCCCCGGCTGGGGCCTCTAGCTCCACAAGGTGGGGAGACCTTCCCTGGAAGACAACTGAGTTCCTTCATACTTGAAATGGATCACTTTATTTCAAACTGTTCCTAAATACTATTTAAAACTGAATTAATTTGTTCTTTTCCTTAGTTCCCTGTATTAAAGTTCAGGTTTTAAGCATCCCATAGCTAAGAAGACAACTGCACTAAATGATCTGGCATTAAGCCATATAGAACAGGAAGGTGGCAGCTGTTAAAATGTGAATAAAAGTAAAAGCTGAGGTAAAGACGGCCGAATTAACAGCAGTTTGAAAGATTAGGCCCCGCCCACACACGCCATGAAACGCCCCCCGTGACACAGCGCGCTCCCCCCATAGGATTGGTCAACCTTCACATCACTCAATGCTACTGAGCGGATTTCCCCGTATGATTGGCCAACTGCTAATGAGCGGAATTTTTAACATTTTTTGTCTACTGTCCGAACAATTTTTGTCTGACCAAAAAGTAAATACGCCTAGGACACCCTCCTAATCATAACCTTTCTTTTGATACAACATATGTGTAGGTACGCTCTATAACTTTTGAGTGATGCCCGGACAGACAGACAGACACCACTATTTTATATATATAGATAATAATAATGGATGATAATACAGATTTACAAGTGCAAATCTAAAATGCAAAGTCTTAATCTCTGTCTCCATCCAGTGGTGATAGTGTAGAATTGCATCAAAGTATTTAGAATCATAGAATGGTTAGAGCACTTCAGCTAGTCCCATTCTCCGCCGCCCTTTCCCCGTAGCCCTGCAATTTTTTTTTCTTCAGATACTTAACCAACTCCCTTTTGAAAGCTGTGATTGAATCTGCCTCCACCATCCTTTCAGGCAGTGTATTCCAGATCCTAACCACTTGCTGCGTAAAAATGTTTTTCCTCATGTCGCCTTTGGTTCTTCTGCCAATCACCTTAAATCTGTCCCCTCTGGTTCTTGACCCTTCTGCCAATGGGAACAGTTTCCCTCTATTTACTCTGTCCAAACCCCTCATGATTTTGAACACCTCTATCAAATCTCCTCTCAATCTTCTCTGCTCCAAGGAGAACAACCCCAGTTTCTCCAGTCTATCAACATAACTGAAAACCCTCATCCCTGGAATCATTCTTGTAAATCTTTTCTGCACCCTCTCTAAGGCCTTCACATCCTTCCTAAAGTGCGGTGCCTTAAATTTACTTAAAAGCTTCACCAACGAGGTGGTGCTTTGTTCTGGACACTGGTGACCGAGATCAGAGCTGCTGATTTACTGTGATTGAATAGTGCAGACTCTGTTTTTATTACTTGATTTTCACCAGTGTTTTAGGCATCACATTTCACAGTTCTACCTGTTTACAATAGGGCCACTAATCCATAATTAGTCAAATTCCATTTCTATTGCATGGGATTTTGGAATTCTTACCAGTATATTGGAGATCGAATTCTTCAATTTTGGCAATTGCCCTGTCAAACTCAGTGGCCTTGGTGAAACGTGGCAATCCCCTTACCAAAAAAATGTTGTTCAAGTTTATCCCACTGAACTGAAAAAAACCCCAGTCGATTTGTTCACAGATTAGAGGTTACTATGATGCCCAGTCCACACTATTGATTCCTACCCCCACGTACATCAGCGGAGGCTTGTCTTCTGACCGTGAAAACTGACACAGCCGCTCCCCGGCAGGCTGCGGGAATGATAGATCAGATTGCCTATGAGAATTTATTGAGACGCCCTTAATATCAGTAAGTGTTTATGTTTCAGTCTGAGTTTGAGGATTTTTAGAGGTTCCCTCGATGTGTCAATTAAGCAACTGGTTGAAAGCATCTGGTGATGTGCAAGATGGAGCTTGTGAGCAGAAACTGAGTTGATGGGGGTTCAGTTGATCTTGGCCAATAGTAAATCATCAGCCTGTTCTACACCCCCGCCTCATTTTCCTTTTCCATTGAAGTCAAAACAGGCGGCCGATTCACTATCGCTTGTTATGCGCTTCCACCCAAGACCAATTTCAGCCCCGTGAATGTTGCCCTAGAGTAAAATTGTTTTCAGTAATAATGAATCTAGTTGTTTTTAATTTATGATTCAATGCTGGATTATTAAGGACCTCATGGGAAAAATTGGGTTGGTTTGCGCCTCTCATTAGCACCCCCGGGGGGTGCTAACTGGGCGCAGATGCCTCCCGCGCAATTCAGCGGCAGGTTAGTGGCAGCGGTAGCCGGTAGTGCCCCGCGCCACCTGTGATTACGTCATCATTGCGGCCCCTGACCTATCACCGAACAATATGACGCCGCCGCCGTGCTACTTAAGGGCAGGTGTCGGGAGGCCATTTTTATTTTGGCTGACTGCCAGCACCTGTCCCCTTTCACTTTTTTATGCAGGGTGCCAACTGTGATCGCACAGTTTTCATGGCACCCCGCTCCCCGGTGGTCCAGCAGGGCCCCAGTACGTGCAGCACTAGGCCCCTCCCCTTTAATCAGTGGAGGAGGCCTGCATGAAATTCAGTAGTAGTACCGCAAGCAGGAGGGCGAACGCTTTCCAGTAGCGCCCCACCTCCTGCTTGGGGCTCTACTACTGAATTTACCGCGGAGGGGTGCTAACTTTTTCGGGGCGCCTGGCGACGTTATCGCCCCAAAATGGGCCCCACCCAATTTTTCCCCCTCCGGTCTAAGTGATACTACAACAACAACTTGTATTTATATAGCACCTTTAACGTAGTAAAATGTTCCAAGGTGCTTGACAGGAATATTATAAGACAAAAAATTTGTCACCGATCCACATAAAGAGAAATTAGGGCAGGTGACCAAAAGCTTGGTCAAAGAGGTAGGTTTTAAGGAGCATCTTAAAGAAGGAAATAGAGGTAGCGAGGCAGAGAGGTTTAGGGAGGGAATTCCAGAGCTTAGGGCCCAAGCAACTGACTAATACATAAAAGTGTTAACATGTTTGTATGAAATTCCCCTGCCCACTACTTTAACCAACTTGTTAATGCTCAGTTAAAAATAGCAAATTAAGGTATTTTAAATGAACACATTAACATGTTGGTATATTAATATCACACAGCGCTGTTCACCCCAGTTGTATGTACATTGACAGTGCTCCCCTCTCAATGTTGTATCACTTTAACAAAAGGAGCACCTACTGAAACAAATAAGGAGACAGTTAGCCCAAACCGATTTGAAATGATAAAAAAATTTGCTTGAAGATCATTTTTTTAAATTACTTTTTGAGACTGTGACTCTTTCCTTTTTATTGAGACTTGCTTTGTTTCACATCTCTTGTAGTTCAGGAAACTATATGCAGTCACGAGGGTGGCAAGGCTATCCATTCTCAGTCCTGGATCACTGTTGCTGTAATACCAGCCGCTCAGAGGAGCGATAGAGAGGCTCAGGGTGACCCTACCTCTGACTGTCTCTCCATTGGTGTCGCGAGTTGCCTGCCCTCCTCTCAGTGCCTCCCCCCACGGTGGAACAGCTGGGATCAGGAACTCAGTGCGTGGAAGATTAATGATGTTAAATGGCAGCTGCCTAACTGGCACAGTCACTGCTCGGGGCCTTCCCGACAAATACTTTGCGTAAGATTCAGGTGCATTTACAGATTGATAGGAACAGGTCCCCAGCACTGAGTGTTTGGACGTCATCACCTCCTGGGAGGGAGGAAAGTTAGTGGAGTTCTGCGTCATTTGCTAATTGAGAAGAGCACCATTAATGACGGACGCACAACAGCTGCCACAAACATGCTGTGCAACATTTCACACCAGCTGTGTAACATCTCCCATTTAAATTGCACTTCCCTCTGCTGTACTTGAAGGTTGACGTACAATGAGACAAAATGCAAATTCAAACTTTGAAACTTCTTGCAGTATCCATGGTGAACATGAAGCCATTGCCAAATACTCAGACTGTTCTATGACACAGAAGCTCGTGAGCCAGTGTTTCTTTCTCCAATAGATTTTTGTTAAGTACATGTATCAGGGAATATGGAGCCAAGGCAGGTAAATAGAATTGAGGTACAGATCAGCCATGATCAAATTGAATGGTGGCGCAGGCTCGAGGGGCTGAATGGTCGACTCCTGCTCCTATGTTCCCTGGTTTTTTATGTTGGACTCAGCTCTTGGTTCTGGGAGGGGAACCACTGGGCTACAAACCCAAGATCTCCTGCTTACAAGCGAGTGGTTTAATCTGCTCTGCCACACGTCACGCCTCGAGACCATGAGCATTGTGGAGTCAATCTCTTCCATCAATGAGAGAAGGGGAGCTATGGCGTAGGGGGGATTTCAATAGAAGAAAGAGCATGCATTTGTAAACTGATATTAAGGGAATATCTTGCATTTATATAACAGGAGTGTACCAATGGGCAGAGCTGGGGGGTAGGAGATGTGGCAGTTCACATAAGCATCTGTCCTGTATCGTGAGCATTGTTCCATCAGTCCTTGCATCATTGATCCTACTCTTGTCTGTACACAGTAATTAATATTGGGACTAACAAGGAGATAAATCAGCCAGTATCTGTGCTCTGGATTGCTATCCAACTTTGGAAAATATTGTGTATAATGTTATGGGATGGCCTGGACAATTGGAATCATAAATGCAAACTGAAGGTCCAAGTGGCATCAGGAGGGATCAAGTTAACATTGCTCTCTTTAAAGAAATACTTATGTTAAAAAATGTTTTATAGTCAGATGGTTCATGCAAGCTCCATCAAATCACTACAAAATATTGATTGATTTTAATAATGACTTAATGATTGCGAAGCCACTTAAAGAAGTACCTTGGGCTACAGCATGTGGGGCACTGCACATGTCAAACAGTGAGGAGCCGGGCTGGCTGGCTGGATATCAGAAGCTCATGAATATCATTTAAATAAGCTCACTGCACATGGAACGTAACTGTTTGGGGAGGGAATCGTACAAGCACACAATCCTTAATGGGCTGCTGTTCATGATTAAAGAGAAGAGACTACTTAAAGAAGAAAGAAAGACTTGCATTTATATAGCGCCTTTCACGACCACCGGATGTCTCAAAGCGCTTTACAGTCAATGAAGTATTTTTGAAGTGCAGTCACTGTTGTAATGTGGGAAACGCAGCAGCCAATTTGCGCACAGCAAGGTCCGACAAACAGCAATGTGATAATGACCAGATAATCTGTTTTTGTTGTGTTGGTTGAGGGATAAATATTGGGAATGGCTGAATGTGAGGATAAGAAATGTTGGAGCATTTATAAAGGTTCAAAGTGCTTTTGACGAGTTTTCAATCTTTGCAACGATTTGATGGGGGGAGGGAGAAGTAATGGCTGAGAATGAAAGGACAGAAAACTCTGAGGCACGAAATGGAGTGTGTGGGTAAGTGGCACAGTGGATCCCCTGTTTAATGACTGGTAAAGTGGATGTGGGTGCAAGGAGGGTTGATCTGTTTATTACTCCAGGCCACCTTCCCCAGAAGATGGTAGCGCATGCCACAAAGCATTACCCTTGGCTTATTGTCAGAAGATTGTAGGTTCAAGTCCCACTCCTGAGACTTCAGTACTAGGCTGGCACTCCAGTGCAGTGCTGAGGGAGTGCTGCACTGTCGGAGGTGTCGGCTTTCGGATGAGACATTAAACCAAGGCCCCATCTGCTCTCTCAGGTAAGTGTAAAAGATTCCATGGCACTATTTCAAAGAGCAGGAGAGTTCTCCCGGGTGTCCTAACTAACCAACATTCATGCCACAACCAACATCACTATAAACAGATTATCACATTGTTGTTTTTGGGACCTTGCTGTGTGCAAATTGACTGCTGCATGTTCTACATTACAACAATGACTACACTTCAAAAATAATTAATTTAACTGTAAAGCACTTTTGGACATCCTGAGATCATGAAAGGCACTAGTTTGTTCCTTGTTTACCTATGAACCTCTTCCACATTTATTATTTAATCATATCAAGCCCTCACACGATATTCCATCTCTGTCATTGCACCTCATGCGTTTCCGATACCTTAGCAGAGCACACAGTCCAGATGAAATATACAGTTGCCTCACTGTACTCATTATTTTCCAAGGACTTCACACATCAAATCATTACAACACAATTTTGCTGCACAATGCATGCTCTCTTACTAACACAGAGGCTGGACACATGTCACTCACATGTCTCTTACTAACACAGAGGCTGGTCACATGTCACTCACATGTCTCTTACTAACACAGAGGCTGGTCACATGTCACTCACGTGTTTCTTACTAACACAGATGCTGGTCACATGTCACTCACATGTCTCTTACTAACACAGAGGCTGGCTTGCAGACTGGACACATGTCTGTCACTATGCCTGTGTTCTTTCAATTTACAGCATTTTAAGATTAAAATTCTGCTTTCACGAGTAGATGACCCAAAATTCATGAGAACAGGTCTCAACTGGAGATAGGCTCACAAATCATAGGCCCTTGATCCTCTTGGGACTAGGCCACCCTGGGCATCCTGACATGAAGGGAATAGAGAAAAGGGAAGTAGCAGGACAACTCCAAGCTCAGGCCTGGTATCATATTGGTCTTATGGCTCATCCCTCTTGTCACTCATTCCTAAACAGGCATACACACTGCCACTCAAACATCACACACAGTATCTTGCGACACAAGCTCAATTTGAAGGTATAATGGGGAGCTAGCACTCTAATATTTATCCCCTTTCTGTCATAATGAACCTGGAGGAATGGTCTGTCAGCCCTGCCAATGGCCCAGGGAAACACAGAACCTTGTAACATCCTGAACCTCTCTCACTAATGCTTGCAAGCACCGGCGCAGCTACGCAGTGAGCATCAGGTAGTACCTGTTAAAATAGAGTGCAAGGTGAGGTGGTTGCAGAGGAGGAGCAAGAAGCTGCTTATTCACCTTTAAGAAGCTGACTCCTAAAGTTCAGGCCATTCACCCATTTCACACGGGCAAGCAGTGCTGTTGCAGGAAAGCCTTTCCCAAGTCATGAGATTCAGCAGAAAGATATGCGAGGTATATGGAGGCTCATGCTGGTAGACCTTTTTGCAGTTAGTAACTTTGGAGTGGTGCGACCTCAGTGCCCGATTTTGTGACCCCTGCCCCTGACCAGCGAGGGCCGGGACTGGCAATGGAGCCTTGCAAAAATCGACCCTATGGTTTCTTCAAAGAATTAAAGCATTGAACGACAAAAGAAAATTGCAGGGCTATGGGGAAAGAGCAGGGGAGTGGGACTAAATGGATCGCTCTTTCAAAGAGCTGGTTCAGGCACGATGGACAGAATGGCCTCCTTCTGTGCTGTATAAGATTCCATGACAGCGAATGATATTGAACGGGTAATATACAGAAAAATGAATGTTTCTTCTTTGCAAAAGATACATGTAGTCCAGTAGTTGGTGCTGTGATGTAATGGCCCGTAATTTCCAATCGGAGGCATCCTGCGTGCAGATGCCTCCTATCGGGAAAAAATCTAAGCATTTACCTGAGGGCTCCCGAGGTCCGGACTCTTCCGCTTCTGGGCCTCTCCTGGTGCGTGCCCAGGTATCCCAGGGGCGCAGGCGGTTCGCAAGCGTCCCTGGGATCACGTGGGCCAGGCCAGCCAATGGGAGAAAGGATTCCCCTTTCATACTTTTGACAGGTAGACCTTTTAAAGGTATGAATGGGGATCACTGAAAAAAGACACATTAAATAATTTTTTTTTTAAATATCACGTTTTTAAAATGAGTTAAAATGGCATTAAATTTAATATTTTACACAATTTAATTTTTTGAAAAAAAAATTAAATTTTTTTACGGGGCTAAAAATAAACTTACTTTTTTAGAAGTATTTTTAAACTATAAATGAGTGGAAAAAAATTATTTTTTTACTTTTTTAAACTCTTATGCTGGCAAAAGCAGGCCTTACGCTTTTACCAGGCGTAAGATTTTTAAGGGTTTTCAGCAGGTGGAGGTTCTGCAGAAAGCGGAACTCTCCACCTGCAGAGGCCCTTCTCCAGGGCAGGCGGAGGATCTGTCAAGATTCTTGACAGATCGGAAGTGCCGGTTTTCAGCGCATGCACTTCACATGCATGAAACCAGCACTTGCGAGGTCCCTGCAGGTGTCTACACAGCTCGTACACACCTGTAGGCATCGGAACTTAAAGGCCATTGTCTCAGAGTTGACAGCATTTACCTGCTCAAATAAAAAGTGAGTTTTAGCTGTACAGATAAGTCATCTCTGAACCCCCAACAATGTTAAATTGGACCTCATGCATAACTGGTATTCAGGAGTTGATGCCACCTTTCAGCCAGGCCAGCAGGTGGCGCACAAGTACTCTATTTGGAGAGCTTGGTGTGGGGGAGGGGCTGTGGTCCAGCAATGGGCGGGACCAATCTCACCCACACAGACTATCGTTTCATACAGTCGTCGCACACCGCGTGGACCCACGGAGAGCCACACATCCCATCTCATTTGATTCTCCCAGCTGAATGAGGCAGGGCAGCAGCAGGAGACAGCTGCAGGAGATCTTGAGATGGGAAAGTATTGGGAAAACAAGTGTTCTCAGTAAAAGGAAACTGATTCTAATCAAATCAGTCCACAGCATTTGCAAACATGTCACACGATTGTGTGTTGATTCATCTCCTCAAATCTCACTGAACTCAATCATTACACACACACACATACCTCCCCAAACCCCAGTATGGCCTGTGGCACAGTGGGGTAGCACTCTCATCTCTGAGTCAAAAGGTTATGGGTTCAAGCCCCACTCCAGAAACTTGAGCACAAAATCTAGGCTGATACTCCACTGCAATACTGAGGGCGTGCTCCACTGTCGGATGGTGCCGTGTAACCCTCTTAAGTGGACAGAAAGAAAGACTTGCATTTATATTTAAAAGATGCTGTGGCACTATTTGAAGAAGAGCAGGGGAGTTCTGGCCAATATTTATCCCTCAACCAACATCCCTAAAATAGTTTATCTGGTCATGTAATTCATTGCTGTTTGTGGGAGCTTGCTGTGTGCATATTGGTTGCCATGTTTCCTACATTACAACAGTGACTACACATCAAAAGTACTTAATTAGCTATAAAGCACTGTGGGGTGCCCTGAGGTCATGAAGGGCACTATATAAATGCAAGTCTTACTTTACTTTCTTGCAGTCACTGAACTCAACCAATACAGACACACCTCCCCAAACCCAGCATGTACCTTACCCTACTGCCCCGAGTTAAATCAGGCCTAAAGAATCTGATGGAAGGAGTTAGTATTGATTTAGTAAAATTCAAATCAGAAAATAACATTTTGGGATACAGTATATGAGTAATTTGACACATGACATGTAGCAAGTGTCACATGCTTGGGAGGAACAGGTAACTTTGGACCTATGTTGCCCAAAGCTCTCCACCACTGGGGTTTTCCACGCCTCATGTCTGGGTCTGTTGTAAACTAATTGTTGGAGATTGATTGCTATGAGTAGTCAACAACCCCATTATCATTGTATCTTCTTCTTCTTAGGCAGTCCCTCGGAACCGAGGATGACTTGCTTCCACATTAAAAATGAGCTCGCAGGTGACTGATTAGTCCAATGCGTGACCTACATTCTCTGTCACAGGTGGGGCAGACGGTGGTTGAAGGGGCGGGTGGGTGGGGTGCTTGGGTTGACGTGCGCTCCTTGCGTTGCCTGTGCTTGGCTTCCGCTTGCTCCTGGCGAAGAGGCTCGAGGTGTTCGGCGCCTTCCCGGATGCTTCTCCTCCACTTTGTGCGGTGTTGGGCCAGGGATTCCCAGGTGTTGGTGGGGATGTTACACTTTTTCAAGGAGGCTTTGAGGGTGTCCTTGAAGCGTTTCCTCTGCCCACCTGGGGCTCTCTTGCCATGCCGGAGCTCCGAATAGAGCGCTTGTTTTGGGAGTCTCATATCGGGCATGCGGACAATGTGACCTGTCCATCGGAGCTGATTGAGCGTGGTCAGAGCTTCGATGCTGGGGATGTTGGCCTGAGCAAGAACACTGACGTTGGCGCGCCTATCCTGCCAATGGATTTGCAGGATCTTGCAGAGGCAGCGTTGGTGGTACCTCTCCAGCGCTTTGAGGTGCCTGCTGTACATGGTCCATGTCTCTGAGGCATACAGCAGGGCAGGTATCACTGCTGCCCTGTAGACCATGAGCTTAGTGCCGGGTTTGAGGTCCTGGTCTTCAAACACTCTCTTCCTCAGGCGACCGAAGGCTGCACTGGCACACTGAAGGGACTACCACGGGACTACCAAGCTGATAGAAGGCGAACTAGGGGGACCTTGGTCTTTTTTTCATCTAGCAATTCCTGTTTATGCGCATAAACTTCCGGCTTTAGTTGTTGACAGTTTGCTTACAGTCGAGTCCCTTTGTTCATGTGGAGTAATTGGGATAGAATCCACACCACCTTCATTAGAGCAGTCAACGTCATGGAAATATGAGGAGTGATAATAATCAATAAGAGTATAAGTTTTCAAATCCCTCCATGGCCTTGCCCCTCCCCATCTCTGTAATCTCCGAGATCTCTGCATTCCTCCAATTCTGGCCTATTACGCATCTCCGATTATAATCGCTCCACCATTGGCGCCCATGCCTTCAGCTGCCAAGGCCCTTGCTCTGGAATTCCCTCCCTAAACCTCTGTGCCTCTCTGCCTCTCTCTCTCCCCTTTAAGACGCTCCTTAAAATCTACCTCTTTGACCAAGATTTTGGTCACTTATCCTAATATCTCATTTATATATCAAAATTTTACTACGTTAAAGGCGCTATATAAATACAAGTTGTTGTTGTAGATTGCCACCTCCAGACTGGAGTCTGTCATGAGAGCATGAAACTCTGCTAAAGCCACACTGTATGCACTTTACTTTTTTTAATGATTGCAGTCTGCAACAATTTTTACTTCTAGTGGAGGAACGCAGACTAGAAATTACTGTCGGCAATAATAATGGATGGATGCTTAACGTATTCCACAGAAACCACAGAAACCCCACAGTGCAGATAGAGGCCATTTCAGCCCATCGAGCCTGCACCGACACATATTCCACCCGATCCCCGTAACCCCTACACCAACACATATCCCACCCTATCCCCGTAACCCCACGTATTTAATCCCCCTAACACTAAGGGTCAATTTATCATAGCCAAACAACCTAACCCCGCACATCTTTGGACTGTGGGAGGAAACCGGAGCAGCCGGAGGAAACCCACGCAAACACGGGGAGAATGTGCAAACTCCACACAGTTGCCCGAGGCCGGATTCGAACCTAGGTCCCTGGCGCTGTGAGGCAACAATGCTAACCACTATGCCACCGTGCTGCCTCACAGCGCCATTCGTGTGATGTTGCTCTGTCTGTTATTTTAGCCATGATGTGGAGATGCCGGTGTTGGACTGGGGTGGACAATTGTGAGAAGTCACACAACACCAGGTTATAGTCCAACAGCTTCACCTGACGAAGGAGCAGCGCTCCGAAAGCTTGTGATTTCAAATAAAGCTGTTGGACTATAACCTGGTGTTGAGTTATTTTAGCGGAAGAGATTAACCCATTACAGTATTTGAACTTAACCTGTAAAGTTGTGTGAAGTCTGTAGGACTACAGGCAGAAGTATTGTGAGCTTCAAAATGCTGGAAAATGCATTAAATAAAGTATCAAAAATCCAAAACCTTTTGGAGAAGAGGGGTGCAAGATATGCCCCCAGATCCCCCTAGAAAATAAATCTCACACCTGCTGCATTCCTTCAGTCATTTGTAAGTTCACTATTGCTGCAAACTGTGCACTTTCGGAATTTTCCACTATGATAAAAGTGAACAAATATATCTCTAGCTTAAGTTATGACCTGCCCATGTTCCGCTGCACTTTCAGTGCCACCCTTCATATGCAGATGGCTTAAGGCAGGGGTTCGCAACCTTTTTGCTTCTGAGGCCCTCCTCCCATGTTATAAAAATTCCACGGACCCACTGTGGGGGGGAGAAGGGGGTGTTTGGGGGGGGGGCAGGGATGGGGTTTCATCTCGCATGGTTGCCATCAGCAGCCATCAAAGTTTACTAGGTCTCGGTCCCTCAACACAAACAGAGATAACTTTCCACCCACCTTACGGTGCCTGGAGGCCCTCACATCTGTTATGTATTGTGTGTTCTATTGTGTGTTCTCCTCCCACCTGTGGTGGCGCTGTCACAGGAGATAAATGGTTGGGTATTCTCTCGGTTAAGTTTAGCTCTCTTTGTTCGGAACTTGCCAGAACTTCCTTTCCTTCCAATAAAGCACTTCATGTTTGAATCTCTGAGTTCTGAGTCCTAAATTGTGTCTAGGTAGAAAGGTATCGACACAACAAGTGGCAACGAGGAGCGGATGAATCCGCGTATGTTACGGGTGCAGTGAGTAAACAGAAAATTTAATTTGAAATGTGAGATGGCAACTATATTAGGAAACATCGGTGACTTTCATGAAAACGTGGCGCAATGGAGCGCATATACGGAAAGTTTTGACTATTTTGTATTGGCGAATGCGGTGGCAAATGAAAAGGTCGTGCCTACCTTTTTGAGTGTAATCGGGCCGAAGACTTTCAATTTACTTCACAGCCTCGTGCAGCCAGATAAGCCAGGAACTAAAACATATAAGCAACTAGTGGAAATTCTTGGAGCACATTTTTCACCAAAACCTCTGGTTATTGCTGAGAGATTTAGATTTCACAAACGGAATCAAGAGGAGGGGGAATCAGTGACGATGTTTATTGCTGCTTTAAAAAGGTTGTCAGAACACTGCCAGTTCAAGGAGGTGCTGAATGACACCATTAGAGACAGACTTGTGTGTGGTCTGCAAAATGCAGCCACACTGAAGCGCCTTCTTACTGAGGACAACCTTACTCTTGAAAAGGCCATTGAAGTTAGTGTCTCCATGGAGATGGCAGAAAAGGAGGCTCACCAGTTGAGTTCAACAGGGAGAGTTCACAAGGTGTCGTCTGAGCCTAAAGGTGCGCGGAACGGCACATGTTACCGTTGTGGGAAAACGGGCCATCACGCTAATGACTGCTGGTGTACGGAGCTGGAATGCCGAAATTGTGGCAAAAAGGGTCACATTGAACGCGCCTGTAGCGGTAAAAAAAGAACAGACAGAGCTGGGAAGCATGGAAGCAAAATGTCTGTATTTGGACAAGAGAGGAAAAAGAGGGTTCATTCAGTGCAGTATGATGGAACAAGCAAAACAGAGGGGAGCGACACCTCTGAGGAGGAAGAGGTGCATATACTGACGGTTGCAGGTGGTTCAAATGGCTACTGGGTGTCGCCACTGGTGGAGGGACAACCAGTGCGGATGGAGGTGGACACAGGCACGGCTGTGTCCCTTGTTTCAGACACTGTCTACAACAAAATGCTAAAGCATCTTACCCTTCAGCCAACAAACATTGTGCTAAAGACGTATACCGGCGAACCTGTGGCCATGAGAGGCGTCATTGAGGTGACAGTTAAATTGAACGGACAGACTGCAAAACTACCACTATATGTGGTAAAGGGAAATTACCCATCGCTACTGGGACGTGCGTGGCTAGAGAAAATCACGCTGGACTGGCCTGCAGTCCGCATGATGTCAAAAGGGGAGTCAGGTCTGACTGCAGTGTTAAACAAACATGCAGAACTCTTCAATGGGGAACTTGGGAGCATGAAAAAGATTAGCGTGAGACTGGACATTAAACCTGACAGCAAGCTGAAGTTTCACAAAGCCCGACCTGTACCCTATGCAATTAGGCCAAAAGTTGAGGCTAACTTGGAGGCCTTAGTCGAGAATGGAGTCCTGGAGCCTGTGAGCGTGAGCAAATGGGCCACACCCATTGTTCCTGTCCTGAAAAAGGATGGATCTGTTCGAATCTGCGGGGATTTTAAAGTGACTATTAACCCGGTGCTGTCTGTGGAACAGTACCCTCTTCCCCTCATTGATGATCTTTTTACGGGCCTGGCCGGAGGGCAAAAGTTCAGCAAAATAGACTTATGCCAGGCTTATCTACAAATGCATGTCGATGACAAATCAAAGGAGCTGCTGACAATTGTGACACACAAGGGGCTATACAGGTACTGCCGCCTTCCGTTTGGAATTACGTCGGCCCCTGCTCTATTCCAAAGGGCAATGGATCAGATTTTGAGTGGACTGCCAGGAGTCCAGTGCTACCTGGACGACATCCTTGTCACTGGGACAAATGAGGAGGATCATCTTCTGAACTTGGATGCAACACTACAACGACTGAAAGAGTACGGACTCAGAGTTCGTAAAGACAAATGTGAATTCTTTCAGTCTTCAGTTGAGTACCTGGGGCATGTGATTGACGCTACTGGCCTGCATAAGGCGCCACCAAAGGTCAAGGCGATCGTGGAGGCCCCAGCACCCCAGAATGTGAGCCAGTTACGTTCATTTCTGGGGCTACTTAACTACTATGGGAAGTTTATTCCAGACTTAGCAACATTGCTGAAGCCGTTACATCAGTTGCTATGTCAAGGCAAAACATGGAAATGGACTAAACTGTGCAACGAAGCTTTCGCCCAAGCAAAGAAAGCATTGCTGAATTTGGAGGTCCTGACACACTTCGACCCAAAGCTACCCGTGCAGCTAGCATGTGATGCATCACCATATGGTGTGGGAGCAGTCATATCCCACATCATGCCTTCGGGTGAAGAGAAACCTATCGCCTTCGCATCACGCACCTTGAACAAGGCCGAGAGTAACTATGCGCAGATCGAGCGTGAGGCCTTGGGAATCGTTTTTGGAATTCGAAAATTTCATCAGTACCTGTTTGGGAGAAGGTTCACACACCTGACAGACCACTGTCCATTGACTTCAATCTTCGGGCCCCACACCGGAATTCCGTCTCTCGCTGCAAGCAGGATGCAAAGGTGGGCTTTACTGTTGTTAGGACACACATACGACATCAAATATCGCAAATCAGACTTGCACGGCAACGCAGACGGTCTCTCGAGGCTACCCTTGCCTGTTACTCCCCCAGAGCCTCGTCAGATAGACATCTTCTACTTTAGACAAGTGGAGGGAGCACCTGTCACTGCAGTTCAGGTGCGAAGGTACACCCGCAACGATCCAGTCCTGTCTGAGGTACTGGACGATGTCATTCGAGGGAGAGCGATAGGAGATTCTCCTAGTTTGAAACCTTACGTTTCAAAAAGAAATGAGCTCTCCGTCCAGGCAGGTTGTCTTCTTTGGGGACGCCGTGTCATCATTCCGCCACCTCTGAGGGAACCTATACTGCAACAACTTCATACAGGCCACAGTGGGATGGTTCGGATGAAGGAAATGGCAAGAAGCTACTTCTGGTGGCCAGGTCTCGATGGGAATATTGAGGAGAAAGCCAAAACATGTTCCCCATGTCAAAGGGTCCGGAATGTTCCACAGCTGGCAACCCTACACCCCTGGGATTGGCCTGCAGAAGTGTGGCAGCGAGTACATGTGGACTTCGCCGGTCCTTTCGAAGGGAAGATGTGTATGGTGGTTGTGGACGCTCGTAGCAAGTGGCCGGAGGTCGCTGTGATGAGGTCTACCACGGCAGAGAAAACAATTGAGAAACTTGGTGAGATGTTCAGCCGTTATGGCTCACCGGAACAACTCGTAAGTGACAATGGTCCACAATTTGTATCACAGGAGTTTGCAACCTTCCTGCATGTGAATGGTGTCCAACACATCAGGTCTGCGCCCTATCATCCCTCTACTAACGGCCAGGCAGAAAGGTTCGTGCAAACTTTGAAGCACGCCTTGAAGGCATCGCAAGGTCAGGGCTCAATCCACCAACGTCTGAACAGCTTCCTGTTGTCCTACAGGAACGAGCCGCATACCACAACCAAAACTTCCCCCGCCTCGCTCATGATGAAGAGGCAGTTGTGGACAAGTTTTGACTTACTCAAACCTCCAAGGGCAGAGCAGGTTGTCCATCGTCAACAACAAGCTCAAGTTGAAAAGAGAGAGAAAAGAGCCAAGGAGAGACGGTTTCATCCGGGAGAGCACGTCCTAGCTCGAAACTACAACACTGGACCGAAATGGGTTCCTGCTACGGTGATCGCGCAGACGGGCCCTGTGTCTTACACGGTTGAGACTGCTGAGGACGTCGTCTGGAGAAGACACACAGATCAACTGTTGCTAGGAGCAGAGACAGCCACAGAGGCTCCAACGGCTGGTTGGCCTGAACTGTTTCCGAATGATACCGCAAACCAGCATCCTTTGCCACAGTGCTCTTCTCCAACACAGGAAGTCAAAGAGACTGTTCCACCTGTGCAAACTCCTGACTTTCAACTGACACAGGCACCTTCTCCATCCAGGCCTGTGTCAATGCCTACTGCTGTGGAAGCCAGCGATGACCGCCGGTATCCTGTCAGAGAGCGGCGGCCTCCAAGACGCTTGGATCTGTAGGCTTAGTGACTTACCCACAAGACTGGGGCAGAATAAACCCCAGGGTAAAGTCAGGGTTTGAGGCAGTCTACCTCTACCCTAGGTTAGTTGAGTGTATTGAAAGTAACTTACCTATTGAGGAATAATGTGGACCTTCCATTTAAGAGGGGAGGAAATGTTATGTATTGTGTGTTCTATTGTGTGTTCTCCTCCCACTTGTGGTGGCGCTGTCACAGGAGATAAATGGTTGGGTATTCTCTCGGTTAAGTTTAGCTCTCTTTGTTCGGAACTTGCCAGAACTTCCTTTCCTTCCAATAAAGCACTTCATGTTTGAATCTCTGAATTCTGAGTCCTAAATTGTGTCTAGGTAGAAAGGTACCGACACAACAACATCCAGGCCTCGGGTCTCACTCACCCTCCAACAGAATTTCGATGCACTTGAAGGTGATATCGAACTGAAAAGGGTTGAAAAATGACGATGGGTTTTCCAGCACTACCACATTATTCACTTGTACCTTTGCCATGGCTCCTACAGGGTAATTTTGTGGGGGTTTTCTCCTCAGGCCCACCCGCGCCGATTTAAAACAAAGATCGAGCTCCCGGGTTGGCTTGCAGAGTGTGACAGGCCCCAAGTCTTTGGTTTCCCGCAGAAGCTCCGGCCCATCCTCTTCCTCCTCCTCCACCTGCCGCTCTCGATTGGTTCGCAGAGCACCCACAGGCCTCTATCGCCACCAAAGGCCCGGGGAGCCCAGGTCTGGCTGCCGACCTCCCTGCAGGGCGCCACCCGCAGGCAGCAGCAGTGAGGCGCATCCACCCAAAGCGTGGGCCCCTTGAAATCTTCTCACGGACCCCTAGGGAACCATGGACCCCCCAGTTGAGAACCCCTGGTCTAAGGCTTAAAATTCAGGGCTGTTTTTCAGCTGTCAGCTTTTCTGGTGCTGTGTCGGCTTTTTGTGAAGCTGTTTGATCAGCTAGTGCTAGTTTTCTAGATTGGCCTGTGCGCTGAATCCATTCTGTAATGGCTGCTGATCTTAATGTGTAAAACTGTTCAATAGTATAGATTTCAACAGTCTTCAGCAACAAATAAATGGAGTGAAATCCTGCTGTGAAATATTAACATGTAAAGAGCTTCATTGGGCAGCACGGTGGCATAGTGGTTAGCACTGTTGTCTCACAGCGCCAGGGACCCGGGTTCAAATCCGGCCTCGGGTGACTGTGTGGAGTTTGCACATTCTCCCCGTGTTTGCGTGGGTTTCCTCCGGGTGCTCCGGTTTCCTCCCACAATCCAAAGATGTGTGGGTTAGGTTGATTGGCCATGATAAAATAAAAATTGGCCCTTAGTGTTAGGGGGGATTAAATATGTGGGGTTACGGGGTTACGGTGATAGGGCTTGGGTGGGATGGCTGTCGGTGTAGGGACCGGGTGTTAGGGTTTGGATGATCAGCCATGATCTCGTTGAATGGTGGAGCAGGCTCGAAGGGCCGAATGGCCTACTCCTGCGCCTATCTTCTATGTTTCTATGTTTCTATTACAATAGCAGAGGAACTTGACACAAATGCAGTAACGCATCGTCTCCACAAAGGACTTTCTGATGGTTTAGAGATGCTTACATACCCAGCATCCGAATTACATAAAAGTAATAAAGATTTTAGAAAGATATCCATCAGATTGGACATGCTTTCCCATCTTGGATGTCAGCATGGCTCAGCTGGAAGCACTCTCGCCTCGTGAGTCAGAAGATTGTGGGTTCAAGTCCTACTCCAGAGACGTGAGCCCATAATCGAGGCTGACACTCCAGTGCAGTGGTGAGGGAGTGCTGCACTGTCGGAGGTGCCGTCTTTCGGATGAGACGTTAAATCGAGGCCCCGTCTGCCCTCTCAGGTGGACGTAAAAGATCCCATGGCACTATTTCGAAGAATGACAGGGGAGTTTTCCCCGGTGTCCTGGCCAACATCCCTCAACCAACATCATTGAAACAGGTTATCTAGTCATTTCTTTCATTGCTGTTTGTGGGAGCTTGCTGTGCACAAATTGGCTGCTGTGTTTCCCTACATTACAAATACTTCATTGGCTGTAAAGTGCTTTGGGACGTCCTGGGGTTGTGAAAGGCGCTATATAAATGCAAGTTCTTTCTTTTTTTTAAATCATAATTACATAAAAGTCGTAAAGATTTTACAAAGAAATACATCAGATTGGACAGACTTGCCCCTCGTTATATGTGTATGCAGAAGCTCAGTTTCTCCGCACACCCTGAGCTGCTGAAATGATCCATAAGGGTTGCTGGATAGAGGGAGACTGAAAACATGTTTAAAAGTGTGACACATAAAGCTTTGGAAGTATTGACATTCTTCTCTTAAGTTCATTAGCAGATAGAAAGGACATTTGCCGCGAAGTGCCAGCAGACAGCTTGCAGTGTTGAAAGTGCATGTCCTTGTCACTAAGCTGTAGGAAGTTATGCGTCTCCCATCAGAGGTCAGCGTTGCCCACCACAAGACAGCGCTCGACTTCCTTAAATACTTCCTTGGTTAAGCATGGTTGGCAGAGCAAATAGAGTCTGTTGGTTTGTAATGCGCGACCTTTGTTCTAAGTATAAACACAACAGCTGTCGTCTAATGATTTCGAACACGACTGATAAAAACCTCCATTTTGTGGTGTTATTTCAGTAAAATTACTTTACGGTTGGAGAAGCCGAAGCTTGCAATTTAAAACTACGCCAGTAATGATCATTTGTGAGGCAGACCGAGCATGGCTTGAAGCTTTTTATAGATGTGGCAGGAGATTTAAAACCCTTAAAGGGGAAGGCTCTTTTCTTGACCTACTGTTTAATTTAGGTATCATAATACGAGCCAAAATAACATTGTCTTTTGCCTTTTCCCTTTATATTTTGGAGCTGAAGCTTCCTCCTCATTTAACTAAAATGTTGTAGCGGTTCGTGTAGATCGCCGTCCTGTGGGGAGCGTGATGACGTCATCGCGTTTGTGTTGTGACGTCATCACGTTGCTCGCGTTTCCCGCGCTAAGGGCGTCACGTGATGCGCGTCGTTGCGTCGCTGGCCGTTGAGGCCGAAGTCGGGATGCCGGGCTGTGCCGGTGCTTGCCGCGGGAGCGGAAGATTGCGTCGCTCCCGTCGGCTGGCCGTTGAGGCCGAAGATGCTAGGCCAGGCTGTGCCGGCGCACGCACATCACGTCGTACGTGACGTGACGTCAGCGCGCTAGGGCGCGCCTTAAAGGGGCAATGGCCCCAACAGGTAAGTTAAAAGGGCAACGGCCCCAAAAGGTAAGTTAAAGGGAATTATGTGTCTCAATGTAAGGGACAACCAGTGGTACCGCCACAATGTGTCCTTTATCTGATTGTTAACTCCTAAAGGGATACTGACTTCATGAAAAAGTGGATGCTGACTTCATGAAAAGGTATCTGTAAACTCTGCATCTATTTAGAGGAAGAAGGGAGCCAAGTGTCATTTTTCTCATGATGGTGTCACGCATAAGTGAGGTAGTGAAGTGTTTTGACACCGTTTAATCACACTGTGTGCATGGGGACATTTTTCCTGGACAATGGTGCCCTTTTATACACGCTGAGGCCAAAACTCTGCATCTCTCTGGCACACTCCTGTTGTATCTCTGGTGGGAGCAAGCCATAAGGATGGCAAATTAGACAAGGACCTCATGATGCCAAGTCCCGGCCTGGCATTGGAGTTCCCTCAATGGTTTGTGGTAGGAGGGGGGGGTGTTGGAGAGCTGGGGGAGAGAGTAGCAGGGACACTCAACGCTGGGAGGTCGCACATGGTGTGTCATCGGCGGTAGTAAAGGACACCGGTCCACCGAATGGCGACATTGGGATGTGTAGGCCAGGACCGTGGACTGGAACCTCAAGGGAAAATATCAAGGATTTGTGAAAATTAATTTAAAGTTCCCCCACTTATAAAAGCTGGGGGCGCATCCAAGTTCCTTCTGTGGGATGGGGGGAGAGGAGGGAAATAGAGGGGAAATGGCAATGTCCCAGAATCAATGGATGGGCAGGACTTTCCAGAATACTGTATTAAGGCTGGCAGGTGTGTTAGATCCGTGTATCTTGATGTTGTGTCCTTCAATAATTAGACAACAAGACTGCAGGGAACGATTCAACAGGTGTTTACTGAATGAGGGTTACTCTAGAACTAACTGTACAGATCACTACTCGGGGTTTATATACAGGTGTGGTCACTGCCGGTACTACAGTATACAGGAGCTGTAAAAAGTAGTTCTCCCCTTAAAGGTACATACATTACAATTCCTCCCCTTTTAGATTAACAGTACCATAACACTCATTTAACAATTAAATATCAAACTAATTACAATTAACACTTTTAACATGCAACATTAACTGAAAATAGTCTATTTATAAATTCAGTCTTTGGGGAGGCTTCCTGATTCTTTCTGGATAACGCCTTTCCCGAGTGTCTCGCTCTTGGTGCAGAGGCGATTCTAACACCCTGTCGTCAGTTGATTCATCAGCTTTCAATGCTATTGTTTCTGAGGTAGATGCGACCTGTACGTCGGGTTCCTCACCAGGTACGTATGGCCGAGACATGGGGTTGACTCGTTCCTGTGGCTCTAGGATCTGGTCAGCATGGCGTCTCACAATGTTCTCCCCAACATCCACTGTGTACATTAGTGGCCCCTGCCGTGTGCATATCGTTCCTGGTTGCCATTTCTCTGTTCGGTAGTCGCGGGCCAAGACTGGTTGCCCTACATTGAAGCTCCTTGTCGGCTTCTCATTGATGTGCTGGAATTGCTTACTCTCAACATCTCTTCGTACATTTGGTCTGAGCAAATCCAGACGAGATCTCAACCTTCGGTTAAAGAACATCATGGCCGGGGCCTGGTTGGTGACTGCATGTGTCGCATTCCGGTAGGCGAACAGGAAATTGTCCACCTTATGCTGCAGTGGAATGTCGTCATCGCACATGGCCTTTACTGCTTTTTTAAAGGTTTGTACGAACCTCTCAGCCAATCCATTTGTGGCTGGATGATACAGGGCGGATGTGTAATGCCTTACCCCATTCCTTTTCATAAATCTTCGAAACTCTTCGGACACAAACTGTGGTCCTTTATCAGAGCAAATCTGCTCTGGCAAGCCGTTCCTGGCAAAAATGGTCCGTAGGACTGCAATAGTTTTCTCCGTGGTGGTGGAGGACATTTTGATCACCTCAGGCCATTTCGAGTGCGCATCCATGCTATTAAAAACATTGAGTCCATGAATGGACCAGCAAAATCAATATGCACCCGTTGCCATGGAGATGAGGGCCACTCCCATGGGTGTAGAGGGGCATGTGGTGGTGCATTTTGGACCTTCTGGCATCCTGAGCAGCTCTTTGTCAGGTCCTCGATTTGCTGATCGATCCCCGGCCACCACACATAAGCCCAAGCGAGGCTTTTCATGTTCACCCCTCCCAGATAACCTTCGTGAAGCTCATTGAGCACTCTCTCCCTTAACTTGGGTGGAATTACCACTCGGGATCCACACATCAAGGTCCCCTGGCATACTGACAGTTGTTCTCTTCTGGATGAGAATGCTGGCAACAGTGAGTCGCCATGTGCTGGCCATCCCTTCACCGTCAAATCATATACCCGAGACAGTGTCGGGTCATTTCAGGTCTCCTTCTCTATACCAGCGTTAGTTACTGGCAAGCATTCAATTATAGTCAAATGAAATATTTCGACAGGATCCACTGCTGGTACTTCCTCCGCAGTAGGCAGTGGCAGGCGTGATAGCCCATCAGCGTTTCCATGCTGTTTCGTGCCCTTATACTCGATTTCATATTGGTGCGCCCCTAGAAAAAGGGACCATCTTTGTAGCCGTTGCGCAGTCATCACCGGAACGCCCTTCTTTGGATTAACGATGGAGACAAGTGGTTGGTGGTCAGTCAGCAAGGTGAACTTCTGCCCGTGCAGATAGTGATTGAACTTTTTCACTCACCACACTAGGCTGAGGGCCTACCTGTCAATCTGGGCGTAGTTACGCTCGGCTGAGGTTAGTGACCGAGACGCAAAGGCTACTGGCCTCTCCGAGCCGTCCGGGAATTTGTGCGACAGCACTGCTCCAATGCCATAGGGTGCTGCATCACACGCCAACCGAATTGGTAGTGCTGGGTTGAAATGAGCCAACACCTCTTTTGATGTGATCAATGCTTTGCTCTTCTGGAAAGCTCGTTTACATTCGTCACTCCACTTCCATGGTACCCCCGTTTGCAGTAGGGTGTTCAGTGGGTGTAGTGCGGTAGACAAATTCGGCAAGAACTTATGGTAGTAGTTCACCAGCCCGAGGAACAACCTCAGTTGTGACACATTTTCCGGTGCTGGAGCCTTGACTACTGCCTCAATCTTTTCAGGGGACTTATGTAACCCCTCTTTATCAATAACGTGGCCACAATACGAGATCTGCTTCTGGAAAAACTCACATTTGTGGCGATTAGCTCAGAGCCCATATTCCTTCAATCTAGTGAGCACCTGCTCCAGGTTGGCGAGGTGATCACTGTCATTTTCGCCCGTGACCAGGATGTCGTCCAAATAACACTGGGTCCCTGGAATCCCTTGCAGGACTTGATCCATTGCCCTTTGCCAAATAGCCGGAGCTGATGCTACCCCGAACGCCAGCCGGTTGCATTGGTAGAGACCTTTATGAGTGTTGATCGTGAGGTACTGTTTCGAGGCTTCTTCTACCTCCATTTGCAGGTACGCCTGGGCCAGATCAATCTTGAAGTGTTTCCCTCCAGATAGCGAGGCGAAAATTTCTTCAATCCGCGGAAGCGGATATTGTACAGTGTGAAGGATTGGGTTCACTGTCACCTTAAAGTCCCCACAGATGCGAACCTTCTTTGGTTCCCCAGGCGTATTACTCAACGACCTCTTCATTACAGGAACGATGGGTGTAGCCCACTCGCTCCAGTCCTCTTTGGACAGTACTCCTGAATGTTCCAAACCTTCCAGCTCTGCTTCGACGGCTGGGCGGATCGCATAAGGTATCGGTCTGGCCTTAAAAAACTTTGGGCTTGCATTTTCCTCTATTTTGATCATCGCTGTTATGCCTTTTAGTGTTCCGAGTCCCTGCTGGAACACTTCTTGTGCGTCAGTTAGCATTTTTGACAGTCGTCCAGGTGTGACGTCGTCATCCTTTTTGGCATCTACAGTCAGTGCTTGTATGGAATGCCAATCTAGCTGTATCTTCCGGATCCATTCACGTCCTAGTAGTGGTGGTCCTCCATCTGGCAATACATATAGGTCCATTTTTGGTGTTTCCTTGCCGTTATATATAACGTTCACCCTTATTTTTCCTTTGTGGTAGACTTTTTGCCCCGTGTACGTCTTCAAGACAATCTTTGTATCTCTCAAGGGTATATGTGAGAATAGCCACTTGTAGTCCCTTCGGTTTATGACTGTTAGGGCTGATCCTGTGTCCAATTCCATTTTCACTTGGACTCCTGCTATCTTGAGCGTGACCCAGATAGTTTGGTGATCCTCCATTTTGATCACATTATGTAGTTTCAGACAACCCAGCTCCTTGCTTCCGGAGTCTGTATCACTTTTCTGTTCATCTGAACTACTCTCCGTCACCTTATGTACCTTCTTGTACTTCTCCTGTGGAGATTTCTTGCTGCTGGTTTTCTTTCCCGACCTGCAGGCTCTTGCTATGTGTCCTACTTTTCCACACTGTCAGCAGACTTGGTCCTTGAACCAGCAATCATTATGGTCGTGTGTTGTTCTGCCGCAGCGATAGCACTTCACTGTTCCGTACGACATTTCATTTGTGCCATATTCTTGCAGCCTCCATTGTATCTCTGCCACGCCCCGTGCTGCTGCTTCATGTGATACTGCAATGCTGAAAGCCTTGTCCAGCGTAAGATCCTTTTCTGATAGAAGCCGTTTCTGGGTTCCTTCACTTTGAAGCCCACACACAAACTTGTCCCTTAAAGTATCTGCTAGTCCCGTTCCAAACTGGCAGTGTTTCGATAGCTTGCGCAGTTCCGTTAAATACTCAGCATTACTTTCATCTTTATGCTGGTTCCTTTTGTGAAACTTAAATCTTTCTGCTATCAGCAGCGGTGTGGGGTTTAAGTGGTCCTGTAGGATTGACACTATGTTTTCAAAATCCTTTTCTACTGGCTTCTCTGGGGTTACCAGGTTTCGTAGTAAGCCATACGTTTTTGCACCCATTGAATTCAACAATACCAGCACTTTCTTGTCATCTGGCACTTCATTCGCCTTGCAGTATACTTCTATGCGTTCGACATATGTCGTTCAATCTTCGACTTCATTGTCGAACGCTGTGATATTGCCACTCTTCAGCATTTTTGGGTGTGGTTAGACTGGCTTAAAATGGCGTCTCCCGCGCTTTCCTTTCTTCCCCGCTGCGGCTTAAAATGGCGTCTCCCGTGCTTTCCTTTCTTCCCCGCTGCGGCTTAAAATGGCGTCTCCCGTGCTGCTGCCAACGCCGCTCTCGGCGGTCCTCGTGGCAAATGGCGACGCCCTGTGGGTTTCGTGCGCTGCTCCTGCGCTGCTGCCAATGCCGCTCTCTGCGGTCCTCGTGGCAATGGCAGCGCCTCGCGTTTTCCTGCGCGCCTCTCTCCCCCGTTGACGCTGCTCGGCCCTTGAACACCGGCTGCGCTCTGCACGTTTTCCTGCGTGCCTCTCTCCCCCGTTGACGCTGCAGCACAGACTGCCCATAAAGGCCAGCAATGCATTTTTCAAATCTCTGATCTGTATGGGCTTGGACAGATCTTTCCCCCATCCAGTGCAGTGTGTTTCTCCTCCCCAGTGCCGTAGAATATGCCCAGCAATGTAAGCAGGTTACACCGCACCGGACTATGTTGCATAACCAGAAGCTGTTAAAGGTGCTCTCAAGATTTAATACAAGGAGGTGTCAGTGCATTGACTAACCTTGACAGTAGCATTTCCAGGGTGCCGTTAATGTGCTAACTGAAGTAACTCACCCATCATGAGTGCGGTCCCCTTTACATTTCTATGCATGAATTGATCAACAACTCCACAAGCAACTAAATGTTCATGTTAGCATTGAAAAGCCCCCAAAGAAACAAAATACCAATCAATTATAATGGCCCGTAATTTGCGGTCAGCAGCAACGGTCCCAAAGTAAGCTTCCCACAACGATCTCCCAATCTCTGTGGCAAGAAGTTCGGCTTTTCTGATGTTCAGTTGAAATCAGTGTAAGTTAATGGGGAATCCCTAACGCGAACTGCTGTGCCATCAACAAGCTGTCTAAGCAGCCAATCACAATGCAGAATTCTCACAGAACAGGAACCAGGAAGTGAATAAGCTCCTTTTATTCTAACTTTTTAAAAATGTTATAGAGAGCAAAACAAAGACTGGGGCACTCACATGGGGAAAAGGCAAACCTGAAATAAAGATGAACAAACTTTCACAAAAAATAATTTTCTTAGAACTTTTGGTTTTTATTAAAATGGATAAATTTGACACTCCTCAAAATTAAAATTAGTTTTTCAGGGCCATAACCTGCAGTTAAAACCGTAGTTACACCTAATCCAAAAGGGTCTAACTTTTAATGGGGTATTTAACAGCGACATTACCGCAGAATAGCCGATGTTTTCATCATTTTCACTGATTTCCCTGATTACACTGATTGCCGGCTATGGGGAGGCGGGGGGACCACAGCGCAGCTTGCGTCGGAGCAGTGAATGACTGACCGCAACTTCAGGATTTCTGCGTTAGGTTGCACATGTGCTAAATCCGAAGTTGCAGTCAGTTGCTGTTTGTTCGCTGTTATTACCCACCGCAAATTCCGGGCCATAATACAGGAAACTCTCTTTTAACCGGCACCTAAATATCCGGAAACCTCTCTTAACTGGCAAAATTCAGGAGTAGGTTCAGGTAAGTTTTACACTATATTAGTGGCTGTGTAACCGGGGTCCCTGCACCTGTGGCCGTGTAACTGGGGTTCCTGCACCTGTGGCCATGTACGGGGCTCTCATACCTTGGTAAGTATACCTCTCTGTAATCCGGACTTTTTGATCAACCGGCACCACGCCAGTCCCATCGGTGCCGGATAAAAAAGAGTTTCCTGTATCCAAGTTAAATGTCCATCAGGACTACACATGCCGCTGGTCTTTTCACATAGTATGAGTAACAGATGTCTGGTACGTATGTCGGCCTATGGACTTTATGGTAGCAGCCTGTGCTGCAGAAATGTTACACTGACTCCTCAAGCATGCTGGACTCCATCTGACCTGTTGCTAGGGTCTTACTTGAACTAGGACAGTCCGAAACTCTAAATCTGAATTGCATTTAGTAACAAAATCAGCAAATAAACAAGAATGCATACGATTAAAGTACTTCCCCCACCTTCTGGTTGGCGGCTGTGAGTGCAAAGGACAGAACTTTACTTGGAGCTGATCTTGAGTAAGTTTACTCCAAAGGAACAATTTTAAGAATTTTTTTTTTTAAATCATGCAAAGAAAAAAGAATGAGAGCATCAAAAGGGA
Source organism: Somniosus microcephalus (assembly GCF_052327205.1). Taxonomy (NCBI): domain Eukaryota; kingdom Metazoa; phylum Chordata; class Chondrichthyes; order Squaliformes; family Somniosidae; genus Somniosus; species Somniosus microcephalus. The sequence continues at coordinate 99,001,150 of NC_140992.1, read as the reverse complement.
ATAATTTTTTTTTAAAGCTCAAGGTGAAGAAATAAAAAAGATTAAACACAAAATCAAATGTTTTAAAGAGTTTCCCTTACCCTCTCCCCAGCTCACAAATGTATCATGGTACCACATCCACCTTGGTCCCCATCCCAATATCAGAAAAATCTCCATTGTTGAACCTATGATTAGTCAACCAATTATAATTGTATCATGCGACTACCAGGATGATAGAAGGCGAACGAGATGGACCTGGGTCTTTTTTCGCTTAGCAATTCCTACACTGTGGTGTGTCAACTGTCTGGGTGGTATAATTACCAATGTGGCATCAAGCACACATGGGACTGGCAAAGTAACACCACAACCAAATTGGATTATTCTGATTTATAAATTAATACAATTATATGAAGAGAGGAGCCTAGAAATTAATATTGGCAATAATCACTGACGCATGTTTAACAGGTTCAGGTGGTAATCCTCTGTTCGCAGACAGAGGAATGTCAGACAAACACGTCAAGCGTTTGTCTGCAATCATCCTCATCGTCTAGGGGCTTATCCGTAAGAAGACGTTGCCGCTACCAGCTCCTTCCACCCGTTATGGTTCAGGCCTCTCACTTGTGCCTCATTGGCAATAAGACCCATGCTGTTGAGGAATGCTTTTTGCTGCAATCACCAACAGGAATTTCCAAGCTTCTGGCTTTTTTTTTAAACTTGCTTTCAACCCTATTTGTTTCTTGCTGTAATGACATTGTTTTAAAAAAAATCAGCAGCGCTGCACAGAGAATACAAAGAGTCGCAGCTCTGAGCCCAGCCTGGAGTCCATCCCAGAAATCTCTGCTGGATTCAGATGTAGGTGGTTACGTCCTGATGTGGCTTAACGGTAACAGTGCACGAACAGCGCATCTGCCCCACTATTGTTGCTCTGCTATGACGTGAAATGCTGATTTACTGTCAAAAAATTCAGACCACTTCAAACCAAGTATTGATTACTTGAAGTCCCACCCATGCAGCCTTAACACAGGAGATGTGAAAAAGAGGTCAAAGCTGCAGGTTAAGAACAGTGGCTTTGTCATTCCTTTCAGACACCAAAGACAGTGGCTGAAGGTAATAGGCAAGGTTCCTGGTTTTCATTTTCTCAGGAAAATGAACAGAATCGTGGAATACAATCCTAAAACACAGACTAAAAGTCCTGGATCCGTATCTAATAAGTATTGAATTTGACTTGTTTAGTCATGGTGAACCAGTGGCTCTGGTAATAGGCCCCACAAGGTTGAGCCTGGGCAAGGTGGAGAAATGTCACCAGAGCTCAGCGTAGCTACTGCAGGTAATAAAGGCTAGAGTTTACCTAGAGTCATACAGCACAGACAGAGGCCATTCAGCCCATCGTGCCTATGCCGGCTCTTTGAAAGAGCTATCCAATTAGTCCTACTCCCTTGCTCTTTCCCCATAGCCCTGCAAATTTTTCCTTTTCAAGTATATATCAATTCCTTTTTGAAAGTTACTATTGAATCTGCTTCCACCGCCGTTTCAGGCAGTGTATTACAGATCATAAAAACTTGCTGCTTAAAGATATTTTTCCTCATCGACGCTCTGGTTCTTTTAAATTGGTGTGCTCTGGTTACTGACCCTCCTGCCAGTGGAAACAGTATCTGCTTATTTACTCCATCAAAACCCTTCATAATTTTGAACACCTCAATCAAATCTCCCCTTAACCTTTCCTGTTCTAAGGAGAACAATCCCCACTTCTCCAGTCTCTCCACATAAATGAAGTCCCTCATCCCTGGTACCATTCTAGTAAATTTGCATTACAGCTGCATAGACTAATAACTATAATTGTATGTGCACAATGAAGTAATGGGGGGCCTCCCAGTACTACTGGACGTCAGTAAGCCCAAAGTCCATCCTAGGGATACTTTGGGTAACAGATTATCTGCCTCTGACTCCTGAGTCATCCCAGTTATTCCTACTCTGTGGGCGTGTTTGTGAGATTGTGACGCCAGAGTGCATACATCAGCACAGCATATGCTTCAACTTTGATTCTAAAATTGAATCCATGCCAAGTTCAGCCCAGAGCAATGGCTGTAGAGTAAACCGGAGTCATTGCACTGTGGTAAAGAAGTAGTTGTGGAAACAGATGAGATTCTTGAAATTATTCAGGAACATCGTAACTCAAACTAAAAATGGAGCACAGGACAACCCAACACTAAAATAGCCTTTGGAAAAGCATGATTGAGTAGCAATAGGGGTTGGACAAGTACCTACTGAATGCAGTCTGGATAACATTCAGGAGTACACTTTCAACTTGGCATGGTGGCGTAAAACTGGCATTGTGAATCGGATCGGCCACCCATTGTAGAAAATGCCAATTTTAATTTCCATTGAGTTCAACGTCAACACGCCAAGTTGAAAGTCTATCCCTTTATGTTAGAAATAGATTTCAGCTCTTGTAGAATTCAGCTCTTGTCTTCATGTGAATATCTCTAAAAGCCAAAATCAAATGTAGTAGCTGCCCATGTCACGAAGCTGCTCAAAGAGGCAGAATGGGATGGAGGGATGTGGCTGAGGCCATACACATTGGTGCTTAGGAATCTTGATGTGTTTGATATTCTCCAAACAGCTGCTGTTGATTGGTGGAGTAATCTGGGAATGCAGTAGAACTGAAATGTCAGGGTGCAGTGCCAACAGCAAGTGTGGAAGTTATTTATACATTGAGCTGGGATGAAGCAGAGCAAAAGAGGGAGGGAGGGGGAAGAAAGGGTGCCTTAGGGCATGTTAGTCTCCCACAGTGGATCAACTATTTGTAAAAAGATATCTATGAAATCAAATAGGCACTCCTGGTCAGTCCTATGCCTGATAAACAGCTCCGACAATTTTTCCATAACTTTTTCTTCCGTTTACTTATTGAAAAATTATTTTTCTTTTTCTGTTACTATTTTGTGTAATGATTTATTCCACATGGCTTCTCAGGCTGTGATAAGCCTTTATTTAATTTTTGCGTTGTCCTGCTTTCTGAAAAAGGCATGTGATTTATTGAAGTCCGTGCCTCATATTTTAAGTTAAGAGTCTATTAGTGTAAACACTGTCATAGCAGGCAAGATTATTCTTGGGTCTTCTTCAGCAAGTGCTAACTTTAGCTCTTCTGGTAGAGGGTTCTTCCTTTCCCACAATGCACTCGTACTAGTCCTGGACAGATCAATTGTCGTGAAGCCCTCCGATAGAACAGATCGCATTGCAGGTCATGTTTCTGGGTGCAACACAGCAGTCGAGCGTCGGGAGTCAAAGGCTAGAGTGCTAGATGGTTTGAATGTCAGGACTGGACTCTGACCTCGGTGGTGAGGTACAATGCATGGGCATTGTCAGTCTGTGAGAATACAGGAAACAGTGCAGTCTTTCAAGAAGGCAATTCTCATTCTTCTCTGTAAACTGGGACCCTGAGTGCTTTGTAGTCTATATTTACCGCGTCACAAAAGGACACACGCTCAAACACACACACACACGAGAAGCATTGCTGAGCAAGGCTTTTCAAGATGATGATCAAGGAAACTTCTCTACGGAGGGACCCCGACTTACGAGGGGAGTTCGCTTTCCTCGCCCGTGGATGTGATTTTGTTTTGCCATCACGATTCAAGAAGAGGTTGAAATCTTTCCAGCAAGCGCAGGTTTGAAACGATTCTCAGTGCCTTGAATCTCCGTTCTATTGCCGTTTAGACAGTGTCCTCTCTACTAGTTGCTATCAGTGCATGAATGCCTTTAAAGACAGCTATTTGCACTTGCACCAACAGGTTTATAAATAGACCCCCAGGATCTGGTTAAAAATGTTGAGACTGAATCATCCTTCAAAGGGGGGCTGGGAAGAGAAAGAGAGAGAGTGAGAGAGACAGTGTTTTAATGGCTACTTTAAAAAAAAATACTTTACAGCTTTTTTTTTCAGTTTTAACCTTAACCATATATAGACTTATCCTTTAGGTGGTGCGTCGAGGGAGGGGTTTGGGCTCTGTCTCTCCTTACACCGGTAGGGATGCTGCCTTTTACATAGAGATTTGTTTGAATTAACACTGTTTGAAATACTCAATTGTGTCTATATTCCACTTTGTGAAGCCGTTCATTCCACAGTTGACACATTTAAACAAGATGTTCCTCAGAGGAATCAAAAACTATGAAAAACAACAGCTTTGTTGGTGATCTAAAACAAAGAAACTAATGCTATTTATGGAAAATGTAATTCAAAGTAAACCTGCAAAAGAAGCTACCGCTTTACATTAGGAAATTTTCTATAAAATACTTAACCCTTTTGAAAGTTGGTTCTGCTCCAACAGATAGACACAGAACAGCAGTTAGTTCTGGTTGTCTGTGCATTGCCCCTCACTCTTACGTTTATCTGTTAAATTACTGACTATTGCTGGGGCTTTCTCTTCCATTTTGCTAACATCATTATAGAGTCATACAGCACAGGAGGAGGCCATTCGGCCCATCATGCCTGTGCCGGCTCATTGAAAGAGCTATCCAATTAGCCCCATTCCCCCTGCTCTTTCCGCACAGCCTTGCAATTTTTTCCTTTTCAAGTATTTATCAGATACCCTTTTCAAAGTTACTACTGAATCAGCTTCCACCTTCCTTTCAGGCACTGCATTCCAGATCATCACAATGCGCTGCATAAAGGAATTCTGCTCATCTCCCCTCTGGCTCTTTTGCCAGTTATCTTAAGTCTGTGTCCTCTGGTTACTGACCCTCCTGCCAGTGGGGCTAATTTGCCAATTAGTCAAATTTAATTCAAAGACTTCATATTTGCAAGTTTAAATACCAAGTCAGCAATGTGAACAGAAATCTAGGCTCCTGCCACCACAGTAGAGCTTTGTTCAAAGCTCTGTGCAGGTGAAACAGTAAAAACTATTTTCTTTCTTCTGACTAGTGTTCCTTTAAAATGGCAGCACATCCTCAGATAAGAACTTTCAGCTCAAATATCTGCACAGCTTAGTAAGTAGTAGAGCAAAAATAGCCTTTTACTCTTCTAACTATAACAGCTGACATTTATAATGTACAGACCACAAGACCAGGATCATTTAAAAATAAACTAAATCCATTATTGTGACCAGGATTTGGTCAGGTTGATAAATGAAAATGTCACAAATTTGATTCAGGGTTGGGTCTTCGACCACTTTGGCCGCAAAATTCAGAGGCGACACAGAGCAGGGCAAGCTGCTAGAAGAGGGAGGAGGAGGAGGGGGAGAAGGGTTCTCAGCAGGAAGCCATATCCACCCAGGGTGTTCAGGGAGCAATTCTCCTACCTGATCCTCAGCGAGGAAAAGTGAGTCAGATGTCTGCACTTCACTAAGGATGTCCTCATTGAAATCTGCCACCTGCTGTAGCCGCAACTGCAACCCCAGCAGGGCAAGGATTACATTGCCAGTGGCTGTGAAGGTGACCGTGGCCATGAACTTTTGTAAGTGTGGCTCCTTCCAGGCTGGAGCTGGAGATATTTGCAACATCTCGCAATTTGCCATCCACTGTTGCGTAAGGGAGGTCACTGAGGCTCTCTGTTCCAAGAGAGCTGAATGCATTTCATTCTCTCTTGCCAGAGAGAAGCAGGCAGAATGAGCACACGGCTTAGCAAGGATTGCAGGCTTCCCCATGGTGCGGGGTGCCATTGACTGCACACACATCGCCTTGTGGGCACCGCATGTCAACTCTGTGATGTACCACAACTGAAAGGGATTCCACTCACTCAACATCCAGCTGGTGTGCGAGCATAGGCAGCGAATCATGCAGGTCAATACCCAGTATCCTGGCAGCAGCCATGATGCCTTCATTCTGCGGCAGTCTGCTGTCCCATCTGCAATTGAGCCACCACGACAAACCAGAGGGTGGCTACTGAGCGATGAGTCATCCGCTGATGACACGGCTCATGACTCCGGTGCACAACCCATGCACACGTGGGCAGCATGCATACAATGAAAGCCATGCTGCCACACAAAATGTGATAGAGCATTTTCAGCACACCATTGGGGTGCTGAAATAGTGCTTCCACTGCCTGGATCACTCTGGAGGAACCCTGCAGTACTCGGCAGAGCACGTGTCAAGATTCGTGGTGGTCTGCTGCATGCTGCACAACTCGCCATCATGAGGGCACAGCCCTTGCCACCAGCTATATGGCAACCAGCTGAAGTTGTCGTGCTGCCTGCATCGGCGCGGGTTAATCCCACATCACGATCCACGTGCCCATTTTTGGGCCCTGTTCAATTTAGCCCTCCTTGGATTTCCAACATGGAGGCATTTCCCCATACAGTGGAAACTTACTGTTCCTACCAGAAAAGGAAGCGGAAGCACATAATTGGTATTCGAATGACACTGGATAATGTGTGTCTTGCGAGGTGTGCAGTATGCAACAAACTAAATCCAGTGTGGGCTCCACACCATATAGAATATGTAACACACATTAATCCAGTGTTGGCTCCACTCTTTCTGGAATGTGTAACACATGAATCCAGTATAGTCTATACTCCATATGGAATGTGTGACAGAATGAATCCAGTGCATGCTCCACTCCATATAGAAGGTGTAACACCACAAATCAGTTCTGGGATCCACTCCATTTGAAATGTAACAGACTTGACCCAGTATAGGCTCCACACAACGTGGAATGTGTAATACACCGAATCCATTGTAAGCATCACTCCATACGAACATGCAACAGACTGAATCCAGTATGAGCTCCGCTCTAAATGGAAACTGGAACAGACTAAATCCTGTGTGTGCCCCACTCTATATGGAATGTCTAATGGAGGGAATTTGGAATGGGCTTTGCCAAAAATGGAGCATGTAGTGGACTGAATCCAACATGAACTTTTGACCAGAGTCCAAGTTCAGGGAAATGTGGACAATATTTTACTGGCACCCAGCTTTAGTCCTACCACAGTCAGTCTGGTATAAATGAGGGATAACTGCCAGGATGGACCTTGGTCTTTTTTCATCTAGCATTTCCTATGAACCATATAATTGTGTGGCAAGTCAGGTTACTTGGTGCACATTCCCCAGAATTCATTTCATATCTCTAATCCCTTTTTATTAATCAGCTAGGCTCCAGACAGTTCAACAGGAGACTTCTGATATAAATGCAATCCCAAGTCGATGTAAAAATCACTGTACAATAAGAGCTTAGTTCACAGTGCAACCTTGAGTAATTATCAGTAATGAATGACAATTTCCTCCTCCTCCTCCTCATGCTCCTGCTCCTCATTGATCTTCAGTGTGGTACATATTTATCTTCAATGCAGCATAACTCTTACTCAGTTTGAAAGTTAAATGCAGCTGATGTTAACTGCTAAACCATCGACCTTGCTATGAGTTTAAATAGTTTGACTAAAGCTAATTTTATTTTGTCTTTCCGTGGGCTTCTAATGACAACTCAGCTCACAAACACATCCATGGTGGCACCAGGAATATAATTGCAAATGTTCTGACTATTTGCAACCTATTTTAGTAGGGGATCAACCCCATTTTGTGGAGAGAAAATGTCAGCTTGGCTTAGTTGGTAGTATTCTCACCTCTAGGTCAGAAGGTTGTGGGTTCAAGCCCCATACCAGAGTTTGAGCTCCTTGCGGAGGTAAACTCTCCAGTCAAGTATTGCTGGAGTTTCTGTCCCTCAGATGAGATGTTAATCCAAGATCTTGTCTTCTTTGTTTCTGGGGTTCAGATGGACAGTAAAGATTCCATGGCACGACTCAAAGAAGAGCAGAGAGTTTTCTCCTGTGGTCCACTGCTGTTGCCCTCATAACAACCATCACTGGACTTCAACAGTAATTCTTTGTGTGGAGCATTTTAGTGATCAGGAGTAGGAACACTGCCTGATTTTCTTTCTCCAGCATAGGGAAGGAGAGAGGCTGTTGTTTGTTTTTTTAAGTGTTGTCCTTTTCTGCCCATGACCATTCTGACTGAGATCAGCTAAATCAACACACAGAAGGGATCAAACCTGAGACCTTCCTGTTCTGCGCAATTCAAGGATACACCACAAGATGCATTTACCCATTGAGCCATCAGTAGATCAACAATGTCCTTCTCAGCCCAACTAAGAAACCTGTATCTGCAGTTGCAGTTCTATAGTGTGAAACATTCAGTGATCAATTTAGTGCATAATTGGACAGTTATCTATCATTGCAACCATTTGGAATTCCTAGTTTTTCCCTTGCTTCCTCGATTATTCAATCTGCAGTTCATATAAACAGCATCTGGCATATCCAGCCATGAATCGGCTAGTAAGATCTTGGTCCTTTTAGGTAAAGCAAATAGATTAAGTGTGTCATGCCTCGGTGGTGAATGTAAATGCGAATGTTCAAACAAATCTCGTTGCTGTGACAGTTTTATGGTAACATAAAACAGACTCAGCGTTCTGCCCAAAACTAGAACTGAATATGTCCATGGACACAGCTTCAAGGCACCAAACAGAATTCCTAAATTAGATTAACATGAAAATATTTATTGAATTCTCTTAACTACTTGACTCTGCTGCTGGCAGTTATAGCACCCACATACACACACGTATGTTTTTTCCATAAAGTTATTTGCAATAGAAGAAGACAGCTGTGTCTTATTAATTAATGAACAGCAGCAGAATAAACCAATATCTGTAGCCCATGTAACTTGATGTCTTAAATAAGCAAGTTACACTGGCTACATACATTGCTCAGAATGATTCCAAGATATGATCCTCAATACAGCAGACATAACATTAACAAGCTTTCGCTTCATCCGTGTGATAAAACACCACGTAAATGCTCATTGGCAACTTTACACCAATAGGTTTTATGATGTCTACTTGTTGCACTGTGGGTCATCTGTGGTCAGTGTGTGCAAGCCTTTTCCCCGCTCCTCAATTTCCTGCCCTGCTCCTGAATACATGGCCCTGATCTTATCTCGGAGGCAGGGAGGGAGGGAGCGGAGCAGGGCAGGCGGGTGGGGTTTTTGGGGGGGGGGGGGAGGAGAGTTTTGTGATCAGGAATCCCGGAAGAACAGGTTTCCCTCAGGCCCTGCCGAATTTAATGGCAGGACTTGATTACCATTTTTTGTCTCCGTTTCCCGGCCGCAGCCAGCCAGATTGAGAGGCTGGCTGGTGGATAGGCCTTCGGCAACAGGCCGCAGCTGGGAAGCGGAGAGGAGAAAGAGCTCGGAAAGACCGGGGGTGGGGGGAGAGATTGGTTGCCGGAGCAGCGACGAGTTCGGAGGCCAGGGTCAGAGGAGATCAAAGGCCAGAAGGCAGATCGGAACGAGTGGGGGGGTGGGGGTTGGGGATCCGATCGTAGGAGTGGATCCAGCAGTCCTCACCTCCCTTTAGCTGCCAGGTTTCCCGAGGCCCAGGAAACCCGGCCAGCTAGGGTTAAATTTTAAATGGTGATTAAATATGTAGCACACAGACTCATTATAATATTTAAATGGCCAACCCACATCCTGGGGCGGGTTGGTTGCCCGTCCTCCATCCCATCTCCGCTATATCTGGATGTAGGCGGGTTGGGGTTGGGATTCAGATTTTTAACATATTTACATCCTACCTGACCCAAACCCACCCATTTTTGGGGGTTAAAATTACCCCTGTTGACTCTGCGCTGGGATACATCACCATGGGTGCTCATCCTAAGTAGGCATTCTTCATACGAGAGTCCATACAGGGGAAATACAAATACCAAGAAGTACTTGAAAAATTGAGACTTTCTTCGTTAGAACAGCACAAATTATAGGGTGATATACAGTAATGGGGTGTTTAAAATGATAAAAGGATAGATAGAAGCAGACTGCTTCCAGTGGTTGAGGGGTCTAGATAAAGGGGCCAGAATAACAAGATTAAATGCAAAAGATTTAGAGCAAAAAGAAGAGCAACTTCTTTACTCAGATTCGTGAGGTGGTGGAATTCACCAACAGGGCTAGTGGTTGAGGTAGAAACTATATCAACATTCAAGATTACATTGGATAGGTGGATGAAGGAAAAGGGAATAAAGGTATATGGAAACTGGGTGGGTACATATGATTAGGACTATTTGCATGGAGGGTAAACGCCAACACAAACTGGTTGAGACAAATAGCTGTTCTAACTTCTATGTATTTCTGTGTAAACAGTAAGGCCTGGGTTTCCCAATTGTGACATTAACAGTAACTTACATACGTAAATGACAGACAAGAAAAGACAAGCTTATCAATCGCGCCTGTCCCATACTGCCATGCTATAAATGATCATTGTGACACTCATTGCCCCCTACCCACCAGCAGTACCTCATTTATAATGAATGGGTCATTGGTGCATTATGATCGGAAAACCTGGACCAAAGTAGTATTTGATCAAGAGGTGCTTCACATTCAAGCTCGACGTTGTCCACACACACCACCTTTCCAACAGGAGTGACTGGATTGTGAACCCTAACTGATTTTCCAAATCCCTACCTACCCCAGAAGCATTGAAGCCAATTGTAGTGTTCCAGCTGGTGTGCAAGTTGAGAGCAGCTAACTCCACACAGACCAAAGATCAAACTTTCTGTATACCTTAGTACTACATCATATGGCACATGTCCGTGCCACAGGTGACATTATGGAACAGTTCAGAGCCAGATGTCAAGTTCCTATTGGCCTCGCTTTAAATCATATTTAGTCAGCTACCTGCTCCCTTATTCCAGTCGCAGGTCCAACTTTTTGTGGGTCTACAGGTCTGTTCCTGTGTTAAGGAAGCACCATTTAGTGGTCTAAGTCCCAGGAGCTGGCTCACAGACATGCACATCTCTCAGAATTTGGATTTAAACAAGCCCAATATAAAGCAGCTAGAGGGGTAGAAAAGAGCTGTCTCTCATATCAATCAATTGCCAGTAATCACTCTCTGGCTCACTCACCCAATATATATTAATGTGTGTTTTATATATATATATATAGCCACCATTAAGTTTTTTTTGTAATTTCTGAAAGCATCAGACTTTAGCCAAGATCATTATCAAATGAGATCAAAACTGTGCTGATAGACAGTAATAAATGAGCATGTTAAGACAGTTGGATGAAATTCCTTCATCTATTTTAACAAAGACATTAACATGTTTATTTAAATAAATTACAGCCTTTGTTAAATTAGCATTAGGATTTTCATACAAACAGGTCCATTACTAATGCTGAACAATGTGATCTCTACCCTATCATCTACTTCCACTTAAGTGACAAGTTAAGTTTTGTAATACTTTTTAATTTTTGTTCTTTCATTAAAGCCCAAATTCCTCTTGTTAATTTGACAGCCAGTTCTGTTCAGGGTACAATCATAACAATAATAAATGATAGTTAACTTAAATGGAAAATTATTGGCATACTTTCCAAGTGTGCTGAGCAACACATTTGGCAATGATATAATTCAAATTGAAACAATATCATAACATTGCAAAACATTATCGCAATCCTTGCACAGATCATTAATGTGAAAAAGTTACACTGAACTCTTTTGCATTCCTCCTCTCCCCAAATGGTAAAAATTAGTTACCGAACCCGACAACATGAGGGAGCAACATTATCAATAAACCTGACAATGTGAGGGAGCGGAATTACATCAACAGGTATTATAATTAACTAAAAACATTTTTAGCACCCTTGTGATTTAATTCTGCTCATTAACACAACTCTCGTACTGATTGATGCAGTAATTACTCCGTGACAATTCCCCTTATATCACCAGGTTTAAACCAATGTTTTGGGTTATTATTGAGGGTGGACCTCCATTAAATGCGCCTTCAGTCTTTCCATAGTCGTTGACCTTGGGAGGGAGGATCGGACGGGACAGCATCACCTAACTCCCAGGAGACAGTCTTGGAGCAGTCTTGGCAGTGGTCTGGTAGCAGTGATCTCAGCTACAGATAGTGAATGGTACAAGAAGGCAATTAGATTGCTAGAAAAGAGAGAGGAAAACACATGCTCAAAAATAAAAAAAACAGCCCTACAGCAGAGTCTCAACCTTCTAAAAAAGTGAGGACCCGAGATGCATACTAGAGCTGAACATTCAGATGAGTGAGGGCTTCTGATTCAGATTGTCCACTACCCATTAAAACAATTACTGACAACAGCTCACCCCATGATACTCTATGCATATGGAAGCACGTGAAGATTCGATGCACTCAAATCAGACACAGCTTTATCAAGACCAAGTGACTCTAGATGTAGTAGAAATGTGTATCGGTAGCTGAATAAGAAGCATAAAGGTATATGTACACTTCATCAATTAGTCAGTATTGAAAAGCGTCTTGATCGCGTACATGGGAGTTGATAACTCCTGGAGCTTGAGCTGTTGGCGAATAAAAAAAACAATTGTGCGATTATCGGAGTACATTTATAGCTTCAATATCAAGATAGTTCCATAGTTCTCCATTTTGAAATGGATTAGGAAATACAAATTGAGATTAGAAGGATTTTCTCCCCTGGAGCCATGGAAGTGTAGAATAGGTATTAGGGTAATAGTGTGTTGATTATCATCAAAAAGAGCCACATGAATATCAGGTTAGGACTAGGAGCAGCATTGAGCATGCTAAGAATAAGTACAGAACAAGGACCCAAGGACCATGCTGCAGGACAGAAGCAAAGTCAAAAAAAGTAAAAGAAGTGAAGGTAAATCATAAAGTCGCAACTAGGTTTTGCTAAGCTTATGTTTTAAAAGCCTGAAGATTGTAGGAGGAAGGAAATGCTGAGGAAGATGAAGAGTTTCACAGTTATGAGGGCCTGGGAAAAGATGAGTTGGTGCAGGAAACTGTGTGAGGATGGGGAGAGCAGGAAGTGCATGTAGGATAGAATATTTGAAGCTTAGAAAAGAACAAGAGAGGGAAGTTCAGAAGAGCACTGGCCATATTTAGTATAAATGTAGGAAGTCACAACACCAGGTTATAGTCCAACAGCTTTATTTGAAATCACCTACATTTGTCCACCCCAGTCCAACACCGGCATCTCCACATCATATTTAGTATAGTTTGTAATGTTGCAGTAACTGAATTGTATTGGGAACAATGATGGTTCTTGTGCTGTTCTAACTATGGATTAATATAAAATGGAGGAAATCTTTGTAGGTTCTTTTACAGCTGTGCAGTCCACCAGCAGTATCAGCTGCTCCCAGGCAACCCATTGTGCCTGGGTACATGCTGGGGACAATCACCTTATCATGTCAAGGAAAGCAATTGGTTTAGAATGTATAATGCAGATGTAGACTGTCTTGGAGTTTTACTTTGATTTGGAAAAAAAAACTTTGTAGAGCTTTGCAGGAGAATAAATGTGTTGCATGGAATTCATAACAGAGCATATTGTTCACAGCCCCTGCTAAAGGTGTCTTCTTGTAGCATTATGTAATGCAAGTTGGTTTCCTCCTCTTTATTGAAAATCATGGAAGTTTCATGACAGAAGAAAGCCATACAGCCAAAAGTTCCCAGTCTGTGGAAGAAATAAATAGGCATGATGAGCTGAATGGTCTTTTCTTGTTTCATTCTTTCTAACATTTTTTTTTCTTTAAGTTCCTGTCCAACATAATAACAAGGAAAAGAAGCCAAGCTCTGGCTGATACCATTGTGCCTTGCTGTGTCAATAGGGGAACTGCTCCAGTTCTCTGACTGGCCAGAGACATTACTGTAGAGCATGGGTGGTTGCCAGAGGAAAGTTTCAAATGGCTGTACAGAGGTAAGAAACATAGGAGCTCAGAAGGGAAACAGAACTAGGAAAAATAAGAGAAATAAAGAACCAACCAACCACATTTCTATCAGCATAAAATAATTTAAGTTTATAGAGGTTTTTAGCTACTAAAGAAGATGGTAATTTTAGAATCAGTGATAAATATTTACTTACTTTAGTATCTTTTAATTTAAAGCAAGGGTCAGGGGTCCTGTATGTAGCAGGATAAAATTGGTGACCATTTTACTCACCATTGCTGTACATAATCTGCACTCATTTTTCAACCCTAATTTGTGCTTTAATTGCAGTTTGGAATCATTGTTCAAATAATTTTATTGCATCTTCATCAATCTAGTTAAATCATGTTGCACGGTATCAGTTTGCACGGTAGTCACAAATACAAAACAACAGGTGTACGGATGGCTGAGTACAGTTAGGTGGTACTTAATAGCTGTCAGGTGGTACATAATGTCAGGCATTCAAACATCCACACAGAATCACTGGTGTCAGTGCATTCAGTCAGAATGGCTCTGCAGAGAATGGAATACATTGATACTCATACTTCTGACTGGATGCACTTTGGCACTCAAGTGTATCTGTTTCAGTGTGTGCTCTGATCCTTCCTGTAAATGTACATCCTTTTAAAACAAGGGTCTGTGGGTAAGCACAGCATTCCCATATCCTGATTAGACTCTTTCTCCAGATTGCACTGTCCCCTGGGTTTTGCCTGTAGTATTTGTTTTTTCTGGTCAATTTGCCTATGCATACAAACTCTCATCATACCAAGTGCAGACAGCACACCTTCTATTTTTTTGTTTGTTTTTGACTTGTGTACATATAGGAATAGGAATTATCTAAAATATGTAGTTTATTGTCACACAATAAATGCTTCCCTTCTCTCTGTTTCTCTACAGCTGCTTACTATTGTTTGTCTATGTAATTCTATGTTTACTCCCTGCTATTTCTGACTTTTTTTTCTTGGTTTTCCACCGTGTCTGTTTTTTCTCTGATGTTTGCATCTCTTTCCTTTTCTGTATTTTTTTTGTTCCTTGTCTCTTTCAGATCACCTCCCCTCACACTCCCCTTACCCAATTCCCTGGATTTTCAACAGATTGAAATAATTCTACAGCTTGTATCATAGGAACAGGAGCCAGCCTTTCAGCCCCTCGAGCCTGCTCCGCCATTCAATTAGATCATGGCTGATCTGTACATCAACTCCATTTACCCGCCTTAGCTCCCTCGATACCCTTACCTAACAGAAATCCAGCAATCGCAGCCTTGAAAGCCCCAATTGTTCCAGCATCCACAGCCTTTTGACGGTGGGGCGGGGGGGGGGGGGGGGGGTGGTGGGATTCCAGATTTCAACCAACTATTGTACAAAAAATCCCTGTTTTTTCACCCAAGGTGTGAAATTGATACCAAAATAATTTTGAACATTTGATGTTGCTTGTTAAGACCTTGTTTAATGGACTTTCAGGGAAAGATACCACAGATTTCCAATGGGGCAAATTAAAACAACGAGGTTATAATTAGCTCACCTGCTTGGGTGGAGTTAATTCAACGATAGCAAGGCTAAGCTCTGGCAGAGGATCTGTTCAACGTAGATTCTGCTGCACTTGCTGTATTAACTGGCTCAGTGTTGCCCTGATGGGAGGATGTCCAGGAGCATATAGTCTACCAGAGACTAAGCACCCATCCCACCTATTACCATTGAGCTTCTACACCATGCTGCTCACAGGCACGTTAAGCAGTACTCTGGCTACTGACTGTTGGAAAAGCCCCGATGTGCTACTCAGCTGTGTTTGAATGCCTGACATTATGTACCACCTGACAGCTATTAAGTACCACCTAACTGTACTCAGCCATCCGTACACCTGTTGTTTTGTATTTGTGACTACCGTGCAACATGATTTAACTAGATTGATGAAGATGCAATAAAATTATTTGAACAATGATCCCAAACTGCAATTAAAGCACAAATTAGGGTTGAAAAATGGGTGCAGATTATGTACAGCAATGGTGAGTAAAATGGTCACCAATTTTATCCTGCTACATACAGGACCTCTGACCCTCGCTATGGGGGAAATTGGAAATCCCAATATTTGGATGTTTAAATTAATCATTACAAGTGCCAAAAAGGCCAGAACCAACCAGGAGATTAATACAAACTGAAAATACACACAATTTAGAAAACATGAATTGTAGCTTACTCTTTGTTTCTGATTTCAAAATGAGTTTTATACATACATAAGAGCAAATACTTTTGTTGTAATGCAACAGATCTATATAAATCAGTCTTTCCAAAAGCTGTACATGACCATCTCATTGAATTGGGCAGTTCAAATTTGTTGCTCTGCTTAATTTCCTAGTTTTCCACTCTTCAGTCCTAGATTAATGTGCTTGGTTACTTCACTAGTTAAGTGGTGGTTAAATAATTTGTGAGGCACAAGATAAACATCACTGCAGGCAGATCCTGATTGGCCAGGTTTTTGTTGATAAGACTAATAAAATCCTAAAGAACAAACTCATCCATCAGAAAAAGGAAGTAATTATCATTTCTAATGAAAATAAACAATAAAAACACCACAATTTTTAAAAGCAGAAAATATCCCTCATTACAACTGAATTATATCAAAAAACATTTCACCCCAAGTGTTTGATGAGGAGTGAAATACCACTTACTGTGAAACATTGGGCAACATTACTACATTTGAAGTAAGGAACACAAATGTATTGCTGCAAAGAAGAATATATTAGCAGTGTGTCTGTCATGTTTATGAATTATTTGAGAACCTGCTCAAAAACAGACTATGGCAGACATGTTCTGTAAGAGCCTCTTGAGTATCAGAGGTGTGATCCTTAAGGGTCACTATGTTAATGTACAGGCATTAAACCTCCATATACTTGGCACATGCCAACTTGCCAAGTAGCTCTGGCATGAATCCAAGACTGTTAGGACTAAATGGGAAGGATGTAATTATATCGGTAGAAAAGCAGTGTGATCTATTGAAAACCATAGGCAGTGTTTTTCTTACCTGTACTATATATTCTCGATCTGTTTAGGTGCCCCTTCCTCCTTCTATTCTTACAATATGCTGACTCAAAGTTATAATAATCAGTCCTGCTCTACTTGTACCCTGTACAGTCGCCACAACTAACTAAGTAATCTTTGCCCAGGCTGAGTTTTTGCACAATAATAATCCCAGCTCCCCCTCACGCTTCCCTCCACCTAATTCTAAGGTTCTAGGTCATGTTTTGATGCATTTTAAGGTAACTGATTGGAGAGTTGAGACTGGAAATTTCCCTCCATTATCCCTCGCATGATAATTTTCCGATCTCAGTCATATTGTTATGAGGAGGTGCTCAGCAGAGGACAGCGCTCCCCTGCAGGAAAGGATGGAAAATTGGAGGGAGAATCACCACACCACACTCCATACAACTGGGCTAATCCAAAATTATCCTTTTCATCAGGACAAAACGGTGGAGATTTTTTTCTCTGTGTGAAGTCACCAAAGAATTTTAACCCTTTGAAGACTGCAGTATCTAACCTGTACCAAAAATAAATCCTGGGAAACCAACGAGCATCTCAAGTCCTCACTCCTTCAAGATCATATTACTTTCTTCGAAGCCCTTGAATATTCATACCAGGATTTCTAGCAAATGACACAAGAGACCTGGAAAAATTACCCATGCAGTATTATTATTAAAGGACCATTTGACTTTTACACAAGGCTAAGGACAAGAAGAAAAAGGTTTCTTTTTCAATTACTGGGGGTGTAACAATAAAATTCATCATTTGAAATATACAGAAGTGATGAGTGTGTTTCAAACACTTGCAAGTTTTGTCCAATCTCAAAGCATTAACTGTTTGACAGAGATTCTAAAAGAACTTGCACTGAATGGCAAGATGTGGGTTTGTGCCTGTGCTCTGCTTCACACTACAGTCCCAACCTGGAGCTGACACCAGGCTTTTTCCTGAAAGGAGGCAGGGCAAATTATTCACTCATCTCCCGGTTAAATATTGAACAGAGACCTTGTTCAATCAAATTAATCCTGGTGTAAGGTTAGAATAATATGTAATTTCTGATTTTGTCATGTGCTAGGATAGCCTAGTGAAGATGTAGGAAAGTCCAAGGGATGGAACACATTTCCCAAGTCATTGCCCGATTGTTTACTAAGGTGTGAAGATTTGAGACTTGGTTTGCTTGACAAAAATAACTTGTTTTGACAAAATTTAGTTCCATCTTACTGCTCTTTATCTTTGAGGCACATCAAACTCCTTAAGCATTTTAGGGTTCATGTATACCACACGTCACATCCCTACCTGAAAGGTCCATTGCACAACTGCATTCCAATAACAAAAGAACTAGAGAAGGTCCATCTGTTTCCTCCATGGAAACTGTCCCATTCCAATAAACTGTAAGCAAAGCTAAAAACGGTATTTGCTGCACTAGCACTCTAACCACAGAAAGACTGGTGCTTGGTAAGTTAACCCTATATGGACTGCTTCCAAAAATCTCATACAATTATGTTGCTGATGTTTCTGCTTCTATAAGTCACTGAAATTTTAAATAAATCTAGTCAGCCATTTAGCCTTAAAAGGGGGCGGGGGGTCAAATATTGTGACTGCTTTCCGCCTTCTAGACTGCCCGGACGTGTAGTGGGAATCTTGCACGCGCTTCATTTTTCTTTCTTTCTTTTTATGTGGAGGGACTAGAGAAGCTGGTGTTGTTCTTCCTTGATCAGAGAAGGTCAAGAGGAGAGTTGATAGAGGTGTTCAAA
The DNA here is from genome assembly GCF_052327205.1 of Somniosus microcephalus. NCBI lineage: Eukaryota > Metazoa > Chordata > Chondrichthyes > Squaliformes > Somniosidae > Somniosus > Somniosus microcephalus. The sequence goes on along the minus strand of NC_140992.1, from coordinate 98,982,736 downwards.
ATCATGAAGAGTAAGTAAGGAGAAATTGGCATGTGCTGGGATAGGATAGCGTTTCCTACATTACAACAGTGACTACACTTCAAAAAAGTACTTAATTGGCTGTAAAGCGCTTTGGGACATCCTGAGGTTATGAAAGGTGCTATATAAATGCAAGTCTTTCTTTTTCATTAACCAATCTACTGTAATCAAAGTTAGCCATTAGACCTGAACTATACTACCTTGGTGTAGCAGAGAGTGAAGGCCACAGGATCTGGTTTGTAAGAGACACGATCTATATATGGAAATTGTCAATCGAGCCACTTAAGACAAAAGGTGAACCAATTACAACCTGATGAGTTATGATTTCAAGAGAGTGAGGGTGCAGAGTAGAGGAAGAGCATGTGGGACGGTATATTAGAGCTAAGGAGAAACAAGAGAACATTATAAATATGTATTGTATAAATGAGATGGCCAAGAGAATTCACAGCAGTATTTAACCAATGTAAACACCATTGTTTAATTATTTAAATAGTGACACGATGACATGGTAATTACCAATTTTTGCACCATCAAATTTGGGAAACAAGCCAGTAGTGCATTTTATCCAATAATTGTAATATTTAGTAAGATGTTAGAAGAAGGGAGAGGGTAATTTCACCAGGTTTGAAATTGCACAGATATATCTTAGTTGGGAAACTACAAGCACTTTTATAAGAATAAACCATAACATCACTCCAGACCAGTGAGGAGAGATGTTTAGCAACATAAGAATATGCCTGGAGCCTGGACTCCATTCTCAAATATATTCTTATTTAACCCATTCATAAAGATTTAACACCAACAGTTTGCTGGAAGAGATCACATCAGAGATCCATACGGAACGTTCCAAAAGCAAACGTCAATTTAGTTTATAACCCTTTAAAGTTTAGAATTTATTGTGTTATGATGAGATTTGTACATTGATTTATAAGGAGTTTCTTACACGAGTAGAATGTGGCACTTCCTGCACTTCTGAGAGTATATTGCCTCAACTCCCCCCTTATATCGTAGACTATAAGTAAGTCAGGAGCACGCTTCTGAGAGCATATTGCCTCAACTCCCCCCTTATATCGCAGACTATAAGTAAGTCAGGAGCATGCTTCAGGAAGATATTTGAAAGAGAGATACAACATAAACCTTCTGCTAACATTAAAGGCCTACATATAGTAGATTGAGTGCCACTTTATGAGGCAAGAACCAGCAGATCATTTGAATCTAATCCCTTCTGGATTACCACCTATCCAGGTTTCGAGTGGACAGCCCAATGTTTGAGTGGGTTGTCCAGATATTTATAAAAATGTAAACTGATCAAAAGTCTGCTTTCTAAAAAAAAATTAGAACTCAGTTTTCCCACTTTCTTTTTGTGCCTGCTGATCTGGAAGCTTTGTTTGTTAATGTTATTAAAGCTTTCAAAGAATTTTCATCAGCAGGAAAGGCAAACATTACAGGTTAAGCTATGAACCCAACTCCTGCCCTGCTCCCATCTGCTTCTGGACTTGGGAAAAGGTGACCGCGTACCAACATGCATATTCCAAGTCAAACAGATGCATGAAGACTTTGGGTGTCAATTTCCACAGGGTTTCTCCCTCTCGTCCGCTAAAATTTCAGTGGCAGAGCCACAGAAACCTTGAAAAAGAGGCATGAACAATATTTATGCCGGTGAGAGGAGGCTCATGTGGGGCATAAATGCCAGCATGGATCAGTTGGGCCAAATGGCCTCTTTCTGTGCTGTAGACTCGACGTAAATTGATGTAATTTTCCCGTGGTATCTGTGGCTCTTCCACTGAAAGGGCGAGCAGGAGAGCTCACATGGATATTGACCCCTTTTGTGCCCAAGTCAAGCAGGAGCAGTCATATTCCCACCTAACCACACAAGTCATACGGTGCCTGGTTATTTGCAGCATTTGAACCTGAGGCATCAGCTACTGGCAAAATGTAACATCACTACAGTATTTGCAAATAGCGTCATCACATCTTTAGAGCAGAGGAATATGCTGAAGCTGGGAAGTGGTGTGGAGCAGCTGTTGACATAAATATAGCTCAGTGAAAGCTTGCTGGTGGGCAGTGACTACATTTTAACCCCTGCTTGTATCCAATTTAAAGCAGTAAATTCTCAGAACTTCCAATACTGGGACAAAGGCAACGAGGCCTCTTAGCCGTGTGAGAATAGATTTTCCATTCCGCATGGCCAGTGAGGCATGGGGGAAGGAATCGCTGGCATTGGGTCTCCACCTATGCATCTTCTGCCAGCTGACCTTTCAGGTTGGCCTGCAGTTCTCTCACCCACAATGGGCGAGAGGCTCATTTTAATATTACAATTAATGCAAATTATATTTAAACTAGTCGATCTCCTGTGCACACAGGATGTCAGCAACAAGTGCAGTATTCATGTCAAGCAGGGTTAGGGAGCAGGTGGATGACTTGCTCTAGATGGGGGAGGGGGGTAGAGGAAGAGAGGATAGGAGAGGGAAGCAAATGGAGAGGGAGAATGAGAGGAAAGAGGAGGGGATGGAGCAGAGGGGGCAATGGGAAGGGAGATTGGCGATGGGGAAAGCGGACGAGGGAGAGCGGGCAACGAGGACAGAGGAAGAGATTGTAGGGTTAGATGGGAAATAGGGAGCGGACGGTGAGAAGAGGATGTTTGGATGATTAGTAGTGAGGGGAGGTTGGTGGGTGGGACTTTTGCCAGGGCCTGTTTAGATGCTCTTTGGAGAGTGATGGGGGGGAAATGCCATAAGTCCACTCAAAATGGGAGGGAAAATGGGAAGAGAGATATGATGGCCAAAGGCAGGCGGCTCAGATTCAAGGGGTTACTGGCTAAATGCTGCTTAGTGGATGGGTTGGGGGCCCCTATGTTGAGTGGGCCAGCAGGGAGAAGGCCCTAGGCAGATATGCTTTCAAATGGGTGGTTTTGGGACACATAGGCACGGGCTAAAAGGCTGCTCAGTGTAGTTGGGGGCGGGGGGGTGTGGAGGCATGATCATGCTCAGCGCAGGGAGAAAGGGGTTAGGGGGGACTGGGGGAAATCCAGGCTAAAATGCTCCGTTGGGATGGTCGGGGGTGGGGGGGGGGGGGGGAACGGGACATGGCTAAATCCTGGACAATGGGGGCAAAATTAAGAATGGGGGAGGGCTGGAATGCTGCTCAGTTGGGGGGAGTGGAAAGCGGAGAGGGTACCAGAGCCAAAAACCGTGGTACTGGTGGGGAGCAAAATTAAGTTAAAGGGAGGGGATGGGGCAGGATTGCTGCTTAATGGAGGGGGAGGAGGAATGGGACCAAAATGGAGAACCAGGGGAATTTATAAAACAGCTTTGTGAAGATAAGAGTCCACCAAGTGATGGAAGGTTTCAGCACTCCAGCTGCAGCTCATCCTTGGGCTGGTTAGTGGCCACTGAAGGGAGGCCTGAGCCGCTAAGGAGCTGGAGAATCAGTACTCAACTGGCAAGATGAAGGAGATAATTGGGTGGCAAAGGTTCAAGGTGTCTGAGGGCAGGGGGCCCAAACAGGAGTGAAATCCGATGGTCAGATTTGTATTCGGGGGCAAGACTGGTAAGTGAGGGAAGGAAGGGCTTCGCTATGAGACAGGCACATGGCAATGCAAGTTGTTTGGCCAAAATATGGGCACTGAGAAATACTGAACAGACTTCCCTTTACCAACATGGCTGCTGGTTTCCTTAGTAGGGCATCAAGGACTTAGGCTGTTCCATGGCAACACTTGGTAGCCAGAGCCTACAACTGTATGCAGACTCAACCTTTTTTTAATTACCAACTCTCAGTCGCTATCAGCTATTGTTTAGCAGCTACACATTATGTGAAAACCCTTATCACAGCACCACCTACAGGCACAACCACATTTATAATGGATTTTCCTTTAGACAGAGCCTGACATAAGAATTTTCAATGCATTTTTAAATTGAATGCAAACTACTCATCATTTTTAATATTTAGCACTGGCACAATTCATTGATGCATTCACGAGAGATCTTTCTGTTGGGTTTAGTACCTCTGGTACTGAGGGCTCCATTTCAGAATGCCAGGCAATCCATGATGGACTGTTCTGCAGTTCTGTTAAACAGTCATGCACTACTGCACAGATGTAAGGTGTAGGTTCCTGTGCTGCCACCATCAAACCTTGTAGGGTGCTTGGCACACTTCCTAATGATAGCAAGAAACCTCGGTCTAAGATGGCTTCTTCCTTGAATGGAGGCCCTATGAGGTCCATATTCTAGTACTTTGTAGCTGAGGGAGAACACGACCTGCCACTGCCTGCTCTTGTTCGCTTATGCATTGTTTCTCACCTGGTGCGCTGACTATCCAGATCTCTGAAATGGGCATACTTGTGCTAGTTCTCGCTGCAGAAGGATTGAATGACACAGTGTGTGGTACAATACTTACTCCTTGAGTACCATTGGGACCTGCAGCTGGGTCATGGGGTTGCCTGTAAAAAGAGAAGAGGTTATGTAGCTAATAATGTGTTTCATGGTGGGATGTTGGAATGTGAATGATTGTGCAGGGTGAAATAAAAGTAATGGGAAATAGATGCTATGTCTATGAGCTTCAAGAAAGCTTCATCCTGGTCTGCTCTCTATGTCCTTGGGATGTCAAGCATGGCCTGTTCAAACTGTCCAATTAGGAGACCCTTCTCCAGTTCAAGTTTCCTCCCTATTGTTATATGCTCTCTAGTTATGCATGCAGAGAAATAGCATTGAGATGTTGAAAGTTAGAGGAGCACATTTATTTGTGAGCTTACATTTCCAAACAGTATTGTGACAACAGTTCCAATTTACATGGCAGCAGTAAAGTCTGCCCTGATGCAGTACAGGCATGCACGTGAAGCTTGGAGAGAGTAGACAGCATTTGTCATGACTTAACAGGGCAAGTGGAAGCTCTACCATGCAAAATATGCCCATCTACTTGATCTAGTGCAATACTGGGCAGACCTACTCTGGCGCACTACATCATGCTTTTAAACCTTGTAATGTATTATCACATAGTTTGTCACATGGTTTCGTATGAGCATGCTAGTTTGTTCTGGCCTAGTAAAACAAGCACATGGACTAGCAACTCATCGTGTCTCTGTCCTTCATTTGTTCTACCCACATATGTTACATTTTGATGATAAGAATGGGATCCCAAAGCCATTTTTAGGAATCATAAAAGAACACAGAGTTCAACCTTTAAGTGGATAGGTTTAAGGTGAATTTGTGATACCTAAACTGAATTTTTGTGATGTTTTACCGTTAATGCTCATGCAGAATCGTCTGTGCTTCGTCTTTACGTGTATGTATACATAGCAACAGCGGCATTGATTCTCACATGTACACAGGTAGAGTGCTGAGTCACTGTTTGATGGGATTAGGACAGTCATGGCCCTGCCTACGGGATTCATCGGAAGCCTCGGCATGTGCGACCGAGCTCGCGAACCATTCAGTTTTACATTGAGCGGATGGAGATATTTTTTAGGACCAATAACATTATTGAGACCGAAGGTGCAGATGAGAATGTTCAAGCTCAAAATAATGTAATTTGTGAACGGAAAAAAGCCATTTTTAAAACGGTGATCAGGCCAGATGTCTACAGAACGTTGACAAACCTACTCACGCCAGGGAAAGCGAAAAATGCGTCATTTGAAGACATTGTCGAGAAACTCGAGGACCATTTCGACCCAAAGCCATTAGAAATAGCAGAGAGCTATAAGTTTGATACCAGAAACCAAAAACAAAGTGAAACCATCAGTGAGTGCAATGTAGCTCTTAAGAATCTGTCTTTGCATTGTAACTTCGGCACATTTCTGGATCGTGCGTTGCGAGATAAGTTTGTGTGTGGACTGGTGCATGAGCGCACAAACTCTGAACCTAACATTTGACATAGCATGCAAAATTGTCCTATGTCTGGAGGTGGGATCTAAGAATGCTAGGGAGCTCCGTCCAACTCAAGTGACTAGTGCAGCTGAGGTCCACAGTCACAAAATCACCGCTGAACCTAAAGTGTCAAAAGTATGTCAGTAAGAGCATTTCAGTGAGTTGTTATCGCTGCAATGGAAATCACTCACCACAGTCCAGCCAATACAGAAATGCAAAGTGTTTTCACTGCCAGAAGCAAGGCCATATTTCAATAGCTTGCAGAGCTAGATCTAAAGCAGGAAGTAAGAACCATTCTAGTGGCAATGCAAAGCAGCGACAACAAAAGGGAGGAGATCACAATATTGAAGTGAACACACCTGATGTTGAAGAATTAGGCATCTACAGTATCTATGCCACTAGTGGCAACACTAGCAGTCGTGAGAAAGACTTCTGTACAAAACTTTTGATCAACAAGCAATATATTGATATGTGTATCAACACGGCAGCGGACTACTCTATCATGAGTATGGACACATGAGAGTAAGTTTAATCAAATACCACTCACAAAGAGTACTGTAGAGTTAAAAACCTACTCCGGAGAAATCCTAGAAACATGTGGACAAATGGAATGTACAGTTCAACACAATGGCCAGTCAGTAAAGCTGCCTATTATTGTAGCGAGCTACAACAATAGGCCAACTCTCATGGGCAAAGACTGGTTGAGAAAGTTAAAACTAGACTGGAAAAACATCTTCAGTGTAGATGCTTCAAAGAAGCGACTCAACACAATGCTGAACAAGTATGAAAGCATGTTCACAGACAGTTATGAGGGCATCACTGGGTATGACGCTCATATCCGTATCAAGTCCAATGTGAAGCCTGTCTATTGTAAGGCAAGGCCGGTCCCCTATGCGTTGAAAAGTCAGGTGGAGGAAGAGCTAGCGAAGCTCAGAGAGAATGGAGCGCTAGTAAAAACTGACAAAAGTGAATGGGCTACCCCGATTGTGGTAGTGCCCAAAGCAGACAAAACTGTACGCTTGTGCAGTGACTACAAAGTTACTATCAACCAAGCAGTTGACGATGAGCAGTACCTGTTACCTACATCACAAGATTTGTATGCAGCACTCTCTGGGTCAAAGGTTTTCTCCAAGCTTGACCTGTCACACGCTTACGCTCAGCTGAATGTTGACAAAGAGAGTCAACAGTATCTCAGCATCAACACACACAAGGGACTGTACTCATATACCAAACTGTTGTATGGTGTAAAGTCCTCCCCCAAAATCTTCCAGGCTATGATGGAGAAGATTTTGCAAGAAGTTCCAAATTGCTTATGCAATCAAGACGATGTGCTGATCGCAACAAGCAGCGAGGAAGAAAATCTAGAAGTGTTAGATTTAGTGCTTCAAAGTTGAATTCCCACAATGTCAAATTGAAAAGGAACAAATGTGCCTTTGTGCAGCCTGAGGTTGTGTACCTTGGTCTGAAAGTTGATGCAAATGGCTTGCAACCAGTTAAGGAAAAGGTTGATGCTGTCATCAATGCTTCAAAGCCACAGAATGTGTCTGAGTTAAGATCTTTCCTTGGAATGGTCCAGTACTATGCACGTTTCTTACCTAAGTTAGCAACTATGTTAGCTGCATTGCACGAGCTCCTCAAAAAGGATGTCCAGTGGAAGTGGATGAAAATGCAACAGGAAGCTTACGATGCTTGAAAAAGAAGTCTCTCTAGCGATGCTCTATTTGTGCACTATGACACAGAGCATGAGCTTAAGTTAGCGTGTGATGCTTCTAGATATGGTGTGGGAGCTGTCATAAGCTACGTAATGGATGATGGCCAAGAGAAACAAATCGCGTTCGCATCGCGAACCCTCACAAAGAGCAAAAGAAACTATGCGCAAATTGAAAAGGAAGCACTCGCCATAGTGTTTGGAATCAAGAAATTCCAATAGTTCCTGATTGACAGAAAGTTTACCCTGATAACCGATCAGAAACCGCTCCTAGCAATATTGGGGTCCAAATCTGCCATCCCTGCAATGGCCACATCAAGAATGCAACATTGGGCAGTGTTGTTGTCACAATATGACTACACGATTGAATATCGCACTTCAAAGCAAAACGCAATCGCAGATGCCTTGTCCAGGTTGTCACATGAGGACTCGTGTTGGGAGTGAAGGTGAGATTTTCACACTAGGTGCAGTTGACAAAGACTTTCCCATAAATGCAACTGAGATTGCAGATGAGACTCAAAAGGACTCAGTACTGAAAAGAGTGAATGAAAACACCTTGAATGGATGGACTGATCAGTGTATGGACACAGAATTGAAACCATTCCATAACCGTTGTACTGAATTGTCTTGTGAGCAAGGTTGTATCAAGTGGGGAAACAGAGTGGTGGTACCTACTTCTTTGAGAGATAGAATTCTGGCCAAACTTCATACTGAACATCCAGGAATCATCAGTATGAAATCAATTACAAGAAGCTTTGTTTACTGGCCTAGATTGGACAGTGATCTTGAATCACTTGTCAGCAAAGTGGATTGAAGTGAAACATATAGGTTCAAACAAGTCTGAGATAGAAACGGGATCATCTTTGAGTTCGGAACCAAAACAAAACAGCCCGAAAATTGGTTCAACACCAAAACCTTTTTTAAGGAGATCAGGAAGGCTCCACAGACCTTTTATTAAACAGGATTTGTAGTTCATTTAAAAGAAAAAAAGCCAGGAGTTTTTGTTGTGTGGTGCATGTAATGCTGGGAAAGGTGGGACCATAGTTTTGTTGTATTTGAGAGAGGAATATATACAGTTTTTAAGGAGAAAGCAGTGTAATGTATTATCACATGGTTTGTCACATGGTTTAGTATGAGCATGCTCAGTTTGTTCTGGCCTAGTAAAACAAGCAAATGGACTAGCAACTCATCCTGTCTCTGCCCTTCATTTGTTCTACCCGCATATATTACAAACCCCTTCCTCATCTGCTCCTATGTCCTTTGGCTGTCAGAGAGAACATTAACTCTGTCCATCGCCAAGCAAACTGGATGGAGCTCCTGCTGGGAGACTGCCCTAGGTTCACAAAACAAAAAAAACTTCTTTGCTCTACTTCTTTCATGAACACGTAACAAGCAGTATGACAGAATAAAAATGATCTGCACCCTAGACCTGCAATTTCCAGGTTTGGGCCTAGCCAAAATTAAGAAGCACCTTTAAATAGCAGTTGCATTTTATTTCTCTCCTGCCCACACCCACTGGCATTAGGCTTCTGTTGAAGGCCTCAATTCAGGCCAGAAGCTGGGTATGCATAATTAATTCAGATGACCTCGTGAAACTCAGTGCTGGGACAAGAGAATTTAGCCTGTAGTATTTTTGCTCACAATGAGCTATTTTTCCCCATAGGAAAAGCACATTTACTCTAAAATACTGTCAGAAACATTGAGGTCAGTTAATAAATACAGTAAAAGACAATGGGCAGAAATCTTTCCAGCATGTGGATTATGGGCAAGAATTTCTCACTTGCAAATTTAATAAAAAGCTTGTTAGGAACAAAACTCTATTTTTAGCATTTCATTAAATTAACAACTGCCACATTTTTTTAAAGCATGTGAGCTGTCCTGGAGGAACTAGCGAATGTGGAGGCTGCACAATCACTGTAGTTATAGGCATTTTAAACACACGACACAAGTTAAACAACCACACCCAGAAACATCTTTTTTGTCTTAAATTAATAGCAATTGTAAGTAAATCTAGGACAACGTCATGGTACATTTTGGCAATCCTGTCTCAAATGGAAAGAAAGAAATAGCTGCATTTATATAGCGCCTTTCATGACCTCAGAACGTCCCAAACTGTTCTACAGCCAAAGAAGTATTTTTGAAATATAGTCACTGTTGTAATGTAGGAAACCCAGCAGCCAATTTGCGCACAGAAAGATCCCACAAACAGCAATGTGATAATCTGTTTTTAGTGGTGTTGGTTGAGGCATAAATGTTGGCCAGGACACCCGGGAGAACTCCCCTGCTCTTCTGTGAAATATTGCCATGGGATCTTCTACATCCACCTGAGAGGACAGACAGGTCCTTGGTTTAACGCCTCATTTGAACGACAGATGTAGGAGCTTGAAGTTGCAAGTGACAGAAGCAGGATAGAGTTGTGGTTGTCTTTCACACACGTGTGTTCTACATGCTATGTGTGAGCAATCGCGTATTCTGAAAAATGTTTGTATTGCACTAGTGTTACCTGTCTATAGATATCGCAGAGTTACAGATGTACATCAAAAGAAACATCAATTTATAATGAACCTGGGCCTAGGATGGACAGCTCACTAGCAGATCAACACAGTTCAGCAATACCAGGCACGTACTTTTGATATGTTTGTTCAACCGTTAAATTCCTCGAAGGCAATCCTCGAAAGGTGGCACCATTTCAGTTTCATTGATCTAAGCAGAGGTAATCAAATCAAATCAAATCAAATCAACTTTTATTGTCATTGTTAGTGCACAAGTGCAGTACAACGAAATGTAGGCTTGTATGGGGACAGTAAAGTTCTTTTTTGAATGTTTTAAAAATCTTACGTATCTACCATCCCTCATTACAACATACAATATCAGAGGAGAATCCAGAAAAAAAATCACCACTGCCACGCCAACATTTTACAAGTAAACATTTTAACGAATGCAGAGAAATACTGATCATTTAAAATTTCACATTTCAAATGCATTGCCATTTATATACTGTGTGAATAGCCTGTACGTGCAACTACCGTTGCTGTTCTATGGAGAAACCTAATTGAAGGGCTATACCCATAGCTCAGGACACCATCAAAGGAGATGTGTTAAATTAAGCAGTTGTGGTTAGGCGATGCCAAGCTTGAATTTTAAAAGGCTGCAGGTTGTGGGAGGAATGGAAGTGTTTTACCACAAAGAGTGTTATTAGAGGGATGCTAAAATGCCTGACACTCTTTTTAGTTGCTATTATTTTTCTGGTCAATGTTGCAACGTGTTTAATTCCTGTCCTTTCTGCAGTTAACCACTTCTAGGTATGGAGGTGTTTATTTCAGTGCAGGCATCTGTGTGGTACACTGGGGTCCTGCGAGGAGAGGGGGGGGGGGGGTCTTAGCTTCTTTGTTCAATCTTTCCTAGGCAACGACTGGAGCAGTGAGTAATGTGGGCAGTTACAAGGCTTGTGCAAACTGCAAACTCAAATCTCACAGCACAGCCAGCCAGGGTTCGTTTTGTACCTGGTCCGGTGGCTTTTTAATTTTTAACCCTTTGAAGACAGCAGTGGCATTTTGTGCCTCCCCACCCCAGATCTCAGCAGTTTGACTGCAACATTGGCTCTTCACCCCAAGGATACTCGGCGGTTTCTATGCATTTTTCTACTGATTCTTCATGATGCCTGCCATTCGAAATTTGCAGAAAGTCGTTTCTGCAGATGCTATACGAAAGAAAAAAGGTGCGTGACAGAATTTTAGAAGTTCTCAAAGGGTTAAAGCCTGCAGGGCTCTGTGGACCTTTGATGCCGTGTGTTCAGGGGCCATTGATTTACTATGCCTGAATATACGTTGAATTCTTTTATTATTGTTACTTATATGGAATCCTGAGGGTTAAACTGTGGATTTGGGGGTGACCTCCGCACCCCCCGCCCCTTTTTTAAATTAGGTTTGTCGATTTGCAGTGAGTGAATAAGCAGAATCATTTTTTTCTTGCATGGGATTCCTGGAGGGGGTTTTACTCCAGGGATCGAATTCCGCGATTCCATCCATTTTTTTTTTTGTGAAATCCCAACATCAGTGGCCTTGTCACTTGTAAAGCACTATATAGAATGTTATTCCCGGGATTACATTGTGTCTGTCCCAGTGTCCAGGTTGGCTGGGCGATCAGGAGCCCGATGCCGGGACCGCCCTTTTTGCACTGGTTTGCAGCGCAGTCTGACCTCAGTTGCTGCAGCCGCTGTGTTTGGGTTTTTTTTTTGTGTTTATTTCTCGCTTTCTGCCGACCTCGTTACAGGCTTTCACTTTCAAAAGAGGAAGACCTATAATCTGCAAAGCCGCCCACTTCCATTGCCACGTCCTCTCGGTTGTTAACATACACACGTCCCTGAGACCTTAAATCTGTTGTGTTGGTGTCATTGAATGTTTTAAGTGAACTCTCTTTGCAATCTGAGCCTCAGATTTCCAACCGGGTTGACGCTGAATACTACAGCCGTAATTAAAGGGGTAGTGTCTTCAGGAGAAAAGTGTCTGTCAAAACTATTTTTGTTTGGGGTGGGAGAATAGCCACGCCTCACTTTCACTGCAGTGATATTAACACACAAGTAATGAGATGATGTGTTTTTATACAACTTGTTTCATTGCATTAAGCATTTACAAATAAAGAAAAATGGTTTGGCAAGCAAAGTTTGGCACCCCTTTAAGCTCTTGTACAAGACCAATGTTACAGTGTTAACAGCACAGAAACATGCCATTCAGCACAACAGGTCTATGCCAGTGTTTATGTTCCACATAAGCCTCCTCCTACTACTTCATCTCACCCTATCAACATGTCCTATTTCTTTCTCCCTCCTATACTTACCTAGCTTCCCCTTAAAAGCATCTAGGCTATTCTCCTCTACTACTCTATGTGGTAGCGTGTTCCACATTCTAACCACTCTGAAGTTTCTCCTGAATTCCTTATTTGATTTTATTGGTGACTCTTATATTTATAGTCCCCTAGTTTTAGACTCCCCCACAAGTGGAAACATCGGGCTGGATTTTCATTCAGCAGTCGGGAAGGAGGCGGGACTACAACTTTCGGGTTTTAGTCCCGCCTCCATCGACATCCAGCCAATCCACGCGATTTTCCCTTGATTGACCTTGTTGAGGCTGCCCAGCGGACTCAGCAGGCCAATTAAGGGCCACCCGGCAACAGGTGATGTCACAGACTGAAATTTCATCTGTCAAGAGATTTTGACAGATGAAATATCAGTGTTTCACAGCTGTTTGAAGCTGTCAAACACTGACAGTCTGACTTCTAACCTGAGTCCTTCTACGCAGACTCAGTTAGAACTCTCACCAACACTGAAACCTGAAGGCTGTCACTTTTTGACAGATTGCAGCCATTCTGCTTTCAGTGCCAGCTGAGTGATGGACTCCCGACGCCTGGAGGAAGAAAGGCTGTTAAGGTAAGTACAGGTAATTTAAACTTCTTCACACACTTTAGACACACCAAACACTTACACAGAAACCCCACAGTGCAGATAGAGGCCATTTCGGCCCATCGAGCCTACACACTGACACATATCCCACCCGATCCCTGTAACCCCTACACCAACACATATCCCACCCTATCCCCGTAACCCCACGTATTTAATCCCCCTAACACTAAGGGTCAATTTATCATAGCCAATCAACCTAACCCGCACATCTTTGGACTGTGGGAGGAAACCGGAGCACCCGGAGGAAACCCACGCAAACACGGGGAGAATGTGCAAACTCCACACAGACAGTCACCCGAGGCCGGATTCGAACCTGGGTCCCTGGCGCTGTGAGGCAACAGTGCTAACCACTATGCCACCGTGCTTACCTTTGCACTCGTGCACCCATCACTCACCTGAACACAGACATCGCGACCCCTCCAAGTCCTTCAACCCGACGGTCCGCCTGCTCTAACCTGGCGTGGTTTGGAGCAGTCGGGAATCCCTCACGACACCCCTCAAAATAGGGATTAGGCTAAAAACTGCCTGCTAACTACCTGTTAACAGGCAGTTAATTGGCACTAATCGCTTCCCGCCAGTGTCGGCGGATCCCAGTGCGGGGCGGGTACCCACCTCCTTTGAAACTTACGTGGAGGCGGGTTTTGGGTGGGATGGTGTCGGGACCCCCGAATTCGGGATTTTAGCCCCCCGCACGCCTAAAAGCCCGCCTCACGGCACACTGAAAATCTAGGCCATCTTCTCTACATTTACCCTGTCAAACCCCTTCATAATTTTAAAGACCTCGATTAGGTCGCCTCTCCGCCTTAGCCCCAGTCTTTCCTGATGGTTATAACCTCTCAGTTAAGGTTCAGTTTAAAATGTAAGGCATTAAAAAAAATCAGGAATACCAGTTAACAGTAACATTAAGAATGGGCAACAGAGCTCCCTCACAGTCTCGCACAACTGGAATAGGGACTGCCTTGCGTGGAATGGAGCCAAATGCAGCAGCATGGTCCTCTGTTCAATCATAGTGTGTGCTTGGCTGGTCTCCGCTGCAGTGGTGGGAAGAGCACTGCAGTGGGTTTCGGGTGGGGGAGGGGCTCCTCACACAGGCTGGAAGTAAGCCGGACTTATTTTGTGGGCCCAGGAGGACTCGTGTTCATCCTGAACCCCAAAAAAATAAAACATTTCTTCAGCCATTTTTTGAGTGGCCTTCAGCAATTCCTTTAAGGACCACTGGTTGAGTCCCCTGACCCCTGGTAACAATGGATGGAGCTTTTGAGGTGCACACTCTGCCCATTTTAGTACCTAAAAATTGAAAATGGGGTCCTACAAGTGGTATAGGGCTCTGATTTGCATATTTAAGCAGCCTCCTGCCGGAATCGAACAGCCGGTGGGCTGCTCGTTCATTTGAAGGGCCGCCTGAAAATTGCATCAGGCAGGCCTTGGGCATCAATGGGGCAGCTGAGGTTCCCCCTCAACCCCACTCTGACTTTCAACTGCCGGCTGCCCATTTTTTCAGTCAAGAAACAGGCAGCTGGAGGTTGAAAATTGCTCCATCGCTGTCTTGCCCATTCATTGTGTGTGAGGCAGTGGAGGTCAGCTGGTACGAGTAGAACTGTATCCCAGAATAAGTCAGTGCTTCCTTGAGACAAGGGAAGAAGATTAGACAGGAAAGGAAATAAGCAACTACTTCTGGAGCTGCACTTCTTTTGAGGCTGTTTGATTCTTTTATGTTGATTTGAACATACGTATGTTTTTGAAAACTGACATGATTATAATATTACAAACCGATCGCCAGCCTGGATATTTAAGACATGAACAATGAATACATTGCAAAATGCATTATTCTAGAATCAAAATACAATGTACTAGAATCAAAATGCAGTGTACTAGAATCCTACAAATGGTTACTATTCAGATTTAAAGTCTATTTCATGAAATAAGTTAGAAAGCCTGGAAATAGTTATCAGTATAATGTTGTTGCATCACTCCAGCTAATCAGAAATGGTATTTAGCAGAGTCGACATGGTGGCTTCAATGCAGCAATGACCAGCTCTGTCTCAGTGAGTGTATATATATATGTGTATATATAATATATATATGTATGTATGGAATATGTATATGGAATATATATATATATGATATATATGTATGTGTATGGTGTCCAGAATTTAAGTTCTAAGTAAGCTGGGAGAAAGTAAAATGCTCCAAGAGTCGACTAAACTTTACAAACTATTTACACACGCACACATACCTCACCTCACCTCACCTGCAAAATGACTGGGAACATTACTATTACATTGCAACTGTTCATCAGTTTACTGCTCATCTTCCCAGAGACCAGAACTAGTCAGGCGATTGAAGTACAGTTTAGAAGCTGGATGGTAGTTGGTGGGGTGGGTGCTTAGTCTCTGGTGGGGCATACACTCTCAGACAGCTCTCTCCCACCAACAGCATCACTGAACCAATTAATTAACAATTGCATCAAAATCTATGTTGGGGAAAAAAAATACTCTGCCAGAGAGTTCAGGTGCTCCGTCGTTGAATTAACTGCAGCTCTGAATAGGTGAACTAATTGCTTCTTGGTCGTCATAATTTCCCCCAGCAGAAAACTGCCACATCTATCTTATAGCTCATTAACTAGATCTGAGTAAGATCTTAACAGGCAACAGCATATTTTTTACCAGTTTCATCTTCAATTTATTTTGGAGGGAGCTTAAAAAAAACTGATGGCTTCAATTTATCTCCCAATTTTCTGCCAGTTTTAATGCCTACTCTGGAAATATATTGCCATTAAGCAAGAAAAAAGATTCCCCCCTCCCTCATTATGTGAATTGGAACATTGGCAGAGAAGTTGGTAGTAACACAGGGATTCCTTTTACACAAGAACACATCTGCGCAAGTTTCAATGTCTTTCTCGTTGCATCCATTGTGAAGTCTTACCAGCTCTATTTACAATCCATTTTTTTATTTGTTGACGGAAGATACTGGCAGTCCTCTGGCATCTTGCCCCAGTGCCCATTCATCTTGTGTCAGTTTAGTGAGCACCACAAGGCTGTTTTGACCATCACAGTCCTCACCTGATGTCCACTTTCCAGCAGAAGTGACTAGTTAATGAAAGGGAAATCCTGTTAGAGCTTTTTGAGGTTATAACTGGCAGAATAGATAAGGGGGGAACCAATGGACGTGGCATATTTGGGTTTTCAGAAAGCATTCGATAAGGTGCCACACAAGAGGTTATTAAACAAAATTAGGGTTCATGGGATTGGAGGTAATATACTAGCACGGATTGAGTATTGGTTAACGGACAGAAAACAGAGAGTAGGAATAAACGGGTCAGCTATTCACAATTTATATCTATGATTTGGATGAGGAAACCAAATGTAATATATCCAAGTTTGCTGATGATACAAAGCTAGGTGAGAATGTAAGAGGCTTCAAGGAGATATAAACAGGCTAAATGAGTGGGCAAGAACATAACAAATGGAATATAATGTGGAGAAATGTGAAGTTATCCACTTTGGTAGGAAAAACAGAAAAGCAGAGTATTTTTTAAATGGTGAGAGATTGGGAAATGTTGGTGTTCAGAGGGACCTGGGTGTCCTTGTACACAAATCACTGAATCTGCTGAACATGCAGGTACAGCAAGCAATTAAGAAAGGAAATGGTATGTTGGCCTTTATTACAAGAGGATTTGAGTATACGAGTAAAGATGTCTTACTGCAATTATATAGGGCTCTGGTGAGATCACACCTGCAGTATTGTGTACAGTTTTGGCCTCCTTGCCTAAGGAAGGATTTACTTGCCAGAGAGGGAGTGCAACAAAGGTTCACCAGATCGATTCCTGGGATGGGGGGGGGGGGGTTGTCCTATGAGGAGAGATTGAGTAGACTAAACCTATATTCTCTGGAGTTTAGAAGAATGAGAGGTGATCTCATTAAAACATACAAAATTCTTACAGGGCTTGACAGGGTAGATGCAGGGAGGATGTTTCCCCTGGCTGGGGAGTCTAGAACCAGGGGTCACAGTCTCAGAATAAGGGGTCGGCCATTTAGGACTGAGGAGGAGAAATTTCTTCACTCAGAGGGTGGTGAATCTTTGGAATTCTCTACCCCAGAGGACGTTTGTGGCTCAGTCGTTGAGTATATTCAAGACACAGATAGATAGACTTTTGGATATTAAGGGATATGATAGTGCAGGAAAGTGGAGTTGAGGTAGAAGATCAGCCATGATCTTATTGAATGGTGGAGTAGGCTCGAGGGGCCGAATGGCCTACTCCTGCTCCTATTTCTTATGTTCCTATGTTCTTATTATGATTAGGAGTAGGAGCCCTGGCTCACTTTTCTCCTCCTTAACCAAGGATGCTGAGACTCATATTAAAGGAGCTCAACTGCTATCCATAATAAGTTCAGTTAAGTAAACACATGCCAGGAATTGAACCTGGGACCTCCTGGACTATGCCTATCTTTGATTGAACCAATAAAGACGACACTGGGTTACCGAAAAGGGCTCTGGAAGTGCCCCCTCATCCGAGGAGGCACCACTAATAAAATAATCTGAACGTGAAGTCCAATCAAAACTAAAGAGCTTGACCTAAACCTAAATCGTAATATTGTAATCTCTGCCGATTAAACAACGTTGCGCAACTGATGGGCACCATAGGACGCAAGGCCTCCTTGACTACATGACTTGGTACCATACGAGATGATGCATTTTTCCAGTAAGCCATTAAGGAAGCATACAAATCAACTTGTATGCAGTGTAATGCAAAGCCTGTCATTATTTGAAATGTATTAGTGCAGAATTTATGCCGCATGTTCCATTGTCTTTTACAGGTCCAAAGCAATAAAGAAAAGAAACCTGGAACTCCACCCCCCACTGTGACAAACGCTGCTCCCAGTCCGCCCCCTTCAAACAAAGTTGTTGTCAGCACTCCTGTATCCATAAACATTCCACGCTTCTACTTCCCAAAAGGACTTCCAAGTGCAAGCAACAGCCACAACGAGACCATTGCCAAGGTTGAAGCAGCCTTTGCCGATTTTGAGGATGAAAAGGGTGATATTTATGAAATGGGAAAAATCGCGAAGGTAGGAAAAAGCATTTTTAATCGCAAGCAATGCTGAGGTATGTGACAAGCAAAGCTATTTTTGTAAAAATATACTTTACCCTTGTATCCGTTCCACCTAGGATTCTATCAGTGATGCTATTACTGTGACTGCTTAGTTACTGTTCATGGGCATCATTAGGAATCCTGCAGTACACAATCTTTGGCCTCCAAAGCAAAATATTGTCATAACTGGAAGTATTTAAGTACTATTTGTGAATTAAAATTTCAGCTTACTGCCAAATTGTTTTTATCAGATTGGGGAATATTCCATCACTGAGCTTCAGCTTGCCTCCCCCTCAAATGTACACACAACATGAGAGGGTAAATTAATCTATCCCATACCCCCAGCAGGGCTCCATGCTCAAAGGGTCGATGATAGGGTTACAACACCGATTGTCCCTTTGACAGTGGCTCTCCTCTGATAGCGATGAATTTACCCTATTAATTTTTATTTCATAAAAACTTATAGGGCCATAAATTGTTGCAATGGCAGATTTGGCTGTGAATGATGTTAAGTAGACTTTTATGCTCACCATTGACATCGCACTATGTTTGTGCCATAAATTGCTGGAACGTCGATCCAATGTCAATGTCACATCTACAACCTCATGAACGTTGCGCCCAATGGCTTATCTCCTTGCCCAATGAAGGAAAAGGATAGAGAAAGGAAACGAGCGATAGACAGAGTGTCGGCCTAGATTTTGAGCTCAAGTCTCTGGAGTGGGACTTGAACTCGCAACCTTCTGAGAGAGTGCTGCCACTGAGCTAATATCATTATATTTCAGTCATTACAAAATAGTGAAGGAAACAGTTTGCTGCGTTTGCTCATCACTCCTGTTTCACTCATTTTCATCAATGGTAAAACAGCACAGACAGCATGGTAAACACCATAGTACAGGTAGGACACAGATTTGAGTCAACTGCAGGTGGGTCTGAGGTACCACCCGTAACTTAGCAACTCCTGTGAGTTGGTGAGTGAAATAAAGAGTGGATTTGCCTTTCTAAATCTAGGCTTTATTAACTTTAAAAATCCAGTAGCACATCTTTCAACACCCAGTCCCAACCAAGGCTGTAGAGAACTGAATTTAAGATGGCCACCACAAATCACATGACATCAACTACCAATGAGTTTACAGCATATATCTCAAGGTAGGAAACAAACAACCAATTACAATACTTCTTACTAAACATAAAGAATAATCACCACATTCACCCCTCCTTTTAAAATATACTCCACTCCAACCTAAATAACCTTTACAATTTATAATTAATTATTTACAACTAAAACAATACAAATATAATATTTCAACAATTTTAAAACATTACTATCAATTTAAAAGTCCATTTTCAGTCGGTCGACCGGATATCTTATTCGTGTCGACCTTCTTAACCCTGGTGAAATTCCTTGCCCTCCCACACCAGGAGACACAGAAATATCTTCTGCAGGAAGGCTATCCATATCCCGATTATCAACGGTTTCCAGATTGGAAATCCCATCAGGAGGTAAACTGGGACGGTCATGAACATCCATCGAAGGCTGACTAATAGAAGTATAATTATCTGCAATAGGATTGGAAATATTCGTAGTATCTGTAACGACATCCACATTATCTGAATCATGACTATTGTTAATATCCTCAGAAGAGGGCTGGCCACCACAAGGAGCCAAATCTTTAATTGAAACAGTACTTTCTTTCCCATCTTGGAATCGAATATGAGCATATTGGGAATTTGCCTCCAACAGCTCCACCTCCTCCACTAAAGGATCATATTTTGACAATCTAACATGGCGTCGAAGCAGCACAGGTCCCTGCATAGTAAGCCATGAAGGTACCGAATATCCCGTAGTAGATCTCCGCGGATAGTTAAAGAGCCTTTCATGGGGGGTCACATTAGTAGTCGTTGAAAGCAATGATCTAATGGAATGCAGGGCATCAGGCAGTACCATTTCCCACTGTGTATTCTTAAGGTTCCGGGATGTCAAAGCCAACATAACTGCCTTCCAGATCACCCCATTGTATCGTTCACACTGTCCATTACCCTGGGGATTATACGGGGTAGTTCTACTAGTAGAGATTCCCCGACTCTGAAGGTATTCCTTCAACTGGGAAGACATATAAGAACTTCCCTGATCCGAATGGATATACGCAGGCATCCCAAAAATGACAAAAAGTTGAGTCAGACATTTGATAACTGTAGCAGCTGATACATCTGCGCAAGGAAAAGCAAAAGGGAACCTTGAAAACTCATCCACAACAGTAAATATATATCGATTTTGAGTCGTTGAAGGAAGAGACCCCTTAAAATCAACGCTCAAACGTTCAAAAGGAGAAGTAGCCTTTATAAGATGAGCTCGTTGAGGCTTAAAGAAATTCGGTTTACACCGAGCACAGATAGAACATGATGAAGTCATCCGCTTGACGTCTTCAACTGAAAAGGGCAAATTCTTACTGTGTACGAAGTGTATCATCCTCGTAACCCCAGGATGGCATAAGGCATTGTGAAGATTAATAAGCGTATCTCCATGAATCACAGAACAATAAGCCCTCGACAGCGCATCAGCAGCAACATTATCCTTCCCCGGACGATAAACTATATCAAAATGGTAGCATGCCAACTCAATCCTCCACCTCATTATTTTATCATTCTTGATCTTTCCAAAATGTTTGACATCAAACATAAAGGACACAGATTTTTGGTCAGTTACCAACGTAAAATGCCGCCCCAATAAATAATGTCTCCATTTACGCAGTGCTTCTACTATTGCATACGCCTCTTTCTCTATTGAAGAATGCCTTTTTTCACTATTGTTCAAGGTACGTGAGAAAAAGGCCACAGGTCTTCCATTTTGGTTCAGAGTAGCCCCAATTGCAAAATCAGAAGCGTCCGTCTCAATCACAAAGGGAACCTGCTCATCAATAGAATGCACAACTGCTCCAAGGATATCCTTTTTAAAATTATCAAAACACGTCCTGGCCTCCCATGATAGAGGATATGTCGTAACCCGAATAAGGGGCCGGATCTTCTGTGAAAAATTTGCAATCCAATTAGAATAATAAGAAAACAGTCCAACAACTCGTTGCAAAGCCTTAGAATTAGTAGGACAAGGTAAATCAATCAATGGTCGCAGACGTTCTGGATCTGGTTTAATCTTGTTTCCCGAGATAATATACCCCAGTAGATTTACCTCAGTGGTCGAAAAGATACACTTCTCTTTATTGAAAGTTAAACCAACTCTTTCCGCAGCTTGAAGGAATTTTTCTAAATTAGAATCATGCTCCACCCTTGATTTGCCACACACCGTGATGTCATCTAAGAATGAAAAGGTGTCAGAGAGAGAGTTATCACTTATAAAAGCATCCATTGCCCGTTGAAAACAAGCAACACCATTATTAACACCAAATGGTATTCGGCAAAACTGATACAGCTTTCCGCCAGCCTCAAAGGCCGTATATGGTTGATCCCTCTTAACAATAGGAATCTGATGATAAGCACTCTTTAAGTCAATAGTGCTAAAAACCTTATACTGAGATACTTTGTTGATAAGCTCATCAATCTTAGGCAAAGGGTACGCATCTAATTGAGTATACCTATTAATAGTTTGGGAGTAGTCTATCACCATTCGTTTCTTATGTCTCTCGTTAGTGGCAACAACTACCTGTGCCCGCCAAGGCGAACAACTAGGTTCAATGATTCCTTACAATAAAAGACGTTGAACTTCAGAATTAATAAATTCTCTATCCTGACTGCTATACCTTCTTGACTTGGTAGCAATTGGCTTACAATCCGGCATCAAATTGGAAAAAAGTGATAATGGAGAAATGGATAAAGAGGTTAATCCACAAATAGATAAAGGTGGCTTAGTCCCTCCAAACGAAAGACTGAGAGACTCGTGTAATTGAAGCACATCATGACCAATCAAAATATCCGCACAGAGATTAGGCAAAACAGATAGGCGTATATCAGTATACGTATTACCTAGAAGAATCAATTTCACAAGGCAACAACCAGCTACTTGTGAAGTGAGAGTCGTCTGAGCCATACACACCTGATAAGTAACAGGTGAAATTTTCAAACGCTTCTCCTTCGCAAACTGAAGACTTATAAAACTCTCGGTACTGCCCGTATCTATAAGGGCCTTCACTTCTAACCCATTAACTTGGGCCGTAACTATAGCTTTGTTTAGGCCATGAGCAAATGCAGCAGAAATTGATGCAATAAACGCCCTATCTAAAGGCTGAATAGTCGCAGAGGAGGTAATTGAACCTGATGATTTACAAACACGTGCATAATGACCTCTCTTGCCGCATTTACTACACACAGCCTCCCGAGCAGGACACTTCAGACGAGGGTGCCGGACATTCCCACAAAAATAACACTTCTGAATCCTAGAGGCAACAGCCGCCGAAGTAGAAACTGTTTCAGAATCTAGTAAACCACTCCTATTAAGTCCACATAATTCCTTTTCATCCGGAACTGCCGAAACCACAGTCGCAGGCCGATTAAAAAGAGCATAAGAATCCGAACTTCTCTGAGCCACATCCAATGTAGAGGCTTGCTCGAAAGCACTCTTGAGATCCAAAGTCTTATTTTCTAACAACCGCTGACGAATTGATCTAGACAGTAATCCATTAATAAAAGCATCCCGTACCGATTCTTCCTTATATTCTTCTGCCGTCACGGCCTTATAATTACAGTTAGCACTAAGGCGCCGAAGTGCTTGTAAATAAGTATCCAAAGATTTTCCCACCTGCTGCCTACGGGCAGATAGAAGGTGACGTGCAAATACCTCATTCTTTGGTTTAACAAAAATCTTTTCCAATGTAGAAATAGCCAATTCGTAAGTTTCACAGTCCAAAATATACTTATACACATCCGGAGCAATGTAGTTGATCAGCATATTCAGCTTATTTAGAGACTCTTGATCCAACACACCCAAAAAGTTTTTAAATGTACGATACCAGTGTTTCCATTTATCATCCACTCCTGCAGAATTAGGGTCAGCATTGAATCGTTCCGGTTGAAGATATCGCTCCATTCTGACATAAAGTTAATAAATTGAAATAAAGAGTAGATTTGCCTTTCTAAAACTAGGCTTTATTAACTTTAAAAATCCAGTAGCACATCTTTCAACACCCAGTCCCAACCAAGGCCGTTAGAGAACTGAATTTAAGATGGCCACCACAAATCACATGACATCAACTACCAATGAGTTTACAGCATATATCTCAAGGTAGGAAACAAACAACCAATTACAATACTTCTTACTAAACATAAAGAATAATCACCACAGTGAGCGAGGGAGAAAAGTGGGCCTGCAAGTACACAGCAGGTCTGTCATTATCTGAAAAGAGAAAAGACAGGTGTGGGTTGAGGATCTTTGTCAGAACAAGGTAGGGAGTTAGGCTGAATCCTGTGAATCTTAGGAATCTCCAATTTATCCAGCTGTAACCTATTGCAACCAACATTTAGAAGAGGAGTTTCTGTTCAATCTTTGTCATTGATGTGAGGTGACCAGTGATGCAGCATAATGGGGTATCAACACAAGCCCAAATGTTTCACACATCTTTTAACTGCAGGCCTATGCTTTTGACTATTATCAGTCTTCCTTCTCTACCAGACATCATAATAAACAATAAATAAAGTAAAATGGTTTATTGCAGCTCCAGGTTGAGACCTGTAGCATGTCTTTTGTTAAACTGCCACTGCACACTGTCTGGGAATAGTGAATGTCATGAGAACAATCAGTTCAATGCCAGATTTTTATAAAATCCAGAACCTTTTGTGTTAGCTCATTGAATAAGTGCCATTTAAAATTTTTAAAAAAAAAATCTTGTCACTGCATAGAATCCATGATTTGCACTGTATTTGAATCCAAATGAGAGAAGTGAAAAGATAATGAATGGCCCAGAATTCCGTTCGCAGCCCTCCCGCGGACAGAGGGCTGCGATTTGGAAAAATCTCCGCCTGGACCGGAGGGCTCCCGGGAGGCACAGAGTTCCGTTGCTGTGCTTCTTCAAACTGCCGGTGTGCAGGGCACGCATATCCCAGGGGCGCAGGTGGGGCGCAGGTAGTTCGCAGCGTCCCTGGGATCACGTGGGCCATGGGGAGCCAATCCGAGCAGGGCATCTCCATTCATAGATTTGACAGGAAGACCTGTCAAATCTATGAATAGAGATCACCCCAAAACATAAGTAAAACTTCAAATAAATTTTTTAAAAATCATTTTTAAAATGACAAAATTTTTGTTTAAGTTAATATATGTAATTTAAATTTTTGAAAAAAATAACAAGCTTTTTAACGGGGCTAAAAATAAACTTACCTTTTTTAAAGTATTTTAAAATGATAAATCAGTGGGAAATTTTTTTTTTTTTTAACTTTCTGCGACTCTTAGCTTGGCAAAAGCAGGCCTTATGCCTGCTTTTACAGGCGCAAGAATTGTAAGTGTTTTCTGCGGGCGGAGGGTCTCCAAAAAACGGAACTCTCCGCCTGCAGAGGCCCTGCTCCAGCGCGGCCGGAGGATCTGTCAAGAGCTTGCCTGAAACCGGCATTTCCATTGGCCCTACGGGTGAGTACACAGCACGTACACACCCGTAGGGACCGGAATTTCTGCCTCAATGTATCAATTTACTGAGATACCCAGTTCCCCACCCTGTGGGGTTTTTTTTTAATGGTGAAAATTTCAAATTGCTGGGTAGTTTGGGGGAAAGAAGCATGTTTCTGCTACACCCAATATTACTAGTTGGGTCCCAGTGGAAACC
Organism: Somniosus microcephalus; assembly: GCF_052327205.1. NCBI lineage: Eukaryota > Metazoa > Chordata > Chondrichthyes > Squaliformes > Somniosidae > Somniosus > Somniosus microcephalus. Next base: position 98,957,841 of record NC_140992.1, on the reverse strand, counting down.
CCATTTTGTTTTATGTATAGCTGTGACAATTTTATTCAAAAATGAATTGTTCCCTGTAGGCCTCTAACAAGGAAGTGATACTTGAAGCTTGATTTTGTTTTTCCAGGCAAGTGGCTGTCCTTTATACTGGAAAGCCCCCATGTTCATTTCTGCTGGTGGAGAACGGACAGGATTTGTGTCTGTGCACTCGTGTGTAGCGATGTGGAGAAAGTGAGTATTAACCCTGTCCTGCATTTCACTATTACAATCACCAGCAGCAATTATACAAAGATACACATACCTCATTTACATACAAAATGATAAACCTTGCATTTATCTAGCGGCTTTCACGACCTCGGCACGTCCCAAAGCGCTTTACAGCCAGTGAAGTACTTTTTGAAGTGTTGTAGGAAACGCGACAACCAATTTGCACATAGCAAGGTCCCACAAACAGCAATGAGATAAATTACCAGATAATCTGCTTTAGTGATGTTGGTTCAGGAATAAATATAGGCCAGGACACCAGGAGAACTCCCCTGTTCTTCTTCGAAAAGTGCCATGGGATCTTTCAAGTTCATCTGAGCGGAAAGACGGGCCCTGGTTTAATGAAAGGCGGCATCTCTGGCAGTGCAACACTCACTCGGTACTACATTGAAGTGTCAGCCTAGATTTATGTGCTCAAGTCTCTGGAGTGGAGCTTGAGCCCATGATCTTCTGATTCTGAGGCGAGAGTGCTACCACTGAGCCACGGCTAACCAAGTTAAATAAAATTTATACTAGTTCTACTTTGTAGCATAAAATAAATTACCATTTTTACATGATGGTGCTTTTGCATTGAGAATTGAAGTTACCTTAATTTTGCTTAGAAAAGACACACAATTTTAAAAGCGATTTACTTAACAGTGGACATCAAGCTAGTCCATTCCACAAAGCTTTCAGGCAGGCTCACTTCCTTCAAACAGGAGTGAGTTATATTGAGAAGACCATTTCAATGAAGCCATGTTTGCTAACAACAAATTGCATTTATCTAGCATCATTAATATAGAAAAACATCCCAAGATGCTTCATAGAAGCATAATCAGACAAAAATGGACACAGAGCCAAAGAATGAGATATTAGGAGGGGTGACTTGGTCAAAGAGATCTCTGCACTCTTTCAATTCTGGTCTCTTGCACATTCCCGATTTTAATCGCTCCACCATTGGTGGCTGTGCCTTCAGCTGCCTAGGCCCTAAGCTCTGGAATTCCCTCCCTAAACCTCTCTACCTCTCTCTTCTTCTTTTAAGACGCTTCTTAAAACCTACCTCTTTGACCAAACTTTTGGTCATCTGTCCTGATATCTCCTTATGTGGCTCGGTGTCAAATTTTGTTTGATTACAATCCTGTAAAGTGCCTTGGGATATGTTAAAGGCGCTATATAAATACAAGTTGTTGTTACAGAGGGTCTTGATGGAAGAAAGGGAAGTGGGAAGGAAGAGAGGTTGAGGGAGTGAATTCCAGAGTGTAGGGCTTGGATAACTGAAGGCACAGCTGCCAATGATGGAGTGAAGGGAATGGGGGATGCACAAGAGACTTTTACTATTCTGGTTCAATTTTTTTAAATTAGACCCTCCTTTGTCTATAAGTGTTACAGGACCCTTGCAGCTGTCAGAGAAAACCTTTCATCCTATCAATTCGGGCTGGATTTGAACCCAATCCCAGAAGCAAAAAGACTAGTGGTACTGAGTCCTATGGTCCAGGAGGTCTCTGTTTGTTTCAATCCCCAATCTGTACTGAGTTAATCTGGAGATTTTCTTTTGAAGGGTGAATTTTTCTGTTTCCCTTGTGATTTGTCTTTAAAACTTCCTCTCCAACCCCAGTGGGTACGATATCAAACACTCATCCTTCAAAGAAAACCTCAGGTCTAACTCCTGTTACCAAGTTTCACGGTAAAGATTATGGTAAACCCAGAATATTACTTGATTTGCTAAGGAATGTACAATTTTAAATTAGTGAGAAATGGTTTTCAAACTGATATTAGAAACTTTTTTTGCTCAGTTATACACATTTGGAATAATCTTCCAGGTCAGTGAGTAGAGGCAAAGGCACAGGTGATATTCAAAATGAGGCTGGACGCTATAGGTGGGAAAGTTAGGGTTCTGTGGGGTGGTGGGGGGGGGGGGTGGTAAGATGCAATGGGCAAAATGGCCTTTTCATATTCTTGGCGCTTGTTATGAATGTTTTCCACTGGCTCTATGCAACCATAAAGGATTCTGGAAAATTGTTTACAGCCTATTGTCACCACACAGTGATATGTGTACTAGTAAACAAATGGTGATATGCCCTTCCCATGTTCCTTAAAACAGCTCTATTAGCATTTAGAGTAGTTTAACCTATGCTAAGGGGTGCACAGTGCAGTAATCAAAATGTTGCAAATTCTAAACCATACTACTTAGTGTAAGCCAAACTGCTCTATACTTTTATAGACTGAGGTGTAAAGACGAATTTCACTTGACAGACAGGGTAATGTGGACATAAAACTTCCCTTTTACTTCTAGGACTTTGTTTAAATCTGCCCTGGAGCTATAGGATGACTGCCTTTACTATCTGATAGATGTAAGAGCTCTAACAGGGCTGAATTGTACTTTAAACCCATCTATTAGTAATATATGTGGCCATAATTCTGAACTGCCATTAGGTTGACTGCCTCACTCAGGAAAGCCACGCTACAAGGCTGAAATGAGAAGTGGAAAAATTCACACTGGTGCAATAGTTATTTCTTTTGAAGCTGACTTTAAGGCATTTTGTTAGGGAACCATGTAGGCAGCTTTACCTTGCATGTTAACTGTGCTTTACCCGATCTAATTGATGCTGTCACTGGGTGTCAACAGTGTAAAAGTTGTGTTGTTCCTGCATTGAATTTGTTTTATGGTTAATTAAAAGCCAAGATTTGAAAAGAATTTGCATTTATGTACAGTAGCACCTTATGACCTCAGACAGTAGAGAGGGTACAGTGCAGATTCACCAGGGTGTAAGAAAATACAAAGACAAAGACAAACTTGAAAAATTGGGGCTGTTTTCATTAGAACAGAGGAGACTATGGGATAATTTGATAGAGGTGTTTAATATCTTGAAGGGGTCATAGAGCGATGCAGCACAGAATGAGGCCATTCAACCCATCATGCCTGTGCGGCTCTTTGAAAGAGCTACCAGTCAGTTCCACTCGTCTGCTCTTTCCCCATTGCCTTGCAAAATTTCTTCTGGGACTGTGTAGATTGAAATAGATTGTTTCCAGTGGTTGCGCGGTGTAGAATGAGGACATAAATATAAAATGAAATGTAAAAGGTCTAGGACAGGATCGTTTGTTTATATTTACACATGGAGTGGGTGCTTTTACTGTACCTGAGTAATAATGCAATGGTTGTATCTTTCTCAGAGTGCTGCAGAGCTGCCACGATGATGCATCTAAGTTTGTTTATCTTCTTGCCAAACCAGGCTGTAACTACCTAGAACAGGAAGACTTCATCCCACTGCTGCAGGTCTGCACCCACTCTTCTCCCCTCTAGTGAATATTTCAGTGCAATGTACTATTTTACAAAGCAGAATCCTAGCCTATTTATTAACATCTATAAGCAATTTCTTTTATTCTGTGACTGGCTTTGAATCCATTAAATACTTGGAATGACAGCCTGTAGCCATCCATTATGTAGAGTGGTTAGTAATGTGAAGAAGTTGATTATTCAACCTCTGCTTAAAGTCTTGACTATGAGAAAACGACTGAAACAAAGGGAAAGCCAAAATACTGCAGATGCTGGAAATCTGAAATAAAAGCAGAAAATGCTGGAAATACTCAGCAGGTCAGGCAGCATCTGTGGAGAGAGAAACAGCGTTAACATTTCAGGTCAATGACCTTTCATTAGAAACAGTTTTGATGAAAGGTTATCGACCTGAAACCTTAACTCTGTTTCTCTCTCCTCAGATGCTGCCTGACCTGCTGAGTGTCTGAAACAAAAGGCAACAGTTTGCAAACTGAAATTAGCTGCCTTCTGAGGGTTTGTGTTGGAAGTAAATATAGTCCTTGGCAATATTGCAGTCAGGTCTCCCTGTACAGAGTAATATATGTGTGGAAGGCGCAATCTAAAAATTTGCAAAGTTTTATTTTTGGTTCTGAGCTGCGGGGCGCTATAGGATCTTGTGCTAGGTTTCTGTGTGCACCCTGATTAGAATGTGAAGCTGCTCCAGGTTCATAGGAACATAGGAATTGCTAGACGAAGAAAGACCAAGGTCCATCTAGTTTGCCTTCTACCATCCTGGTAGTCGCATGACACAATGATAATGGAGTTCTCCATCAATTAGTCTACAGCAGACCCAGACGTGAAGTGAGGAAAACCTCCGTGGTGGACGATTTTGTTAATCATAGGTCCAAAGTCACCTGTTCCTTCCAAGCATGTGACACTTACTACATGTCACGTCTCAAATTACTGCTCTACTGTCTCACAATGTTGTTTTCTGAAAGTGTAGGACAATTTTTGCAGGAGCTAGTCCTGCATTAAAACTGCTGTACATGCATAATTGTTTTTAGGGTTGCAGTTTGTTGTATTCTATTTGTATTTCTGACTGGGACAATACGTCCACACAAACCATCTCTTTTGGTGGTGTTCGTGGTATCCAGAGCCATTATATTAGGCTGTCTCGTTTGGACTGCCAATAACATAAATGGAGTATGGCCGCATTCTCTGCTAAAGCTCCCAACTGCTCGAGTCACATACTACAAGACTCCTAACCACACACACTATTGTACACGTTTACAATTAGAGTTAACTTATTAAATCCTCCTCTGCAGGTAATGTTCAGAAAATAAAGCTTCTGTCATACGGACATGATGTTCTTAAATAGCAGAATACCAGCCAGCCCTGTGCGATAGGGAATTGAATTTCACCAGATGTGTTGGACAACACATATTGTACATTTCAAGCCTGCGATGGTGAAAGTAGTAATGTTCCTTTCTGTGGAACATTATCGGTTTTTTCTCCTCATATATACTCTCTCAAATTCCGAATGTAGTTGTTTCATTAAATACAATATACAACTGTGAATCATAGTTAACCATTAGATTGTTAACTACAATTGTGTATACACACAGTACACCTCCAAACTCTCAGAAGTAAATATGATAGCATGTCCCCTGATCAGTAGAATTTATATGCACACAGTGCGAAGTCGGAGCAGCCAGTAGGTTGCAATTGTGCTGTGCAGCATTAGTAAGAATGCATCAACGAAACTGTGCTATTGTAACAAAGGCTATTTTAACCTGTTTAAAATAAATGGGTTAACACATTTGCTACAACAGCAGGCACAGGAATTTCACGACAACACAAGATGAAGCAGTGCACAAGTAAATTGCTGGTTTGCCTAATTTACATAGGAAAAGGACAGCCAACATCTTAATTTAAACCAAACCCCATCAGCAATAAAATCTGTATCTTTTCCCTGACAGAGTCAACAAATTTTCTAAAGTGGGGAAAAAAGGGTGCCTGGATACCAAAGGAATTCTCATGTGCTTGGAATCTCTTAGGCCTGGTTACTATCTATCTCTCCTGGGGAAATCAAAGACTGTATTCCAAACGGGATCAGTTTATAGCTCCCCGGCTATCACAATCGCTGGTACCATATACAGTACATATCTAAGTAGAGGTAATTGTTCAGCTTGTACAGCAGATGGTGCTGTTGTCGGAATCTAGATCTGTGCAAGCGGCTTCAACATAGTAATACACAGTGCTACAAGAAAACCATTGATTTCTAACAATAGTTTCAGCTATTCATATCAGTGTAACCTTTTGACTATCTCCTGCCCATTAAAGTAATGCCTTATATAGGTGGGAGAGAGTGCAAGAATACATTAAATGCCACAGCTAAGTAAGTAACCAATATTTTAAACTCATATATAACAATAAGCAGATTTCCACTGTACACGTATTTTTCAATTATAAAAGTTGGAAATAAGAGTGCAATGGCCTGAATGTTCTGATGAGCAGGAATACCACTGGATCGGTGGATAGTGTAGCCTTTGCACTAAACTCACCTCTTGTGCCCTGAGCTGAGCGATATTGTGGGGTTAGGCTAATTATAATAATAGTGGTAAGTTCCAGACTCTGTTTCCATTACCACTAGGTCACTCTGGTGGCGGGGGGCACGAGTGGAGGAAATCTCTGCGCCACTTGCCACAGCGTTATAGGGCAAAAAATCTTTAAAATTCCTTTTCACCTTTTTAAAAAATTCCCGCTGGGCTGAGCGCAGTCGATTGCTCTGCGATCGATCACACTAAGATACGCAGCCCGTTAAATTTTAAATCCTCCTTTGCTGCACTGGTAACATTAATACCATTGCATTCATATCCCGCTGCCCAGCACTGCTGAAGCATTAACGATGGGGGAAGCATGTCGGATGCCATATTTCCATCAATGGCATTTAAGTTGAAATCAGCCGCTCGAATTTCCTGGAAGTAGCAGCACCATCCCATAAATTGCCCCCCCCCCCCCCCCCCCCCCAAAATAAGTGGCAAATGCTCGGAAAATCCGGCCACGATGTTTCCTTTCAGTCAAAGCCGGGGAGGGGGGGGCACTGTAATTGGCAGTAATGATACTTCCTGGATAAAGAGAGGTACAACTGGCTTTGGGATTTGTCCTCTAAATACCTTGAAGGTTTTACCTGCTGATGTTTGCTCTTGAGGAATTTGGATGGAGTCGGCGATGGAACAAGTTTTATATAGTCTATTGAGGGAATGAGTTTGATAAGCTGAATGCTTCTTCTCATTGTATGCTTTCCTGTGTTCTCAATTTACCCTTTTGTGACCACCTATGGGTAGTGATAGCTCAGGGGTATATCCAACCTACATCCAATTTTCACTATTCTTAAAAAAATGCTACCATCATGAGATTAAAGCTGCACTATCGCATTATTAAATGTTTATCCCTGAGTTGAGGAATCTGGCCTAGATTTGAGTCCTCAACAGGACCTGGTCTGGTGTTCAATCCCTTTATACACTTCATTGTCAAATCGCCTTTCCACTACACGTGGTATTACTGTCTGCTTCTGTTTTCCCAGGACATTTAGGACTGCAAATTGGGAAATTGACATTCTGGAGCGATCAGTGTCATAATCGATATAGCTTTAATAAACAACTTGGCATGTACATGGGGAAAGCCATTTAATAGCTCTCATCCCATTCCACAAACTGATTCAAACAACTCCCTCTATAACCTCTTGAGGAATCGCGTTCGATTTGGGACACAAATTAAATGTGATCTCTAAAGTGCTTTGTTCACAAGGGATGGTTATGTAAAGAAGGCCAGGAGCCAAACACAGCAAAAGTGCCGCCCACAATGAATAATTGGCCAACTTTAGCAGGGTTTCAGCTCAAACGCACATTAGCCAAAGAAAGTAGTAACATTATAGCCTTTGGCTATAGTTGACTCATGGTAGTGATTGGAAAATACTTTTATAAGATGATTACTGTAATTTAAAGTCATCGAGATGACTTCGATGATTAACAGTCAACTGTCTTACAATTGAGCGTAAATAAGTACAATCTTGAGCATTTGTGACATGTCACTGGCCCGCAGAGCAAGTGAATTATAAAATCACTCCCCCCTGGGTTCGCTGCCAGAAATATCCCTGTTGGCTCCCAGCACACAGACTATTCTTCCCCACAGCAGCCAATGATGTGTCTTTAATTTTACTTTGCTATGATTTCCCATAGAAATCTTATCCAGTTGAAGACCAGTCTATTTTTTTGGATCAAAAATTTGATTAAATTAAACCTCTCCAATACTTTTCTTTTTATTAAAAAAAAAGAAAGATAGCTGGTTGTGAGGAAGCAGTGCACTGACATACCAGCATGCTATCTCCTGCACAAAGCTGAGGTGAGCTCACACCTGACATTGTCAACCAGATCGAGGAGGAAAATGAATGCAAAAATTAAGCTGACCCCCTCCGAGCAGCTGATATCGGAGCTGCATGGGCAGAACAGGACGACATCGGGCTTTGAGGTGACGCTACCTGTGGTTGAATGGCCTGCCACCACGCATTTCCTAGGCTGATAAATCTAGTATGGCCACCGGCACAAGGCATTGTATGGTTGCCAGTGCTCACTGTTAACCAGTGAATGGTACATGTAGCATGGAAACCTGAAGGAAGCAGCAGATTAAAAAAACACAAAACATTACAAAATATTTCTATCATAAATAATGTAAGTAACTATCCTTGCAGATGCTGTTCTTTTTTGAGAGTGTAACACCCCTCACTCTAACCTGATATTTGTTAGTTCTGATATGTATGAGGGTATGCTATTAGGGAGAAGGTGGAGTAAGTACTTCCATGAATCATTAGAAAAGAACTCTTGAATTGAATTTAACCCAGCAATTCAAACAACATCCTCATGCATTTAATGAGGTTATGCAAGTACTTCAATAGTATGAGCACAATAAAAACCACATGAAAATCTATCAACTCTTCCTCATTTGAAGTGAAATTCAGTCATTTTGATTTACAAGAGTCATCTATTTTAACATATTCTTAAAAATGAGCATTGCTCAAATGATTTAAATACATTTATTCTTGATCATAAGTCTCATTCCTCATGTTTCTGAGATTATTCAGCATGGGGTTAAGTCTCGCTTCACATGACCATGGCCAGGGGTGCCACCTAGTGTCCTGATAAAGCAACTGAGTAAATTTAGCCACAGGCCAGAAGTAAGGGACCATAAAAGACAGTCGAATCTGTTGGGTAAATCTTGCTGTTTGTGCATGCTCCTAACAGGAACGGAGTAGATTTTTTAGCATGCAGCCAATCCGTCAGAACTTGTGGGCTTTCAACCAATTATGTGTTCATGGTGAACTCCCATCTGCACGCCAGACAGCTGAAAGAGTTTTGTTGCACTGATGCAGCAATTTAAAGGGCTGCAGCAGGAATTTAAATGATTTGCGTTGTTGGTTCAGCGGAAAGCATTGTGAACTGAAAGCAGTGTGGCTACAATGCCAGCATTCAAGAGGACGCACTCCTAGCTTTAGGGATGCAGCAGCTGAGGTGCTGTTACATAAATATGGCCAAAGGAAGGCTGCCCTTTTTGGCATTCCAGGATGCCCTCCTTGACAGAAGCTAACCATGTGTTAAAGGCTGTGTCCAGCGTGCAGAGGACATGATGGAAGATTTTACATTTCTGCATCCACCAAGAGCACACGTTGGATAATTGCACGCCCCCAGTCTGTGATTTTTCTATCTGAAGCAGAAAATCACCCCTATGAGTCCAAATGAAAAAGAAGCTGGGAGACCTAGGAAAGCTGCCAAGATAAGGCTACCCAATGCCTTTCTATTCCAAGTAGATACCCCGAATATGCATGGTACAAAGCTTTCCCTTGCAGCCTGTTAATCTTTTACTGCAGTCCCATGCAAAACATCCAGCCAACTGTACATCTTTTTAATTGTTTACTATGCATAGCCCTACGAGAAGCATGGCACCTATTCAAGCTGCAATTTATAACTTGTCACACAGATCTTAATATAGAATCATAGAATGGTTACAACACGGAAGAAGGCCATTCGGCCCGTTGAGCCAGTGCCGGCTCCTTGCAAGAGCACCTCAGCTAGTCTCACTCTTACGCCCTTTCCTCGTAACCCTGCAAAATAATTTCTTTCAGGTACCTGTCCAATTCCCTTTTGAAAGCCATGATTGAGTCTGCCGCGACCACCCTTTCAGGCACTGCATTCCAGATCCTAACCACTCGCTGTGTTAAAAAAAAAAAAAAAAAAAGTTTTTTCTTATGTCACCATTGGTTCTTCTGCCAATCACCTTAAATCTGTGTCCTCTGGTTCTCAACCCTTCTGCCAATGGGAACAGTTTCTCCCTATCTCTCCAGACCCCTCATGATTTTGAGCACCTCTATCAAATCTCCTCTTAATCTTCTCTGCTCTAATGAGAACAACCCCAGCTTCTCCAGTCTGTCCACATAATTGAAGTCCCTCATCCCTGGAATCATTCTCGTAAATCTTTTCTGCACCCTCTCTAAGGCCTTCACGTCCTTCCTAAAATGCGGTGCCCAGAATTGGACACAATACTCCAGTTGGGACTGAACCAGTGTTTTAAACAGGTTCATCATCATTTCTAAGCTTTTGTACTCTATACCTCTATTCACGAAGCCCAGGATCCCATAAGCTTTTTTAACTGCTTTCTCAACCTGCCCGGCCACCTTCAGCGATTTGTGCACATATACCCCTAGGTCTCTCTGTTCATGCACCCCTTTAGGATTGTACCATTTCATTTATATGTCCTCTCCTCATTCTTTCTACCAAAATGTTTCACTTTGCGCTTTTCTGCATTAAGTTTCATCTGCCACGTGTCCATCCATTCCACCAGCCTGTCTATGTCCTCTTGAAGTCTATCACTATCCTCCTCACTGTTCACTATACTTCCAAGTTTAGTGTCATCTGCAGATTTTGAAATTGTGCCCTGTATACCCACGTCCAAGTCATTAATATATATCAAGAAAAGCAGTGGTCCTAGAACCAACCCCTGGGGAGCACCACTTCCTCCAGTCTGAAAAACAACCGTTCACCGCTATTCTGTTTCCTGTCACTCAGCCAATTTTGTATCCATGCTGCCACTGTCCCTTTTATTACATGGGTTTCAACTTTGCTGGCAAGCCTATTATGTGGCACTTTGTCGAATGCCTTTTGGAAATCCATGTACACCACGTCAACCGCATTACCTTCATCAACCCTCTCTGTTACCTCATCAAAAAACTTGATAAGTTGATTAAACACAATTTGCCTTTAACAAATCCATGCTGCCTTTCCTTAATTAGTCCACACTTGTCCAAGTGACTGTTAATTTTGTCCCTGATTATTGTTTCTAAAAGCTTCCCCACTACCGAGGTTATAGTTGCTGGGTTTATCTTTACACCCTTTTTTGAACAAGGGTGTAACATTTGCAACTCTCCAGTCGTCGGGAACCACCCCTGTTTCTAAGGGGGATTGGAAGATTATGGCCAGTACCTCCGTGATTTCTGCCCTCAATTCCCTCAGCATCCTAGGATGCATCCCATCCGCTCCTGGTGACTTATCTATAAGCACAGCCAGCCTTTCTAATACCTCTTAATCAATTTTTATACCATCAAGTGTCTCCACTACTTCCTCCTTCACTATGTCTATGGCAGCATCTTATTCCTTGGTGAAGATAGATGCAAAGTACTCATTTAGTACCTCAGCCATACCCTCTGCCTCCATGCGTCGGTCTCCTTTTTGGTCCCTAATTGGCTCCACCCCTCCTTAATACCCGTTTAATATTTATATTTCTATAGAAGACTTTTGAATTCCCTTTTATGATAGCTGCCATTCTATTCTCATACCCTCTCTTTGCTCCTCTTATTTTCTTTCTCACTTCCCCTCTGAACTATCTATATTCAGCCTGATTCTCAGATGTATTCTCAACCTGACATATGTGCTCTTTTTCTGCTTCATCTTACTCTCTATATAGTTTCACACTGCAGTGGAGTATTTGAAATAAACACTCGACACCAGGTCTGCGTTCGAAGATTCAAGCAGTCTTTATTCGCACCGGTGGGGAGACAACCTGCTATCTGTCTAGCCAGACTTCTCTCCGCTGATTCAAAGTTTTAAGCAGTCTTTTATACAAAATATAGGTGCATGGTTAGCCTCGTGCATGTTCCATCTTGGCAATTTGATTGAGTTTCGCCCTGGTGCATATTTACTGATTGGTTATCTATATATAACGAGTCGTTCTGTCTGTCTGTCTATCTGTCTGTCCTTCTGTCTGTCTGTCCTCGGGTGTGCGTCTGTCCGGCTATGCGCTCGAAAGTTATAGAGCCTACCTACGCGCGCGTTACCGCCAAAGAAAGCTTACGGTTCCGGTACGGTTGTAAGCGTATTTACTTTTCGGTCGGACGAAAATTGTTCACGCCTTATGCAAAAAAACCTTCAAAATTAAACTCATTATCTGCTACTTAGCATTGATTGACTGACGTCAAGGTTCGACCAATCCTGTGCCGTCACGATTGACCAATCCTACAGTACGGTCCCCTGATCGTTGGCCAATCGTGTGTGTGTGTGTGGGCGGGACTACTCGTTTTCATCTCGGGGATGTGGCAGCCATTGTTTCACTGCTTCCAGCTCAAACTACTTTGATCATCCAGCTTTGAAAAAGTTAGTATTGTGGCGACACGCCACCACTGTACATAATCCGCTCACGGCGGCACGGACAGTTTAAGCAGACGCCCCAAGCCGGGGGCCCTTTCCTCCAGCAACTTGTTTCCCGCAGGGACAGGCTGCCGGGAGCACTTCCTGTCTGGGAAGTATTTAAGTGGATGCACGGGCTTTTCCAGTTCCTCTTTGTCATGAGGTAGAATAAAAGCAGTTGTGTTTTACTAGCTCAGGTCTCGACTCCCACGTTTGCCGCGGTATCTCAACACTGGTGACCCCGACGCTCAGGACGAATCCTAAGCTAGCATGGCGGATACAAACGCAGTCACGGTTAAATTACCAGACTTTTGGGAGAACCTGGCCGAAGCCTGGTTTGTTCAAGCTGAGTCCAGATTCCGGCTGAAACACATTACAGTCGACGCCACAAAGTACGACTACCTCGTCTCCGCTCTCACCTACGCCACAGTCCCCAAGGTTTGGGCAGCGCTGCAGAATCCACCACCGGACGGCAAGTACGAACATCTGAAGGCTGCGCTCCTTAAAAAATTTCAAACGTCCTCTTACCAGCGCCACTGCCAACTCCTTGACCTCCCCGGCCTTGGTGACGCTTCACCATCAGACCTGCTTTCCCACATGCTGTCCCTCTCGGACGACAAAAACCCCGGCGCCCTCTTTCGCACGCTTTTCATTCGGCAGCTCCCCGCCAGCATCCGCCCGCTCATTGTGGAGTCTGGCTCCACGGACCTGAATGACATAGCCGAAAAGGCCGACCGGCTGCTCTCTGCACAGTCTGCTCGCGACGTCGCGCCCGACCTCACGGCAACGACCACGCGGTCTTCCCGGCCCACTAGGCCCGACCGCCCTACCACTCCGGGTCACTGCTACTACCACACCCGTTTTGGCGCTAGGGCCCAACGCTGCAGGCCACTGATGCGCTATCAATTCTAATGAAAGGCTAGGCAGAGTTCAGAACAACAGGCTTTTATTAACTACTGAATTGCACTTCAGACAGATCAGGACTATGCCTCTAGTGGACGACCGAATGCCAGGAGCTGCCATGCGGCCGCTCTTATACTCGGTAGCCCAGGGGCGGAGTCAGCTGAGGCATAGTCAGGCACAACAGTGAAACGAGTGAACGACAACAACAACAACAGTGAACACAGTGAACTACAGTGGTTTACCACATTCACCCCTCGTTTAAAATTAAGTCCGGCGGGGTGAAGTGTATCAAAAGTTCGAGTAGGCGAGTCTGTCGGGCGGCCTCGTTTGCCGTCGAGATCTTCGTGGCGACGGTTGCGATGGTACAGCTTCCCGCGACGCGTCTTGAGCGGGGTCCAGCACCGGCGTATCGTCCCCTTTGGTGTTGGGTGGGCGAGTGGGCTCCGGCTGGTCCTGGGGGCGCGGCATGCCGTCTACTGGGGTGGAATGGACAGGGGTGAGAATTGGGTCTACTGAATTTTGGGCCGTGTCGGAGGGGGTCGTGGTGGGGGGCAATGGTGGCGGGTCAGTGGACCCCGAGGGTGCCAGATCTCTAATGGAGACTGTGTCCTCCCGCCCGTCCGGGTATGCCACGTAGGCGTACTGGGGGTTGGCATGGAGGAGGTGAACCTTCTCTACCAGGGGAGCCGTTTTGTGGGACCTTACATGCTTCCTCAGCAGGACGGGCCCTGGGGACGTCAGCCAGTGTGGTAGTGAGTTACCGGATGTGGACCTCCGGGGAAAAACAAACATTCGCTCATGGGGGGTTGCGTTGGTGGCTGTACACAGCAGTGACGGGATGGAGTGGAGCGCATCGGGTAGGACATCCTGCCAACGGGAGGTCGGAAGGCCCCTAGATTTTAAGGCTAGGAGGGCCGCCTTCCAGACCGTCGCGTTCTCTCTTTCAACCTGTCCGTTCCCCCGGGGGTTGTAGCTGGTGGTCCGGCTTGAGGCAATACCTCTCATGAGCAGGTACTGACGGAGTTCGTCGCTCATGAAGGACGAGCCCCGGTCGCTATGAATATAGCTGGGAAAACCGAACAGAGCAAAGAGGTTGTGCAGGCATTTAATGACCGTAGCGGTGGTCGTGTCCGGGCAGGGGATGGCAAAAGGGAAACGGGAGTACTCATCAACTATGTTGAGGAAGTACACATTGCGGTCAGAGGAGGGGAGGGGCCCTTTAAAGTCGATACTCAGGCGCTCAAAAGGGCGGGTGGCCTTGATCAGGTTTGCTCTGTCAGGCCTATAGAAGCGCGGCTTGCACTCTGCACAGACTGGGCAGCTCCTGGTCATGGTCCTGACCTCCTCGATGGAGTAAGGCAGGTTGCGGCCCTTAATGAAATGGAAGAACCTGGTGACACCCGGGTGGCAGAGGTCGTTGTGGAGGCCCCGTAGTCTATCGATCTGCGCGGTGGCGCATGTGCCTCGCGATAGAGTGTCTGAGGGTTCGTTGAGTTTCCCTGGCCGGTACAAGATGTCGTAATTGTAGGTGGAAAGTTCGATTCTCCACCTCAAAATCTTGTCATTTTTGATTTTACCCCTCTGCTTGTTGTTGAACATGAAAGCAACTGAACGCTGGTCAGTAAGCAGGGTAAATCGTTTTCCAGCCAGGTAGTGCCGCCAGTGGCGCACCGCCTCCACAATGGCCTGGGCCTCTTTTTCCACAGAGGAGCGTCTGAGTTCGGAGCCCTGGAGGGTTCGTGAAAAGAAGGCCACGGGTCTTCCCGCCTGGTTAAGGGTAGCGGCCAGGGCGAAGTCGGATGCATCGCTCTCCACCTGGAAGGGGACGGACTCGTCTACCGAGTGCATGGTGGCCTTGGCAATGTCATCTTTTATACGGTGAAAGGCTAAGTGGGCCTCCGCCGTCAGGGGGAAGGAAGTGGACTTGATAAGTGGACGGGCTTTGTCCGCATAATGAGGGACCCACTGGGCGTAATAGGAAAAGAAGCCCAGGCACCTTTTGAGGGCCTTGAGACAGTGGGGCAGGGGAAGTTCCATCAACGGGCGCATCCGGTCAGGGTCAGGACTGATGACTCCGTGTTTCACCACGCAACCAAGGATAGCGAGGCGGGCTGTGCGGAATATGCACTTTTCCTTGTTGTACGTGAGGTTTAGGAGTTGGGCCGTGCGGAGGAACTTATCAAGATTGGCGTCATGGTCCTGCAGGTCATGGCCGCAGATGGTCACGTTGTCTAGGTAGGGAAACGTGGCCTGTAACGCATTCTCGTCGACCATCCGGTCCATCTCCCTCTGGAAGACGGAGACACCGTTGGTGACGCCAAAAGGAACCCTGAGGAAGTGAAAAAGGCGGCCGTTTGCCTCGAAAGCTGTGTACTGGCGGTCCTCAGGGCGGATAGGGATTTGGTGGTATGCTGCCTTGAGGTCAATGGTCGAGAAAACGCGGTATTGCGCTATCTTATTAACCATGTCGGCTATGCGGGGGAGGGGGTATGCGTCCAACTGGGTGTACTTGTTGATAGTCTGGCTGTAGTCGATGACTAGGCGCTGCTTGTTGCCAGTCTTAACGACTACCACCTGGGCTCGCCAGGGGCTGGTACTACCCTCAATAATCCCCTCTTTCAGGAGCCGCGTCACCTCAGATCTTATGAAGGATCTGTCCCCAGTGCTGTATCGCCTGCTCTTTGTGGCGATAGGCTTGCAGTCGCGGGTGAGGTTGGCGAACAGTGGGGGGGGGGGGGTGATTTTGAGGGTGGAGAGACTACAGGTGGGGCGTGGCGGGCAATTTAAAAACTGCTGGTTGCAGACAGTGAGCGGGGGAAGAGGTCCACCGTATGTCAAGGTGACACTCTTAAAGTGACAATGAAAGTCCAACCCCAGTAGAACGGCAGCGCAGAGATGTGGCAGGACGAATAGCTTTACATTTTTATATACCGAGCCCTTCACCGAGAGGGTCACTACGCAGTAGCCGCCGACGTCTGCTGAGTGGGATTTCGAGGCCATGGAGATCCGATGGCGCGTTGGCCGGACCGAGAGGGAATAGCGCCGTACTGTATTGGGGTGTATGAAGCTCTCCGTGCTCCCGGAATCAAAAAGGCAAGTTGTGGCGCGGCCATTTACCTGGATGTCCATCGTGGACCTGGCTAGCTGATGGGGTCTGGATTGATCCAGCGTGATGGAGGCCGCTGTGGAGTCGGTAGCGTCGCTGTAGAACCCCGGTGAGGCGGCGGTGGGTGAGTCGGGGGCCCGTTGGCAGAATGGCAGACAAGATGGCGGCGTCGGAGAGGAAGGACAAAATGGCGGCGCCCATGACGATCCCGATCCCCACGAGGCTGGAGGGAGGCAAGATGGCCGCTCCCACGAATCGCACGCAGCACTGCTGGAGGTAGGGGTCTTCTGGCTTCTGCAGACGCCAGCGTAGTGTCCCTTCTTACCGCAGGCAGAGCAGACCGCGTTTTTCGCCGGGCAGCGCGCCCTGGGGTGTTTGGTTTGGCCACAGAAATAACATTTCTGGCTCGGGCGGGACATCGCTGCAGCAGTTGAGGCCAGGGCCCGTGGCGGCGCTGCGTCCCAAGGTGGCGGCGGCTGCGGCATCCATGAGGCGGCCGCGCGGTCCGGGGAGTAGGCCTCCATGTTCCGGTGGGCTACGTCCAACGAGAGGGTGAGTGCAATCGCCTTCTTCAGGTCGAGCTCGCTACTTTCCAGCAGTCGCTGCCGTGTGTGAGTGGACCTGAGGCCCGCCACGAGGGCGTCCCGGATGAGCTCCTCCGTATGTTCCGTGGCTGTTACTTGCTTGCATTCGCAGGCTCGGCCGAGTTCCTTCAGCGCCCGTATGTATGCTTCTGTGGGTTCCCCGGGCTGTTGTTTGCGAGACCCCAGGAGATGTCTTGCGTAAACATAGTTGACCGGGCGTGCGTATTGCTCCTTCAAGATGTCGATAGCCCCCTGGTAGCTCGTAGCGTCCCGGATAAGGGCGAAAGCTCGGTGGTTTACTTTAGAGTTCAGCACCCTGAGCTTGTCGGCATCGGCAGCGACGGTCTCGCCGGATGCAGTCAGAAAGGACTCAAAACAGTGCAGCCAGTGCGAGAACTTAGCAGTCGAGTCCGGTTCTTGCGGGTCGAGTTCCAGGCACTTGATCTTAAGAATCTGCAGCATCGTTTTTTTTTTTCAGTAGTTAATAAAATTGATGCGCTATCAATTCTAATAAAAGGCTAGGCAGAGTTCAGAACAACAGGCTTTTATTAACTACTGAATTGCACTTCAGACAGATCAGGACTATGCCTCTAGTGGACGACCGAATGCCAGGAGCTGCCATGCGGCCGCTCTTATACTCGGTAGCCCAGGGGCGGAGTCAGCTGAGGCATAGTCAGGCACAACAGTGAAACAAGAGTGAACGACAACAACAACAACAACAACAGTGAACACAGTGAACTACAGTGGTTTACCACAGCCACCATGTACTTTCAAACCCCCCCCCCACCCCCCCCCCGCACCGGCCCCCGCGATGGCCGCGGGGCAAAAGGGGTCTCTACTGTACGTCACTGACGACAGAACCAACCGCCGATTTCTGTGCGACACGGGCCCAGCACAGCATCACCCCCGCCTCCGCCCTCGAAATCCAACGCGGCACACGGGGTATCACGCTGGCCGCAGCCAATGGCTCTGACATCCGCACATATGGCACCCGCATGGTCACGCTCGACCTCGCGGGCCGCCGCTACCGCTGGGAGTTCCTCACAGCCAAGGTCCTCTGCTCACTCCTCGGCGCAGACTTCCTACGCGCCCACGGCCTCCTTGTCGACATTCCGAGGCACCGCCTCGTCGACATCACCACTATGACCCCCATCCCCGGCGCATTTACCCCGGCCCGTTCGGCCGGCCTGACGACCTACTGCCTCGCCAGAGCCACAGACGACTACTCGGCACTCCTAGCCGAGTTTCCCACCCTCACTAACCCGACCTTTTCAGCAAAAGCCGCCAAACACGGTGTGGAGCACCATATCCCCACCACCGGCCCCCCAGTTTCTGCCCACGCCCGCAGACTCAACCCGGCCAAGCTGGAAATCGCGCGGGCCGAGTTCACCACCATGGAACAACTCGGCATCATCCGCCGCTCCAGCAGCCCTTGGGCCTCGCCCCTCCACATCGCCCCCAAGCCCGGCGGAGGCTGGCGCCCTTGCGGGGACTACCGCCGCCTTAACGACGCCACCACCCCCGACTGATACCCGGTGCCACACATCCAGGACTTCTCGGCCCGACTGGCCGGACGAACCGTCTTTTCCAAAGTCGACCTGGTGCGCGGTTACCACCAAGTCCCCGTACACCCCGCGGACATCCCCAAAACGGCCGTCATCACCCCATTCGGCCTGTTCGAGTTCCTGAGGATGCCCTTCGGCCTCAAGAATGCAGCCCAGGCTTTCCAGCGCCTGATGGACTCAGTCCTCTGGGACCTAAACTTCCTATTCGTCTATCTAGACGACATTCTCGTGGCCAGCTCCTCCAAACAGGAACACCTCAACGCCTTCGCATCTTGTTCGGGCGCCTAGCCCAACACTGGCTCATCCTCAGCCCGGCGAAGTGCCAATTCGGCCTAACCCAGATCGATTTTCTCGGTCACCACATCACCCCTGCTGGGGCCGTCCCCCTGCCCAACAAGGTGCAGGCCGTCCAGCAATTCCCCCGCCCCACAACCATCAAGGGCCTCCAGGAGTTCCTCGGGATGGTGAACTTCTACAACAGGTTCATCCCCAGAGCGGCAGCCCTCATGAAGCCCCTATGCGACTCCCTCTGAGGTAAATCCGGCAAGATGGACGTAGCCTGGACCACTGACACGTCAGCCGCCTTCGACGCCACCAAAAACGCGCTCGCCGACGCCACCCTGCTCACGTACCCGAGGGCCGATGCCCGGGTCGCGCTCACCACCGACGCCTCCGACCACGCGGTCGGTGCCGTGTTCGAGCAGTGGGTCAATGGCGCGTGGCAGCCACTTGCCTTCTACAGCCGCCAACTGCGCCCCCGGAGGTCAAATACTCCGCTTTCGACCGCGAACTTCTCACGCTCCACCTGTCGGTCCGCCATTTCAGTTTCCTCCTGGAGGGCCGCCCCTTCACCGCGTACGTGGACCACAAGCCGCTCACATACGCGATGGCCAAGCACACCGAACCCTGGTCCGCTAGGCAGCAACGCCAGCTCGCGGCCGTGTCCGAGTTTACTACGGACATCCAGCACGTCTCCGGTAGAGACAACGTTGTCGCCGACTGCCTTTCCCGTCCCGCCATCTGCGCGAATCACCTCGCGGTCGACTACGCGCAACTAGCAGCGGCCCAGCTCACGGACCCAGACCTCCTCTCGGCGGCTACCAGCCTGCCAGGGCTACGCCTAGTCAAGGTCGCGCACGGGCCCGAAGCCACGGCAGTCACTTGCGACGTCTCACTCGGACAACCCTGGCCAGTCGTCCCTGCAACCTGGCGCCGCCGCATCTTTGACGGGCTCTCCCACCCGGGTTCCCGCGCATCCGTCAAACTCCTCTCCCAGCGTTTCGTCTGGCGCGGCCTCAGCAGAGATGTTCGGACTTGGGCCACCTCCTGCCTCGCCTGCCAACGGGCTAAGGTACAGCTGCACACAAAAGCACCCCTGGGAGACTTCGAGGTACCCAGCCGCCGCTTCGACCACGTACACGTCGACATCGTCGGTCCCCTGCTGCCATCGCAAGGCCAAACTTATCTCCTCACGATGGTCGACTGCTACACACACTGGCCTGCGGCAGTGCCGCTGACCTCCACCACCACAGCCGACATCGCCAGGGCGTTCGTTAACACCTGGGTTGCGAGGTTCGGCGTACCGGCCGACATAACCTCCGACAGAGGCGCCCAGTTCACCTCCGAACTCTGGACGGCCACAGCACGCAACCTCAGGGTGACGCTCCACCGAACCACAGCGTACCACCCGCCGGCCAACGGGCTTTGTGAACGCTTCCACAGGTCACTCAAGGCCTCACTCCGCGCCGGCCTGCAGGACAGTACCTGGACTGACCGCCTACCGTGGGTGCTACTAGGCCTACGCACCGCGGTCAAGGAAGACCTCCAGTCCTCGGCAGCGGAGTTAGTCTACGGACAACCGCTGCGCGTCCCAGGCGAATTCCTTCCGGAGGCTACCACGCCTTGGTCGGCCGAACAGCAGCGGCTCAACTCTTTCTCTTCCGCTCAGCAGTTCGCCCCACTTCCGGTCAACCGACACGGCGAACTCGCACCTCACGTCCCGCCAAATTTACAGCAGGCGCGCTTCGTCTTCGTGTGACACGACGCACACCGCGGGCCTCTGCGACTCCCGTACGACGGACCGTACGAGGTGCTACAAACCGGGGACAAGGTCTTCAAGCTGCGACTCGGCGACAGGGTCGACACAGTCTCCGTCGACCGGCTCAAACCAGCACACACAGAACCAGGGGAACAGGTCCCCGTGGCACGGCCTCCAACTAGAGGCCATCCCGCCAGCAAACCAGCACTGCCGGCGGCGAACCGCCCGGCCCCACCAACTAGACTGGCGACCACTCCGAGCCGCTGCGGCAGAACCATCAGACCACCGTCACGACTCGTCCACTCCTCCTAAGCGGATTCTGGGGGGAGCTCTGTGGCGACACGCCACCACTGGACATAATCCGCTCACGGCGGCACGGACAGTTTAAGCAGACGCCCCCAGCCGGGGGCCCTTTCCTCCAGCAACTTGTTTCCCGCAGGGACAGGCTGCCGGGAGCACTTCCTGTCTGGGAAGTATTTAAGTGGATGCGCGGGCTTTTCCAGTTCCTCTTTGTCATGAGGTAGAATAAAAGCAGTTGTGTTTTACTAGCTCAGGTCTCGACTCCCACGTTTGCCGCGGTATCTCAACAGTATCTCTTATAAAACGTTTTTGGTAAATCTTGTTATTTTTAAAAGTACTTTCACTTTCATCTTTCAAGGTATTAAAAGGTAGAAATGTTGCCCGGCAGCAGATTGAGAGAGGGACACAGACAGGGCCCAAAAGCCTGGGACTCGATTTAAACCGCCCGGCCCAAAACAGCCCTGGCAACGCCGGGCTCCCCCCAGCTATCTATATATATAAATCGGTCGTTCTGTCTGTCCTTCCGCCTGTCCTTCTGTCTGTCTGCACTTGTGCGTCTGGGCGGCTATGCGCTCGAAAGTTACAGGGCGTACCTACGCGTGCGTTACGTCGAAAGAAAGCTTACCTTTCCAAAACGGTTTTAAGCGTATTTACGTTTCGGCCGGGCTAAAATCGCGCCCGCGGTATCCGAAAAACCTTAACGTTCCGCTCATTAGCATCTCATTATCCGCTCATTAGCGACAGAGTGACCTCGAGGTCGACCAATCGTACGGCGGCTTGCTGCCGCGTGCGGCCGGGCCCTCCTACAGTCGAGTGACGGGACGATTGACCAATCCTACGCTTTGGTGACCTGACGGTCGACCAATCGGTGCGTGTGTGGGCGTGCCTTATCGTTCTGAACCGAGGTGAGTAGCCGCCATCTTGCTTCCATTCTTTTTCCTGCTTTCTGCGTCTTTTCAAATATACATTTCCAGCAAAATAAAGTTCAATTTATTAAATTCTTTTAAAATAAATCACTCATTTGTAAATATTTTATCTAACCTGAACATTCTTTTTCCAACCTGCCCGTTTTTTTCTTAGGCCTGAAAGCCTGAGCCTTTCTTGCCCAGCCAGGCCCGAGCTAGGTAACTGGGCTGCTGCTAAGCTCCTCACGCTCCCCCCCCCCCCCCGGTGTCACATGACCCGGGGCAACGGCGTCAGCCACGAGGGTCAGGGTGCGCGCGCAGCAGGAGCAGGTGAGACTCTGTTCCGCGCTCGGCTCGGGCGGGGTGGGGGGGGCTCTCGAGAGTGCGGATCTCGGCCTTGGTGAGCGGGAAGGGTTACCCCGGGGCTCTCGGGAGTGCGGGGCGGGCTCGAAGAGCGGGGCTCTCGGGAGTGCGGGGCGGGGCGGCTGCGGCAGGGTTACCCTGGCAACCGGGCGTGGCCGTGGCCATCTCTCAGCCTCAAGCCCTCCCTTCCTCCCTCCCCTCTCCCCCTCCCTTCCCCCCTCCCCCTCCCTTCCCCCTCTCCCCTCCCCCTTCCCCTTCCTCCCTTCCCCCCCCGCCCTTCCTTTCCACCCCCCTCCCCCCCGCCCGCCCTCCCTCCCCCCCCTCCCTTCCCCCCCCGCCCGCCCTTCGCCCTCCTCCCCCCCGCCCTCCCTTCCCCCCCTTTTCCTGCCCTCCCTTCCCCCCCGCCCTCCCTTCCCCCCCGCCCTCTCTTCCCCCCACCCGCGCTCTCTCTCTTCCCCCCCAGTCGCTCTCTCTCTTCCCCCCCCCAGTCGCTCTCTCTCTTCCCCCCCCAGTCGCTCTCTCTCTTCCCCCCCCAGTCGCTCTCTCTCTTCCCCCCCAGTCGCTCTCTCTCTTCCCCCCAGTCGCGCTCTCTCTTCCCCCCAGTCGCGCTCTCTCTTCCCCCCCAGTCGCTCTCTCTCTCTCTTCCAACAACAACATGCCCTCGAAAAAGCCTTGGCACCGCCGGGCACTCCAGCTAGTATATAATAAAAAGATTGATCTGTCTGTCTTTCTGTCCTTCGGTGTGTCTGTCCGGCTATACACTCGAAAGTTATAGAGCGTACCTACACGTGCATTACGTCCAAAGAAAGCTTACCATTCCAGGACGGTCGTAAGCATATTTACTTTTCGGTTGGACAAAAATTGTTCGCGCGTTATACAAAAAACCTTCAAAATTAAACTCATTATCTGCTAATTACCATTGATAGACTGACGTCAAGGTCGACCAATCCTGTGCCGTCATGATTGACCAATCCTACAGTTCAGTCACCTGATGGTTGGCCAATCGCTGCGTCTGTGGGCAGGACTAATCATTTTGAACTCGGGCATCGGGCAGCCATTGCTTCAACTACTTCCAGCTCAAAATCTGCTAATCCAGCTTCGAAAAAGTTAGTATCTCTTATAAAACGTTTTTGGTAAATCTTATGTTATTTTTAAAAGTACTTTCACTTTCATCTTTGAAGGTATTAAAAGGTACAAATGTTGCCCGGCAGCAGATTCACAGAGAGACAGGGCCCAAAGCCTGGGACTCGATTTAAACCGCCCGGCCCAAAACAGCCCTGGCAACGCGGGGCCCCCCCAGCTAGTATAAAATAAAGCAGAGCTTACATTAATGCTGCCTACCAACGCGTGAGATCAAGATACCGCCTTCATTACCAGAAAAGCATATGACCGTTATCACTGCAAGCTGTTGCTGCAACTATGACATTGTACTTATGCCAGGTGGGGTTTCACCAACATTGTACATTCTTCTAAGAAGACGACTCCTGACTCATTGTTTTGCTTATCTGCCCCTCTAGGCCTCTTGTGGTTCAATTGTTCGATTAGTTGCAATTATCTCCAAGTGACACAGCTTGCTGCAGTTAATCATTCTAACACTACTGTGAAATCAACATACCATTCTGAGCGTTATCTCAACTGTCAGTTCAGCAACTTAAGACAGCTTACTTCTGCAAAAGGCGTACTTCTGCAAAAAGACTTATTAGCTCATTTAGTTCCTGGGACCCATTCTTAACCCTTTAATCATAGTAGCGCTCTAAAGCCCCACTTCAGCACCCTTCTAATAAAGCTCATCTGCATCAAACATGCTCATTTACTGATGCATACAATAAACTGCAGGATGGGCACTTGGGTATCACTGCATGTGTTCTTGAAACTTAAAACATCTCAAAACGATTTCTCCACTTGCAGGATAAGATGGCCCATAACCAGAGGGAGCAGGGCCCCACATGAGAAAAGCTGCAAAATGTCATGTCCTTAGCTGCCTTCTAAGAGGCATGTTGGACATCGTGGGTGTTGAGAGCACAGAGTGATTTGGTAGGGTGAAGCCAGAGGCCTCCAAGCTGAGTACCAGGCCTCGAAGCTGCTTTTGCTTTGTCTTCTCCCCCCTACTCGCTCATTAACTCTCATATGGGCATACACCCAAGAACAACACTCACTGTTTGAAAGCAGGTTTTGCACATTGTAACATATATTGCTCTTCTGTATTTGCAAGCACTAGCACAGCTACATCTACCCTGGAGGATTTAAATAATGAGCTTGAGGAATTGCGAGGGCAAGGTGACATTGGCGAAGCAAGAACCTGTTGGTCGAAAGAACCAACTCACTTCCATCCTCAGCAGTGTCCACACAAAGCAGGACAAATCCAATTCGGCCAATTACGGCCCCATCCGTCTACTCTCAATCATCAGCAAATTGATGGAAGGTGTCATCGACAGTGCTGTCAAGCAGCACTTACTCACCAATAACCTGCTCACGATGCTCAGTTTGGGTTCCACCAGGACCACTCTGCTCCAAATCTCATTACAACCTTGGTCCAAACATGAACAGAAGAGCTAAATTCCAGAGGTGAGGTGAGAATGACTGCCCTTGACATCAAGGAAGCATTTGACCGAGGGTGGCATCAAGGAGCCCTAATAAAATTAAAGTCAGTGGGAATCGGGGAAAACTCCCCACTGGCTGGAGTCATACGTAGCACAAAGGAAGATGGTTGTGGTTGTTGGAAGTCAATTATCTCAACCCCAGGACATCGCTGCAGGAGTTCCTCAGGGCAGTGTCCTAGGCCCAACCATCTTCAGCTGCTTCATCAATGACCTTCCCTCCATCATAAAGTCAGAAGTGGGGATGTTTGCTGATGATTGTTCAATTCAATTCCATTCGCAACTCCTCAGAAAATGAAGCAGTCCATGCCCGCATGCAGCAAGACCTGGTGACATTCAGGCTAGGGCTGACTAGTGCCAGGCAATGACTATCTCCAACAAGCGAGAGTCTAGCCACCGGCCCTTGAGATTCAACGGCATTACCATTGCCGAATCCCCCACCATCAACATTCTGGGGATCACCATTGACCAGAAGATTAACTGGACCAGCCACACAAATACTGTGGCTACAAGAGCAGGTCAGAGGCTAGATATTCTGTGGCAAATGTCTCACCTCCTGACTCCCCAAAGCCTTTCCACAATCTACAAAGCATAAGTCAGGAGTATGATGGAATACCCTGCACTTGCCTGGATGAGTGCAACTCCAACAACACTCAAGAAGCTCAACACCATCCAGCCCAAAGCAGCCTGCTTGATTGGCACCCCATCCATCACCTTAAACGTTCACTCCCTCCACCACCGGCACACCGTGGCTACAGTGTGTGCCATCTACAAGATGCACTGTAGCAATTCGCCAAGGCTTCTTCGACAGCACCTCTTGAATCCACAACCTCTACCACCTAGAAGGAAAGGGGCAGTAGGCACGTGGGAATGCCATCACCTCCAAGTTCCCCTCCAAGTCACACACCATCCTGACTTGGAAATATATTGCCGTTCCTTCATTGTCGCTGGGTCAAAATCCTGGAATTCCCTCCCTAAGAGCACTATAGGAGTACCTTCGCCGCAGGGACTGCAGAGGCTCACCACCACCTTCTCGAGGGCAATTAGGGATGGGCAATAAATGCTGGCCTTGCATGTAACGCCCACAACCCAGGAACAAATAATTTTTTTTAAGCTGTACCAGTGGATTCCAGTTATTGATCTGTCCAAAACACTCCACACTGTCTGGCTATGAGTGTGGAGGAGTCCACCAGTTCTGGACTGCAGTCGATTGTAGAGTGCTTGGAAACTCAGTGACCATTAATAGCAGAGGCCCTTGTAATACAGACTCTAATCACAGTAGGGAAATTTCTTGTGAATACTTATACTGCTACAGTAGAGGCCTAATCTACAATAGGCTGTCTCAGTTGGTTACACTAAGAAAGAAAGAATTTGCATTTATCTAGCACTTTTTAATCTCAGGATACCCTAAAGCACTTTACATCTAATTAATTATTTTTGAAGTGTAGGCAAACACAGCAACCAATTTGCAAACCACAAGGACCCACAAACCACAATGAGATGAATGATCAGATAATCAGTTTTGTTGGTTGATTGATAAATGCAGGCCAGGACATCAGGAGAGCTGCCCTGCTTTTCTTCCAATAGTGCCATGGGATCTGTTTGCATCCACCTGAGCAGGGAGACAGGGCCTCAGTTTAACATTTCATCTTAAAGGTGGGACCTCCAACAATGCAGCACTGAACTTTACAGGAACAGTAGCACAGTGGTTATGTTACTGGGCTAGCAATCCAGAGGCCTGGACTAAGGATCTGGAAACATGAGCATAAATCCCACCACGGCAGCTGGGGAATTTAAATTCAGTTAATTAAATAAATCTGTAATAAAAAGCTAGTATCAGTAATGGCGACGATGTAACTACCGGCTTGTCGTAAAAACCTATCTGATTCACTAATATCCTTTAGGGAAGGAAATTTGCCGTCCTTACCCAGTCTGGCCTATATGTGACTCCAGACCCGCAGCAATGTGGTTGACTCTTAACTACCCTCCGAAATAGCCTAGCAAGCCACTCGGTTGTACCAAACTGCTCAAGAGCAATTATGGATGGGCAATAAATGCTGGCTTTGCCAGCGACGCCCACATCCCGTGAATGAATAAAAAAAACTGAAGTGTCAACCTAGATTAGGTATATTTTTCCCCTCACACCAATGATGGCACCAATAGGTTTCCCAGTGGTAAACCCCCTCCCCCCCCCCCCCCCCCCCCCCCATCTGATGTGGCTGGAAGAAGACCAGGACCTCCAGAAGGATGCCAGGCAAGTCAGCCTGCACAACAAGTGCTCTGTGCCCACTTGCCAGTGCCCGTATACCCGCTAGATGTGAAAACTGTAACTGAAAGCCTGCTGATACGAAATTGCTCTATCTGCTGCAGCACAGATTACTCCACGAGGTTTGTCCTTGTAGTTTAATGAGCCGACTAACCCTCAATATTCCACTCTAAGGTGATGCAGCTTTATTTAATATTAAGTGACTCAGGGTCAACTCTTTCCTTTGCTTTCTCTGGCTCTTTTCTCCTCCTTCATAATTTGACATTTCTAAAACTTACCCGCCTCCCCCCCCCGCCAACCCACACTGCCCCCCCCCCCCCAACCTTTATTAATATATTGCAATACAATTTGAAGTAAATTATTTAGCACTTAAACTTGGGAGTGGTGTTTCTGACCAGTTGTACAAATGTGACTATATATCCATCAATTGGAATGGTGTCAGGGCTAGAAATATGCAACTGTTGCAGTGCCAGACATGTGATTGACCGCTAATGCTAGAAGACCATTATCACTGGTTTTAAAGTGCTCTAATGTACAGTTAAGCGAACTGTCTTTTATAAGTAGTCCTTCAATAAGGCTTTAGTTGCAGTGACAGGGAACAGTTCATCTTCCACCATGTTGCTATGAAGTGCGTTAAATAAAACTCTATGGATTGGTGGAATTTTCCACTGATCATATTACAGCACATTGCAAAGAGGAGGCTGTTCAGCTTTTCTGGAACTTGGATAAAACAATCCCAGTTACCAAAATATTTTATCATATTCCAGTCCAGCCATCCCTATATAGTTATATAATGCATTAATAACAGAAGCATTAAATAAAGGGGAAAAAATGCTGTAATTAAAATGGAAATTGAGACAAGCATAGCAAAGTATAAAGTTACAGTGTTGGAACTGAATTTTGTCTGAATCTGAATAATTAAAATTGGATGAATTCAGATCAGTTCAGATTGTCCTGAATTTGCTCAGTTTTGATTTCACATGACACATGCTGGTCACTTCAGGTAAGTGCGACCTCAGGATATTTTTTCTTCTTGCCTTCCTTTTTTCAAGGACTTCAGCGCCCATGCCCTATTTCTTAGTCAAGAGCCTATTTAACTGCCCTTACCCTAGCCCCGTGCCGCCAATGCTCTGTAAACTGCTGTAATGAGGCAAGCAAGAGTGGCCCAGATGAATTTCCCTCTAACCCATCGCTGAGCAGCACCTGGGAACCCTGCAGCAACTCTCAGCAACACCACAGCTGAGATCAAGAGGTCACTGTTTTGGGAATTATGATACGAACCCACGTTCTGTTACTTCGTGACATAGTGACGGATCACCAATTTTCCATGCCACCTTGCTGCCTTTAGCTTCAGGTTTTTAATCACAGCTCTTGTAGCCTGAACAAGCAAAGGTTGTGTTGAAAAGCTGTCACAACCTGTCATAACCCAAGATTTCAGTTGCCAAATTGGGACATTCAGAAACCGATCTGGATCTGAAGCCAAATTTTGGATTCACCCAATAATGCCAACCTGATACTGTATTACAAGTACTGTAACAGTGACATAAAGGAACTAATGGGGTTGAAGGAAATTTTTTTGTAGGACTACGGGGAAAGGGCAGGGTAGTGGGACTAGCTGAAGTATTCTTGCAGAGACCCGGCACAGGCTCGACGGGACAAAAGGCCTCCTCCTGTGCTGTAATGATTCTATGATCTTTTTAAATGTCTTCCACAGGATATCGTGGATACACATCCAGGTCTAACGTTTTTGAAGGATGCTCCAGAATTCCATTCACGATACATTACCACGGTAAGATCAGGTTGGATGCGTTGCACTTTAAAATCATGGGTATCAAGCTGGGGCCCCTGAACCCAAGGGAAGTCTCCGAGGGAATCCCTGAGGGAATCTGGAGTCCCCAAGGTCAGCAGACATCTGTTTCTCTGGCAACGGTTTTCGTTTTTTTTTACTTATTTCTGTTGTCGCATACTAATAAAAATAGTTTTCTGTAATGATAACACTTTGATACCTTTTGGGTATTGGACACTGACCTTCAGAATTTAGGTTCCTAAGAGTGTGTCAATATTTGCAGGGAGTTCCCCCATACAGAAAAATTTGAGAACTGTTGTTTAGAATTACCTACTAGAACAAACAGCTATGAGGTAGTTCCTGCATGCTGAAGTATGTCCTGATGATTATTTTTTAATTGTGCAATCACTTCAAAATACTGTAAGTGTATTCTTTTGAAACAGTCTGAAAAAAGTCTTCTATGTCAATGTTCAGAAAGATTTTAAAGGAGTATTAATGGTTCATTGGGGAGCTTTTGGGCAGAAACAGTTTCTTGAGCAGTTTGCTCATAATGCATTACATGGCACTGTCCTGGTTATTTAGTTCTGCTGTGTGAACTTTGACACGATGGCTAATGTAAATTTGCGTCACATTATGACCCTTGTTTGTAAACTTGGTAAAAATGACGTTATTGTGATGCCGTCACTTTTAAAAAGAAAATGAAGAAACCTCTTTTGGTTCACGTAGAATGTATCACCATGTGTCTAAATTCAGTCATTCATTGTGGATTAAAAATACAACTCAACAGGTGGAATAAATTCATTCCCCAACTCTACTGAGTTCCCAGTCTTCACAGTAGAACAATCTTCACCAGACTGCCCTCACACAGCTTCATAGTAGCTAATCAAGAGTAGTATTGGTAAGAGCAGGCTGTGCACATTACACTCTTGGACACGGGAGGTGTGTGGTCCAGAAGAGACCAGCAAGAGGAGAGAAAATAGAAAATACATCCTCATAATGGATACATACAGTCAAAGATAAATACAAGAGTTGAGCAAAGTGCAGTGTTAGTTATTGTTACACAGAAACCCGCTGGGTCACAATATTTTGTAGCTTGCGATAACCCACGTTATTTTTCTCTACCATTGTTCTCATTATTCTCCGTGACATTTTTCTCTCTCATTCCAAATCGGGGAAATATTTGGTACAGTCTTGCTCTGCACTTCTGTTGGTATTTGATGATTTATCATTCAGGTTTGAGACATGTTGTTTAAACTAACATTGTTCCTAAATAGTCTACCCTTCCAAGATTCTCTGAAGGTTAGAAATTAAGCTTCATCCAAGCCCTGCCTTACATAAATAATATTCCTTTGTTGAGCTGTGAGCTCGTTCTGCACGCTGTCTGTCTGTAACCTTCAGCCAGATGACTACGAGAGATGAATGCAGGTCATATTAATGGCATTTTGTGGCATTAACTCAAGTGTAACTATTTATGACTAGCCATTGCCAAGCCCTACTTCCCCTCCACTTTAACTTGGTCACTACACAGTGCCATTGCAGCATAACATTTGTAGTGAATGATTTTGGAGGTTGGGGGGAAAGATAGCCGACGTACTTCAGTTTTGATTCCTGTGGGTGGTGAGAATATTACTGGACTGAAGAGTCAAACTCCACAGGCTTCAGTTACTATCTAGGGTAGGCCTGGGTGCACCTGTGGTTTAATCAACACAGTTGGGGTTTGTATTTTGTAAACTGGAAGATTTTTTGTTTTACCTTGTATTTAAACTGGTAAATAATAAAATGATTTCCCACCTGTTGGCTATAGATGGAAGTTATTACTGTCAGGTTTCTACTTTCTGCCCCCCTCCCCACTCAAGAACACCAGCCATAAGGAATTAAATGCAACAGCTTGGGGGGAAATGGTTGCCAGTATCCCACAACCTGACTCCTCTCTCTCTCTCCCTTGATTTGCCTTTGTAGTGACAAAACAGTTCTTTACCGACTATTAGTTTCCCCCAAATGCCGTGGATGCTTCCTGACATCCAGTATCCAGTAATTAAATCCCCCTCGGTGACACAACACTCCAAATGCAATAATAGGAGGGTGGAGGGATTTTGAGATCCCGGCGTCAGGGGAAAAAAAATCAGATTCACATGACTACCCCTCGAAAAAGCAAAGAGCTGACAACAGTAACTACTTGTGTATGCATGAGTAAGTGCTAAGGATTTCAAAATTACCATGTCATGGAAAGAGTGGGAGTGCTCGAAGGTGATCTCTTTCATATGACTCTCCTTATTAGGTAGGTAGTTTGTCATTAGTTTCCTTGATGTGTGAATAATGTTAATCCCTTTGTTTGTTAACAAGTCATGGTGAGGTGATTTAAAATAGAATGGTAATCTCTCCTTGGAGGCCAGGCATGCTAAATGACACTTGAGGCTGGCAGTTTTATAGGATGTCTATCTATAAACTACAGCATGTAACTGTGCTGCCAGTTTGTTCTCTCCCTTATCTCCTGGGAGTAGAGACTCTGATTTCTGTATAGCTCCATAGTGAGAGTTATTTGTGGTTTGTTTACTTTCTACTTCCATAGGTCATACAGAGAATATTCTACACAGTCAACAGATCCTGGTCTGGCAAAATAACTCTGACAGAGCTGAGGAAGAGCAACTTCCTGCAAGTATGTAAATCTTCCACCAGAGGCTACAGACGTAGGTCAAGATTTATCACAATGTTGTCAATCTGGACAACATGCTATCAGTGGCAGAGTTAAGAACCTAAAAGTAAGAATTAAACATGCAGAATTCTACCAGTGTACTTAAGGAGTTCGTAGTAAAGAAGAAGGTGTAGCACTACAGGTTTTCTTCCACTAGATACCTCCATTGGCTTTAGTAAATTCTTTAGATTGAACAAGAAGAGACCATTTACTACATCAGCTCCAATCCTTCCATAGACCATATACAACTGCCTAATCATGGACCCTATCACATTTATCTAATTGCACAAGGGATATGACTTAACAACTTGGTAAATAAAAAATATTCAAAAGAAACCCCGTGGTAATCCAAGAAAATTCCAGGATATCATTCTAATATTACAATTTGCCTAGTTACATTCCACAGTGCAATGGCAGGGACTGCTGTGTTCCATAAAGCTTTTGATCCTCTATGTCTAGACTTGTCCTTTTAACCCTCCATCCTATTCATAACTAGATATACAGGTCATGGAGATAATTTTCCTCCGTATTAAGTTCCCATTTGCTACATCTCAGTGGTTGCAATTAGAAATATTGTACAGTACTTTATTTACTTATAAAGGCACTACCTACAGAAATCAGTATTAGACAAGCATCTTTATTGTCCATATTAGCGTGGGATTATTGAGTTTAAAGATCTTGATGTAGTCCAACAATTCAAATTCTATTTGAAAACATATTGGGCCAGATCTTGCTGGAGTAGGACATCTCGCGCATGTCCTGTTCGTTAGAATTGTTCTTGTACATTTAGGTTTTAAAAAATTTTGCCCACAAAATTGCTGGAAGTGCGAGCTGATAATGGCACAGCGAGAGCAACAGAGCATCTGGGACCTTGGTGAACAATGGGACAAACAGTGTATATCCTTAACCAATGGCTGCGATTTCCCCTACCTCGGCGGGTCCGGTGCGGCCGGGGTCGGTGGTGGGTTGCAACCCTGCTGCTGGCTCCAGCCTGCTGTCCAAAGTGATCTTGCGTTGATTGGGCTTGTTAAGCCCGCCCAGCGCGGTTTCCGGCCAATTGAAGGAAGCGGGTCTGATGACGTCACTTGATGACACGTCATCAGCCGGTTTCCTTAAAGGGATCATGCACAAATTGATTTTGGCAGTTGTGCTGTCAGTGTTCTACAGCATTGAGGTGCTGCAAGCACTGCACAGAGGTGCACGGCTGCACCCAGGCTCTCCCATGTCTCCCTCCATATGCTTATGGAGGGAGTCACAGCACGCAGGGAGGGTCTCTTCCCTTCCCATGAGCAGAAGAAACCTCCCCAGGGGATCAACACAGCCTGGTTGCACATTGCACAGGAGGACACAAGTAGGGATGTCGTTACGTGAACCAGGCTGCAGTGGCACAAACCTTTCAATGATCACAGTAGATCACGAAATGTTACTGCAAAGCCACACTCAACCTCATCCTGTTGTGCCACTCATAACATCCCGATTGCTTTGCCTCTCCTGCACATCCTTACTCACACCAACTTACCTTGCACCTCTACCCATCCCTCTCTATCTACATTATCAGTTCCCCATCTCACTAGCCACCCCTCACACTCACCCTCATCATAGGCCAATCATACCAAGTAACAACACACAAGGGTAGGGGTGTTTTAGCCAATGTTCATGTGAAGTTTCTGTTAATGTGCTGTCAAACATTGAAATCTTTATTTTCAACACTTTGCGTTCTTGGACAGATTTGTGTGCACCTTTGGAAGTGGCTTAGTGAGTTGCAGTGAATGGTGAGACATAACAGTACCCCCCCACAATGGTGATGAGTGTGAAAGGAATGGCTTGGGCATTGTAGGGATGCTTTATGGTGTTGGTGCGGGGTGGTGCCAACCTGGCGCATCATGTGGCAGCCAGGGTGTACAGCATCAAGTGAAGTAAATTTGGCTATGGTGAGGCCATCCCTGGCCTCCTGGCCAGCAATGTGCTCAGGTGCTAATGTCCTGTGTCCTGTGAAGCATAAGTTGATTGCGGAGAATGTTGGTGTTGTTGTTGATGCTGCTGGTGTGCCTGGTGCTGCTGGTGTTGAGGCTGATCATGGTGGGATTCTGAGGACCAAGGTGAGATAGTTTCAAGGGCACCGATGCTGATGGAATAGATGGCAAGTGAAGTTGAGATGACAGAAGCAATCTGTCGGTGGTGAGAGAGTTTGTTCCAAAGAGGTGACACTGGATACAGAGTTTGCTCCAAACACTTGCAAGCTGCATAAAGCTCAATCTGTCTTCCAAATGCAGTAAGCAACAGCTTCTGACCTTGGAAAGTGAACAGCTATGAAATGGGAGCTTTTATAGCACATTTGCAGCTGTCAAATTAAGAAATGACCCCATGGTGACACAACTCCCGACCTGCTTACCTGACATGATTCCCCGAGCAGTGGGGAACCCATTGGCGAACTCTAAAAATTTAAAGGTGAGCTTAAAATAGTTTTTAAGTGCCTGTTAACAAGCTCTTAATCATCTAAATTGCCTCCCCCACTGCTTGGTGTCGGGTCTGTTCAGCGATAACAGACCCGCCACCTGGGAAACTAGCGTGGCCCACCCGACCTGCCACCAAACGTGCCCGCTGACCCTCCGAAAAGTTCCCCCCAATGAGATTAAAGGATTGAGAAATAACAGATGGAAGGAGGGTGAATTCAGTGCCAAATCAGGTACAGAAAGAGAGGGCAAGAAATATTGGATTAAGAGAAAGTGAAAAAAGGGACAGAAAGGAAAAGTAAAAATTTATAATTTGACATTTTTAAAATCTCCTAAAACAATTCACAACCTGAATGAGTGAGACTCCATACTTTTAATTGTTCACTTTCTGAGCCAGAGAGGTTAATTGGCAATCCTTAACAATTATCATGTAGTTAAAAGGATACTTACACTGTTAATTACTAGACTTAACTTTCTGTGGCGTGTTTAATGGACAATTAATGTTCAACTGCAGCAACTTCTTGAAAATCATGGGGTGGGGTGGGTGTCAAGCGTGAGATGCTGTTTTCACAAAGCTAACGCAATGCAAGTCGGCCAGCAACTTGTGGCAATTCATAATTCACGAGGTATCTCTTCCTCGCCACAAGTTGCTGGCCGATTTGCACATTAATAACGGCGGGCGTCCTTCACACGCCATCATTTTTCCAGCAAAGTCTGGCTCATTGTACAAGATCATGGTTCACTTAAGATCAGTTTTTTTTCCAGCAAATTGAAATCGATCTCAAGAGGGCTCTACCGTAGTCAAAGGTTGTCCACTTTGGCCTCAGACCTCCATAGCATCTGATCAGGAGGCCAGTCATTAATAATGAGCATTGTAAGAGGACTGAAGGCAGGTGGCCTGCCTGCCCTGTGAAGAATGGGAGGCAAGAGAAGAAGAAAATAATTTTCATATATATTCATCATATGAGAAAAGGTTCAGAGCAAGTTGTCTGCCAACAGCCCAGCAGCTGACATCCCAGATTAAACCATATAATGCAAAACCACCATGATGCCTAGCAACACCTGATGACTGGCATGATGGGGGGAACAGCGTGTTTTGTGTGTGTGTGATAAAGACAGAAGTAGTGAACAGTATAATATCCCATAACTTATCTGTCAATAACTTTAAAAACTACAACCTGGAGGCAGAGAAGTGGAAAAGTAACCAATCAGCAAAAGTTAGAGACCCAAAATTATAACAGCAATAAAATTGTCAAATGGTTGTCCAGCAAAAGCGAACAGATGTGTCTTACCAGTTGTCCATCAATT
Organism: Somniosus microcephalus; assembly: GCF_052327205.1. NCBI lineage: Eukaryota > Metazoa > Chordata > Chondrichthyes > Squaliformes > Somniosidae > Somniosus > Somniosus microcephalus. Next base: position 98,922,768 of record NC_140992.1, on the reverse strand, counting down.
CCATGTTTTTTACTGTTCAAACTAAACGTTTGCTAGCTGTGCAGAATCAATAAAGCCCAATGTAATATAAGAGAAGAATCAATTTGACACAACTGACGTTCTTATTGCTTTGTAACGTTTGCCAATCATCACTCCTTGATTTCCTTAGACTCTTGCCCTCCTGGAGGAAGAGGACGATATAAACCAAATTACAGACTACTTCTCGTACGAGCATTTCTATGTTATTTACTGTAAGTTCTGGGAACTAGACACTGACCATGACCTCTTCGTTGACCAGAAGGACTTGGCCAGACATAATGACCATGGTGAGTAATTCTACAAATGACATATCAGTGTGGCTTAAGTTTTGTACATTTTAATTTCCCTGTAATGATGTGATGTATTCATGTTCCTTTTAAATCACACCGAGAAAGATTTTAACTAATTCACTTAATTGTTGTATTCTCTATTTTCTTTCCAATTGTTTGACTCACCTTTTCTCTGCTCCCGACCTGGAGGCAGTGAGTCATGCTCAGTGTACGGTCGATCGCACACACAACACAAGCCCATCAGAACCTCATTCGAGGTCATTCTTGTTGTCTGAGTTCCAACAGTGCTTGTCAGCACAGCTTAAACCATGAGAGGTATCAAAGCCGAGCCTGATCCTGCCCCCAACTAGCATCTTTTAGATAATAATTGGATTATTGGACAGCTTCTCTTTTTAGTTTATTACCTGAGGGTGGATTTACAGAGATATTAGCTCCGATTTTAACCCAGGGTGAGCGTCAGTCTCTCCCCGACTCCCTGACCGGAGGTCCGTGTCATTTTAACTCCCATGTCTCATTTAAGTAGACCTGGCCTGATTTCCCGCCCGAACCTGGTATCAATGTCATGAGGCTAGCAGGCGGGTGTCGGCTGAGCGTGGCATCCAGGACACACTGGAACTGTCTCCGGAAGTCAGGAAAGTAGATTATGGGATGGCCAACAGGGATCACAGTCGCATGGGGGTGCGAGGGGTTGGTGGGGGGGCGGGCGAAGTCTGGGGAAGAGGAGGACCAAGATTTCCTTGTGGGGCCCAAAGGAGCACTCCCGCTAATCCTGGCCCACAAGGAAACTTAAAGGGGGAGAAATTCAGTATCGCCCCATTTGGGGCGCAATTATCGGCCGGGTGCAAAGATTAGCGCCTGACGCTAATTATCGCCTCCGACTGCAAACTTGGCTTTTATCGCCCCTGGAGGTGATTGGAGCGCTAAATCAGGTGCTACACACCTGTCTTAAGCGCAAAGGCCGAGGAGCGAGGCGCTACCTCAGAGCGCTGGCGAAGCTTATGTGATGTCAGTTAGCAATGGAACACAGACACACTGGCGCCGGCCAGTTCTTAAAGGGGAGGGTCGATCTTGCTCTCCATCCACACGCTGCTCATTGCAGCCTTGAATCTCGGCCTGGAGAGACCTATACATCAAATCTGTTGGAAAGATCAAAGGAGAGGCCCAGGGAAAGAGCTCAGAGTGCAGCCCCCATATTCTCTTTTAAATCGATGCAAGGAAGATTAAATCAGAAAGAACCTGTAAAGTGCTGCTCAGTACTCAAAACTCCTCAACACAGCTTTGAATATCTCCTGCCGTCTCTCTCACTCAGAATGCGTGGTGCAAATATTTCGCTGACAAAAAAAGGCAGGAAGCGGTCGCCTTTAAATAGCGCTCCCCCAGTCCCTTCCTGACTGCAAAACGCTCCCCTCAACCTGTTGTTGCTAGCGGCAGGCGGCAAGACAGGGGGCGCCACTCAATATCCGGTCCGGGGCGTTGCACACTTGACTGACGTCACGATCTGCCGGCGCAGGAGATCGTGGCGGCAGTGTTTAGCGCCGCCGCAAAATGTCAAGTTAATTTCGTGAGCGGCGCAAACATCGCCGCGCACAGGCGCTAGTTGCTTTGCGCCCCATTCGCGCCCTCTTAAGGCGCTAACGGGAGACGCAAACAAACCAAAATTTTCCCCCAAAAAATTTTAATTAACTGACCTTCTCGGCCTTCTTTTGGGCAAGTTCCCCTGTGGTACTGCGTTTCCCTGGTGAGGCCAGCAGCAGGAGGCAACCTCGCGACATGGTTAAAATAAAGTCAGGGTCTAATTGACATCATCTACCCCTGACTTTTGAATCTAATTGAGCCCCTCAAGGATCTGCAGCGTGTATCCGATGAGTACTACGCTACCAATATTTTAAAGCACCTCCAACCCCGTCCTGTTCTCATCAGGCATGGGAGGGTTAAAATCAGGGCTATTAATTCCACTGCTTGATATATTTTCAGAGGAAATAAGGAAAGAAGCTTAGGGGGAGTTTTAATTATTGTGAATAAGCAGAAAATTGTTGGCTAACAAGGGCCACAGTGGAAAACCCCAGTCTTAGTGTTCATTAAAGGAGAAGATTAAAATGGTGGGGGATATAATCAACGTTCCCTATAATCTGCGCAGCTCTCTGCTGGTCCCGGGACCGGCTTTTGCAATGTTGAAGTTTACGCATGTGTGAAACTGTGAAAGGGCCGCGCAGCCAAAAAAAAAATTATGGGAACATTGGATATTAATAATCATACATGGGCTCTGGATGAAACAGGCTTGATGGACCAAATGGCCTTCAGACGCTCTTATGTTTTTAATTCTTAGGCTATGTCACGGGATAAGGCGCGTCACAGGCAGAGCTAGAGCTTGTTGCATGGGTAATAGCCTACTCGAAGTGTTACTTACCATGTGCCTAAATATGTAAGGCAGAAGAATCTGAGGGACTAGGATTCATGTGCCTCCACCGTCACTCTGAATCTTTAGTGCATCTGAAAAAGAATTGTTCTTGGAAGACATTTGCAACACAGATTACAAAGACAAATAATGTACAGTTGTAATGACTGAGTCTAAAATTGCCAAATGCACAAAGAAAAATAAAGACAGAATATCAACATATTAGTGCTATGTTTCTTTTTTAAGAAAAAACCTGCTCAGAGCAATTTAAACAACATAATTGCACTTTCCCAGTTTTAATGCATTTTAATTTTAACAAGCAGCAGTTAATCAAGAAATCAATGGTAACAGTTCTGACTCTAATTGATTTAGACTGCACAGGCTGTCTCACATAAATCCTCACATTTAATCTTAACGATGCAGCATTGAGGTTGACATTTTGAACTCGCTTCATTTTGGCTTTCATCAAAGATCTCTGTGAAACCGTTGTCCAAATATTGTGAGCGTTGGCCTAAACCCTCTTGCCTTCTCTTCTGACTTCTGTGTTATCAGGTGACACCCAGTGAGACCTGACATAGAAACATAGAAGATAGGAGCAGGAGTAGGCCATTCGGCCCCTCGAGCCTGTTCAGCCATTTAATGAGATCATGGCTGCTCATCCAAATTCAGTACCCTGTCCCTGCTTTCTCCCCATATCCCTTTAGCCTTAAGAAATATATCTAACACCTTCTTGAATATATTTAATAAGTTGGCCTCAACTGCCTTGTGTGGTAGAGAATTCCACAGGTTCACCACTCTCTGGGTGAAGAAATTCCTCCTCATCTCAGTCCTAAATGGCTTACCCCTTATCCTTAGACTGTGACCCCTGGTTCTGGACTCCCCCGCCATCGGGAACATCCTTCCTGCATCTAGTCTGACTAGTCCTGTTAGAATTTTATAAGTTTCAATGAGATCCCCTCTCACTCTTCTAAACTCTAGCGAATATAAGCCTAATCGACCCAATCTCTCTTCATATGTCATTCCTGCCATCCCAGGTATCAGTCTGGTAAATCTTCGCTGCACTCCCTCCATGGCAAGAACATCCTTCCTCAGATAAGGCGACCAAAACTGCACACAATACGCAAGGTGTGGTCTCACCAAGGCCCTGTACAACTGCAGCAAGACATCCTTGCTCCTGTACTTGAATCCTCACTATGAAGGCCAACATATCATTTGCCTTTTTAACCACCTGCATGCTTACCTTCAGCAACTGGTGCACAATAACACCCAGGTCTCGTTGCACTTCCCCTTTTCCCAATCTATTGCCGTTCAAATAATAATCTGCCTTCCTGTTTTTGCCACCAAAGTGGATAACCTCGCATTTATCCACATTATACTGCATCTGACATGCATCTGCCCAACCTGTCCAAATCATACTGGAGTTTCTCTGCATCCTCCTCACAGCACACACGCCCACCCAGTTTTGTGTCGTCTGCAAACTTGGAGATATTACATCTAGTTCCCTCGTCTAGATCATTAATATATATATTGTGAATAGCTGGGGTCCTAGCACCGATCCCTGCGGTACCCCACTAGTCACTGCCTGCCACTCGGAAAAAGACCCGTTTATTCCAACTCTTTGCTTCCTGTCTGCCAACCAGTTCTCTATCCAAGTCAGTACTTTGCCCCCAATCCCATGTGCTTTAACTTTGCACGCTAATCTCTTATGTGGGACCTTATCGAAAGCCTTCTGAAAGTCTAAATACACCACATCCACTGGTTCTCCCTTATCTATTCTATCAGTTACATCCTCAAAAAATTCCAGTAGATTAGTCAAGCATGATTTACCTTTTGTAAATCCATGTTGACTTTGTCCGATCCTGTCACTGTTTTCCAAGTGCTCTGCTATTACATCTTTTATAATGGACTCTAGCATTTCCCCCACTACCGAGGCCAGGCTTAATTCCCTGTTTTCTCTCTACCACCTTTTTTGAATAGTGGGGTTACATTAGCTACCCTCCAATCCATGGGAACTATTCCAGAGTCTATAGAAGTTTGGAAGATGACCAGCAATGCATCTACTATTTCTAGGGCCACTGACAGATTGTACAGTGGCTTCCTGTCCTTCTCCATCTCCATTTATCAGATAGTCCCTGTTTAATCATTTCAACAACGGTTTTATGGTGCAAAATTATATTTGATGCAGGAAAAGGAGTGTCTCACTGAAAAATAAAAACTTTGTTAATATAACCGCCTGTCAGGTCACATGCTCAATACAGGAAACTTTCGATTTACCGGCACCTAAATAACTTCATATTGACTTGCGTTCCTCCATCTGTTGCTGTGCAAGGGTGTGGCTGCAGCTGTTGCTAAGCTACAGAGACGCTTGCAACTTGTGGCCATTGTTCTGAACTTGTTGCTAAGCAACAGGGTTTGTTGCTTTATACGGAGCTGTCAGCTCTCCGTATTTTTTACTATAGCTTTCAGTTATCCGGAATTTTTGATGAACCGGCACCACGTCGGTCCCGTCCGTGCCGGATAAAAAAAAGTTTCCTGTATCATGGATGTGCTTACATGCACGTGACATATGGGCCGATTTTAACCCTATCCCCCCTTCCCTCTGGAGGAAACCGAGCAGGTGGACAGTTAAAATCATCCTGGAGCCACCGGAAATTTTTTGTTCCCAATTTTAACGTGCTCTACTGAGGAGGCAGCGAGGACACCTGCCCAAAGCCAGCAGGGTCCTTTTCTTGCATATGGACAAGATTTGTAATACAGATGTAACTTTTCAGTAGCCTTCCTCCCTCTGACCTCCAACACCAACTAGCCACTGGTTGGCAGGCATTGGCAGAAGCTGTGGTGACGAGATGCTTCTTCAACCCCTCAGCCAGTGTTCGGGGCCTCAGTATTTAATTAACGATCCTCACCTGCAGAGTCATGTTCAAAATAAGAGATGTTGCAACTTTGCTTTATTTCTTTTCCCACAGCTATCTCTAATAGAATTATTGAAAGGATATTCTCTGGAGCAGTCACAAGGTAAGTAAAACATCTTGATTTTTATATAACTGAAAAATGTTTTCTGTAAAATTGATTAGAGGTGGAAACATTTCTGGGGTGAAGCTGCACTGTGCTATGTTAGCATACAAATGATTAACATGTTTGTATGAAACTCCTCTCTCTATTTGAAGGGAGGCATTAACCCTTTTATTTTAACAAGAGGCATTAACCCATTTAAAATAATGGACAAAGAATTTTCATACAAATACGTTTAGCATTTATACACTAATCTTGCACAGCGCAGTTTCACCCAATTTATCTGAGGACTTTAAAAAGAGAGACCGAAGCTCAGCCCTTGTATTGTGCAGGGGCTTATGCCTGCTTTACTTTATATAGTGCTGCCTGCAGCCCCGACTTCAGTGGTATCACTGACAAAGGAAATCAAATCATGCCATTGCCTCTCACTTAAAGTGGTGGTCATCATCAGTGCTCCGATAACGATTAGAAATATTGGCGACACAGGGAAAGACCCCCAATTTGTCTGGCAGTCAGCCTGTCCACACAGGGCAATGATATGGCTCTCCTGCTCAATCCACTGACGGTTTGGGGGGTGGCGGGGGGTGTAGTTTGCCAGCCAGTCATGAACCATGACCTTCAAATGACTTTAGTATTTTTGTTAAGACCATTTTGCACTTGTCTTTTGAAAAAGAACTTGGCAAGTATTTTCTGCTGTGATCTGGTAAATACAACACCTCCATTTTCAGGGGTAACTGTGTGCAGAAAGAAGGTCGGATGAGCTATGCTGATTTTGTCTGGTTTCTGCTTTCTGAAGAAGATAAGAAGAATCCCACCAGGTAATTTTTCTAACGAGGTTGTGAATGGCAGTTCCAGACCCTCAGCGTCATTTTATAGCTGCAATCGGTGAATCTTACCTCCTGCTCTGCAGCATCACCTGAAGGCCCCTGTCAGCACTGGACAGCTGCATTTCTATAGAATCCAACTCCCTCCTTCTTCTAGATCTGCCTTCACCATATACCAGGTGTGAGGGCAGGTAGGCTTGGTTCCCTTCCTGTGAGGAAGTGCCCACGGATCTGTTCAGCATCTCCCCCTGATACTGCGTCAAAATCAGGTATTCGTGGAGAAAATCTTACACACAAACCTGTGAGCCACCACCCGGTGCCAACATGAATCAAAGACCGATTATTGGAATCTAATATCAGTAGCAAAAATCAGAGACTACCGTTCTTTTTTTTTAATTCATTCTCGGGATGTAGGCATCACTGGCAAGGCCAGCATTTATTGCCCTGACTTGAGGGATCTGAGGGTATACCAGATTTGGTAGTTAACAAGATATATCACTGTTGAACAGCAGTAAGTAAAGTGAACAGCATGCTAAACTATAGTGTTAGGTCAGTTGAGGATAAGTCCGAAGATATCACACCAAAACTGTAGTGTGCCTCAGTTAGAATGCACCTTGAGTACCGTCACCGAGACATAAGAGAAACGTTCAATCCATGAAGGCAGTGCAGAGAAGAGCCACAAGGATTATACCTGGTGTCAAAGAATTAGGAGGAACTTCTACAGAAACTGAGCTGTTCAGTTATGAAAGGAGGCAACTGAGATGGGACCACACTATGGGGCTGAGAATACAGTCTCTGCACTGCACCATCGGTGACCCCGCCCAATAATGTGCGGTCAACTCATTTGAATATTGTTCCAGTATTCTTGACATGCCACTTGTGACACCCTGGGAGCCCCAGGAGGTGGGGGCCACAATTTTGGGCACCAGCAGCTAGTGAAGGGCTGTCAGCTGCTCATTGAGTACCAGGAAATTTTCCAAGGGGAGGGAGAGGGGGGGGAAAGGGAGAGGAGGGGAATATCTAGCCATACAGAACATGTAAAAAAAACATTTTCACTGAGGCCTCCCCTTCAGTGCTTGATTAACAGCCCATGTGGGAGAAGACTTCATCTATGTGGCAGGTATAGCAAAATTGGAAACCTGTTCTTCAGCAATACAATAACCACAATAGTACATGTTATTAGAGGTAAAAATCAGTGACTGCAATGGGAATCTTGTTGAAGGAAAACAAAGTTCTTGTTTTGCATTGACGGCTCTCATTTTGAATGTTTTATGCATAAGTTTATATCAGTTAAAATGCAATGTCTTCTCTTAATAGTTGATCTATTAAGCCTTAACACATGTGACCTCCAGCCTTTTCAAAATAAGTGCCCTTTGTTGACCAGGAAACGACATTGGTGATTTATAATGAGAGCATGCTATTCAAGGTCACCCAGGGGTCATGGGCATCTTAGCCTTAAATCGAGTCATTCTTTTTCTAAAACACTACAGACGAACTAGTACAAAACAGGCAAGTATCTTCAGTGAGTGTGTGGGGGTGGGGGTAGGGAAAGGGGGGGGGTGGGCCTGAGAAAATGAAGATTTACTAAAGATTAAACCATCTCAAAGTGTCATCAATGCAACCTGCTTCCCCTGCTCAAAGTTTGGCGTTCAGGACGAGAATATAATTGTGATTCACATAAGGGGAAAGGTATTTTTTTGTTAATTGCCAGTAATTTGTCCTGTTTATTGTATTTCACATAGTAATTGTAAAGTAATAAGCATTTGTTTCCGTTATTTTTAGCATGGAGTACTGGTTTCGGGCCATGGACATTGATGGGGATGGGGTACTCTCTATGTATGAGCTGGAGTACTTCTATGAAGAACAATGTGAACGGATGGAGGGAATGGGCATTGAGCCATTGCCATTCCATGATCTCCTCTGTCAGATGCTGGATTTAGTGAAGCCAGAATGTGAAGGTAAATAAATGTAGAAATACATCATAGGAGTGATTCCACAATCCAGTACTTCCAGCAGGGAGCAACACTCCAAGGAAGTGCATCTCAGAAAATTAATGGTCAAAAATCATGGGCTGTGCGCACACAATTTCCAAGATGTGCTCCCTACCGATGGCATTCTCCACTTGGAGTGCTGGATTGCAGAATCATCCTTTGTGAGAACAGACAGTAACTAAACTGGAAATGACTATGAACAATTAACACCCTGTATCTCCTCGCTCTCTGCTATTCTAAAATATAGCACCCTTGCATCACATTCCTCTCTCTCTGCTGTTTTAAAATGAACAGGTTACTGCCTCTGTTAAAATAGCAAAGAGTGGAATTTGATTAGAGTATGTTAAGCGCTCGTAGATAACGTCACTCATAGTTTTGGGTCTCATACTGTTTAGTACTGAACAGTTAAAAGGTTAGCGCATTGGACGGGGAGCTCAGAATATCAATGCCTTACAGCAGATAAATATTGTACTGTGTTTTGCTTCTTACCTTCAAGGAGGCCATATTGCCCTTTCAGGGAGTTGCCAAGAGCACTGAGCTTCTAGGATAGTGAGCCTGCTCTTAAATCAATGTTTCAACAATTGTTTGTTGATCACCCGGAAATCTTATGATCTGAAGATTCAATATCTTGTGCAGGTGCAACCATTTGCATTAGTTTCCCCCGCCTCCCCTTAGCTTAACACTTACTGCTTAGACACCCGAGGAATGGCTGCTTCGATGAGGTCCTGGAAGATGAGGATGGCCAGCACCCGTGCAACCAAATCTCATGAGTCAGACACCTTCATGAGAGATGGAGGGAAGACTTTTTTTTATTTGTTCTCGAGTCACATGTACACCACACTGGGTCACAATTTCCTTTCCCCCAAGGGCATTAGTGAACCAGTTAGGCTCTTACAATGATCCAACAGCTTTCATACTTTTTTTTTTACTAGATTTATTGAATAAAGTTTCACAAATTACCATGGTGGGATTTGAAATTGCAACTATGGGGGTTATTATTCCAGTACCATAACCATTACACTACCATACCAACAAGTGATATAAAAACAAGAAGGAATTTGTCTTTAGCACAGACTGTAAATGTATCCTCAATCCCACTTTGTAGAACTCATTTACAAACACTCGGTAAAATGGCATTTTACCAGCATGATGATGTCCCTCAGACATCCTGATGGCCTGAAATGTTTAAAAGCCAAAGAGAATTGGCAGCACCCCAACATATGAGGAGTTGATTTGTGATGCACCAGGGACACAAATCTGTTGGATGGAACAAAACAGGCTGATAAGAGGAGCTGCTAACTATGTTTTGAAATGCGCACTATGATTTTTTTTAATTAATTCATGGGATGAGGGCGTCGCTGGCAAGGCCAGCAGTTATTGCCCATCACTAATTGCCCTTGAGAAGATGGTGGTGAGCTGCCTTCTTGAACAACAACAACAATTTTTATTTATATAGCACCTTTAACGTAGTAAAACGTCCCAAGGCACTTTACAGAAGTATTATGACAAAAAATTTGACACCGAGCCATATAAGGAGAAATTCGGGCAGATGACAAGGTAGGTTTTAAGGAGCGTCTTAAAGGAGGAAAGAGAGGCAGAGAGGTTTAGGGAGAGAATTCCAGAGATTAGGGCCTAGGCAACAGAAGGCATGGCCACCAATGGTTGAGCGATTATAATCAGGGATACTCAAGAGGGCAGAATTAGAGGAGCACAGATACCTCTGGGGGGTTATGGGGCTGGAGAAGATTGAGATAGGGAGGGACGAGGTCATGGAGGGATTTGAAAACAAGGATGAGAATTTTGAAATCGAGGTGCTGCTTAACCGGGAGCCAATGTAGGTCAGCGAGCACAGGGTGATGGGTGAACAGGACTTGGTGCAAGTTAGCTGCAGTCCGTGTGGTGAAGGTACTCCCATAGTGCTGTTAGGGAGGGAGTTCCAGGATTTTGACCCAGCGACAATGAAGGAACGGCGATATATTTCCAAGTCAGGATGGTGTGCATCTTGGAGGGGAACTTGGAGGTGGTGGTGTTCCCATGCACTTGCTGCCCTTGTCCTTCTAGGTGGTAGAGGTCACGAATTTGAGAGGTTCGCCTTTGTGATTCACTCAACTGTTGAGCGCTCCCGATGGTCAGTTAACATGTGAACTGCCTGATGTGTGATTAAGCTATAAAGACCAGGAAGGCCTTGGGTTTAATCGCTGCTATCTGCTGTTAGTTGATTCAGCTGGGGTGGTAGTATAGGCACTGCATTTAGTTTCAGCAACTCTGAGCTAAAGAGTGAAGAATCAAAGTGGTTCCTGCTCCTGACCACTGGCCAAAGACCAGCTGCCGTGGAGGTGCATATGTGGACATTGGATAAAGACAAGATCAGACACGGCTGTGATGGCCACCTTAGTTCAATAGCCTACTGGCATTTTCTGTCTGGGCTTACATATGGAAAATGACATTCTCCTACTGAATCCTCCCACCATCCCACCCCAATACAGACACACAAAATTCATATTTTCAGCCAACCTGGTTTGCTGGCAACTTTTGGGCAGCTGATTAAAAAACACAGCACCAAGATGGGACAGTGACAGCAACTAGTTTGCCTGTGAAATGATATTTTTAATTTTAGTTCTTGTCTTCCTCACTTAATTTTATTACTGTTCTTCATTCCAGGTAAAATAACCATGCGAGATCTAAAGAGGTGCAGAATGGCTCATATTTTTTATGACACCTGCTTCAACTTAGAGAAGTACCTGGACCATGAGCAGAGAGATCCATTTGCTGTGCAGAAGGTAACCGTAGACAGGGCAGACAAGTAGTGTTATTTAACAGCACAGGAGCAGAAGCACTTATTTTAAGGTTTGAGCGCCAGGGCTGGCTCTGACCTGAATCTGCCCACTTCATGTGATGGGGTGTGTCAGTTTCAGAACAAATTGCAAGGTGGAACGCCTTATAATATCAGAACAACAACAACTTATATATTTATATAGCGCCTTTACAGTAATAAAACGTCCCAAGGTTCTTCTCGGGAGTGTTACCCCAAAAAAAGGTTTGACACCGAGCCATATAAGATGTTAGGGCAGATGACCAAAAGCTTGGTATAAGAGGTAGGTTTTAAGGAGCGTCTTAAAGGAGGAAAGAGAAGTGTAGAGACTGAGAGATGTAGGGAGGGAATTCAAGAGCTTAGGACCTAGGCAGCTGAAGGCGCAACCGCCAATTATGGAGCATTTAAAATTGGGGGCGTTCAAAAGGCCAGGATAGGCGGAGCGTAGAGGTCATGGGGGATTATAGGGCTGGAGGAGATTACACAGATAAGGCGGGGCAAGGCCATGGAGGGATTTGCAAACAAGGATGAGAATTTTAAAATCGAGGCATTGCCTAACTGGGAGCCAATGTAGGTCAGCAAGCACAGGGCAGATGGGTGAGCGGGACTTGGTGTGAGTTAGCACATGGGCGGCAGAGTTTTGGATGGCCTCAAGTTTATGAAGGGTAGAACTAGGGAGGCCGGCCAGGGGTGCATTGGAACAGTCAAGTCTAGAGGTGATAAAGGCATGGATGAGGGATTCAGCAGCAGATAAGTTGAGGTAAGGGCAGAGACGGGCGATATTACAAAGGTGGAAATAGCCAGTCTTAGTAATAGGACGGATATGAGGGAGGAAGCTCAATTGTTGATCAAATATGACACCAAGGTTGTGAACAGACTTGGCCAGCTTTAGACAGTTGCCAGGGAGAGGCATCGAATCAGTGGAAAGGGAATGGAGTTTGTGGTGTGAACCGAAGTGAATGGCTTCGGTCTTCCTGATATTTAATTGGAGGAAATTTCTACTCATCCAGTGCTGGATGTCGGACAAGCAGTCTGATAGTATAGGACGGTGGAGGGTTCGAGAGAGGTGGAAATGAGGTAGAGCTGGGTATCATCAGCGTACATGTGAAAACTCACATTGTGTTGCTGGATGATGTCACTGAGGGGGGAGCATGTAGATGAGAAATAGGAGGGGGCCAGGGATAGATCCTTGGGGGACACCAGAGGTGACAGTGCAGGATCGGGAAGAGAAGCCATTGCAGGTGATTCTATGGTTACGGCTGGAAAGATAGGAATGAAACCAGGCGAGTGCAGTTGGACGATGGTGGAGAGGCGTTGGAGCAGAATTTTGTGGTCAACTGTGTCAAAGGCTGCAGACAGGTCCAGAAGGACAAGAAGGGATAGATTACCATTGTCGCAGTCAATTAGGATGTCATTTGTGACCTTGGTAAGAGGAGTTTCCATACTGTGGCAGGGACAGAAGCCTGATTGGAGGGATTCAAACAAGTAGTTCTGGGAAAGATGGGTGCGGATTTGGGAGGCGACAACACGTTCAAGAACTTTGGAGAGGAAAGGGAGTTTGGGGATAGGCCGATAGTTTGCAAGGATGGAAGGGTCTAGGGTTGGTTTTTTGATGGCAGATTTGAAGGAAAGGAGGACAATACCAGAGGAAAACCCTTAACAATATCCACTAACATGGGAGCCAGGAAGGAAAGTTGGGTTGTCGGGAATTTAGTAAGAATAGGGTCGAGAGAGCAGGAGGTTGGTCTCATTGACAAGATGAGCATTGCAAGGGCAAGAGGGGGGAAAAGGACTGCACTAATAAAGGCACAAATGTTATACATTCAAACCCAACTTTCACTCTAAGGGGTATAAACTTGTCCTGGGCAGTAGGACAAAATGGGCAACATCACAGTGGTCGCCCATGATACGCCATGTCTGATAATCAGTTCCATTGATATAGATGGAACTGAATATCAGGCAAGGTGTATAACAAGCGATACCGCCCTATTTGCTCTACAGCCCAGGATGAGTTTATTCAATGATGTCTTCATCTTGCTGATTCAAGTGTGCACATTTTTTTCTAACCGAAAGTTTCCAAAATAAAGTTATTTGAAATTTCGAGTGGGATTAATATTTTAGTAATTTAGTAATTCACTTGACTTGTGTGAATTTTGGGCCCTGTAGGTTTGGATAAGGTGTCAACCTTTTTTAAAAAAATTTAAAATCGCAGAATGAAGTCACTGCACTTTTGCTGACCATCGTGTTTTGCCTCTTGTAGGATGTTGACAGTGATGGTCCGGAGCCTTCCGACTGGGACAAGTACGCAGCTGAAGAATATGAAATTTTGGTTGCTGAGGAATCGGCCAATGAGCAGTTACAGGAAGGGTAGGTGGCTGCAAAGTGACATTAGTCATTCTATTTTCACCAGTAGCGTCAGTTCATTGTTTTTGGATCTTAGCTTGGACACGTTTCCTGACCACAATGATTAAATGGCAGAAAAACACTCTCTGATTGCCTTCTTTAATTCATTACAATATGTTTTAGGATGAAAAAGACTAGTAGTTGATTTATCAGTACATGATTGGTCAAGACCCAATGAATGTCACTATGGGCATGCAGCTGACCAGCTGATTGGATACAATTTCTTGACTGAGAGAAACGTTAGATTTTTCTGAATGTTTAATGACATCTTCAAATGCTACCCAGAGCGCCAGAGTTTTCACAACTCAATACCCATCATAACCTTCCCTTTCCCCTTACGATTTAAATCAGTGGTTCTGAAACTGGGGTCCGCAGATCCCTGGAGGTCCATAGAAACTTTCCAGAGGGTCCGCGACCGGAGGTAATTTCAAGCCTGTTCCTCTTTATAAAACGGACACTGATTCAGTTCATGCGAATTATTCTCAACGGCTGGGCCCGTCTCCTCACAGAGGCCTACAGCTCTCACTCACTTTACGAATGCTCCCTGCCAGTCGAGCCGATTCCTCTCCCTGGCGCTGTGATCCTGTGCTATCCTCCAGACACGTGATCAGAGCGCCCGCGGGGCCCTTCAAACACGTGCTTGAACATGTTCACGCAAACACGTACAATCCCACAGTGCAGCTTTTACAAAACATGCCAGTGGGACAGTATGGCAGTGGGTCATGTTTCCAGCAGCATCCCAGCATGTGCATGGGAGCTCGTGCCCTCACTCACCTTGGCCAGCCTGCTGACGGCTTTAAAAATTGTCCAGCACTAGAATAGAATCATAGAATGGTTACAGCACGGAAGAAGGCCATTTGGCCCGTCGAGCCCGTGCTGGCTTTCAGCTAGTCCCACTCCTCTGCCCTTTCCCCGTAGCCCTGCAAATTTTTTCCTTAAGATACTTACCCAACTCCCTTTTGAAAGATAAGATTGAGTCTGCCTCCACCACCCATTCAGGTAGTGCATTCCAGATCTTAACCACTCGCTGTGTAAAAAAGATTTTCCTTTCTTTGGTTCTTCTGCCAATCACCTTAAATCTGTGTCCTCTGGTTCTTGACCCTTCTGCCAATGGGAACAGTTTCCCTCTATCTACTCTGTCCTGACCCCTCATGATTTTGAACACCTCTGTCAAATCTCCTCTCAATCTTATCTGTTCCAAGGAGAACATCTCCAGCTGGGGTACCATTTAGTTTATATGTCCTCTCCACATTCTTTCTACCAAGATGTATCACTTCACACTTTTCTGCGTTAAATTTCATCTGCACGTGTCCGTCCATTTCACTAGCCTGTCTATGTCTTCCTGAAGTCTATCACTCTCCTCCTCACTGTTCACTATACTTCCAAGTTTTGTGTCATCTGCAAATTTTGAAATTGTACCCTGTACACCCATGTTCCAGTCAGTAATATATCTCAAGAAAAACAGTGGTCCTAGAACCGACCCCTGGGAAACACCACTGTATATGTTACTCCAGTCCAAAAAACAACCGTTCACCACTACTCTGTTTCCTGTCACATAGTCAATTTCGTGTCCTTGCTGCCACTGTCCCTTTTATTACATGAGCTTCAACTTTGCTGGCGAGCCTATTATGTGGCACTTTGTCGAATGCCTTTTGGAAATCCATGTACACCATGCCACCCGTATTACCCTCATCAACCCTCTCTGTTACCTCATCAAAAACTCAATCAAGTTGTTTAAACACGATTTGCCTTTAACAAATCCATGCTGGCTTTCCTTAATTAATCCACACCTATCCAAGCGACTGTTAATTTTGTCCCTGATTATAGTTTCTAAAAGCTTCCCCACTACCGAGGTTAAACTGACTGGCCTATAGTTGCTGGGTTCATCTTTACACTCTTTTTTGAACAATGGTGTAACATTTGCAGTTCTCCAGTCCCCTGGCACCACCCTCGTATCTATGGAGGATTGGAATATTTATGACCAGTACCTCCGCGATTTCCGCCCTCAATTCCCTCAGCATCCTAGGATGCATCCCATTCGCTCCTGGTGACATATCTCCTTTAAGTACAGCCAGCCTTTCTCATAGCTTTTTATACTATCAAGTGTCTCCACTACCTACTCCTTCACTATATCTATGGCAGCATCCTCTTCCTTGGTGAAAACAGATACAAAGTACTCATTTAGTACCTCAGCCTCCCTTTCAGAAACTTAATTGGACCAGCTACATAAATACTGTGGCTACAAGAGCAGGTCAGAGGCTGGGTATTCTGGGGCAGGTGTCTCACCTCCTGACTCCCCAAAGCCTTTCTATCATCTACAAGGCACAAGTCAGGAATGTGATGGAATACTCTCCAACAACACTCAAGAAGCTCGACACCGACCAAAGACAAAGAATATGCCTATAGAAGACTTTTGGATTGCCTCTTATGTTGGCTGCCATTCTATTCTCATACCCTCTCTTTGGGGTCGATTTTCCTGGAGCCGTCAGGCGGGGTTTCAGGCATATGGGGGGGGGGGGGGGGGGGGAGATCCCGAATTTGGGGGTCCCGACACCATCCCGGCCAAAACCCCACCCCACGTGGGAAGGGATTAGTGCCAATTAACTGCCTGTTAACAGGCAGTTTTTAGCCTAATCCCTATTTTGAGGGGTTTCGTGTGGGATTCCTGAAGGCTCCAAACCACGCCAGGTTAGAGCAGGCGGGCCGTCGGGTTGGAGGGGTCGCGATGTCGGTGCTCAGGTGAGTGATGGGTGCATGAGTGCAAAGGTAAGTGTGTTTGGTGTGTCTAAAGTGTGTAAAGAACTTTTACTTACCTGTACTTACCTTAACAGCCTTTCTTCCTGAAGCCGTCGGGAGCCCATCACTCAGCCGGCACTTAAAGCTGAACAGCTGCGATCTGTGAAAAGTGACAGCCTTCAGCTTTGAATGCTGCTGAGAGTTCTAACTGAGTCTGTGCAGAAGGACTCATGTTAGAACTCAGACTGTCAGTGTTTCACAGCTTCAAACAGCTGTGAAACACTGATATTTCATCTGTCAAGGACTCTTGACAGATGAAATTGCAGTCTGTGACATCACCTGTTGTCGGGTGGCCCTTAATTGGCCTGCTGAGCCCGCTGGGCGGGCTCAACAAGGTCAATCAAGGGAAAATCGTGCGGATTGGCCGGACGTCGAAGTAGGCGGGTCTAAAACCCGAAAGTTGTAGTCCCGCCTTCTTCCCGACAGCTTCAGGAAAGTCGACCCCTTTGCCTCTCTTATTTTCTTTTTCACTTCTCCTCTGACCTTTCTATGTATAGCTTGATTCTCAGATGTATTGGCAACCTGACAACTGTCATTCGCGCTCTTTTTCTGCTTCATCATATTGGCTATCTGTTTCGTCATCCAGGGAGCTCTAGCTTTAGTTGCCCTACCTTTTCCCCTCGTGGGAATGTACCTCGACTGTACCCGAACTATTCCCTCTTTAAAGGCAGCCAATTGTTCCACTACAGTTTTGCCTGCCAATCTTTGATTCCAGTTTACCCGGACCAGACCCGTTCTCACCCCACTGAAATTGGCCTTCCCCCCCCCCCCCCCCAAGTTAAACATTCTTACTCTAGCTTGCTCCCTGTCCTTTTCAATAGCTAATCTAGACCTTATGATACTATGATCACTGTTCCTTAAATGTTCACCTACTGACACGCTGCACTTGACCTACCTCATTCCCCAGAACCAGATCCAGCAATGCCTCCTCCCTCATGGGGCCGAAAACATACTGATCAAGAAAGTTCTCCTGAACACACTTCAGAAATTCTTCCCCATCTCTGCCCTTTACACTATTACGATCCCAGTCTATATTAGGATAGTAGAAGTCCCCCATTATTACTACTCTATAGTTCTTGCACCTCTCTGTAATTTTGCTCCTCCATACCTTTCCCACTATTTGATGGTCTATAATAATAATAATTCAACTTTATTGTCATTGTACAACGAAATGTGATCTTGCAAGCTCCCATGAGTCCAGTACAAATAACATTAACATTAAACGTAAATAGCACCGTCCTGGGAGAAGCAAAGCCACTGCGTCTGTGCGCGCCGCCATTCCATTTCCACCATTCCTCCTATCCGACAATCTTCAGCCCAACGCCCGGGCCTGCTCACCAGCCGCCCCTCCCGGGGCTCCTTCCATGACCTTCTCACCAACCGCCCCTCCTCGGGGCTCCTTCCGTGACCTTCTGCACCTGGTCTTCCCTGATGGTCACCCCTCCAGGTACTAACCAGGCCTGGCTCTGTTTAGCTTCCAAGCCTTGCCAGTGACCCTGTCCCTAGTCCTAGGAACTATAGAATCTAGTCTATAGAATACACCTAGTAGTGTAATGGCATCTCTATTATTTCTTAACTCTAGCCATATAGATTCTGTCCTTGACCTCCTCCAGGACATCCTCCCTCTCCAGCACTGTAACATTCCCCTTAACCAATACTGCCACATCACCTCCTAGCTTTCCTTCCCTATCTGGCTAACAGTGGCCATCTGTTGCTGCGGAGTACCCAGACATGGTGTGAGAAGCAGGCGCACCCATCTCACTGATATCTGTAAGTAAATACCTGTTTACTTAAAAGCATCATTAAAACACTCTTTACCTGCAGCATTTTCATATTCTGAGTATTACAGTATATAGTATTTTAATTTAGATGGGGGTCCGTGATTGCTAATCAATTTGAAAAGGGATCCCCAGTAACGTTCCGCCTGAGTTACGGCAGGAGAGAGGTAGAACCTCCAAGAACTTTCAGGGTCCAGATGTCTAGTCCATTAAGCAGAAAATGTTGTGATATCAGGTTTTTTTTGTTTAAATGAGCACAGAAATTCTCACATCTGCTTTAGCATGACTATCAGTAAGACCTCGTAGGATATCTACTTATTCGGAGGACTCCTAATTTTGCTTACGCAGCATATTACCTGGAAAAAAAGAGAAAAGAATTTGTTTTCTTCGATGCTATATATATAAATAATTGTTTTTATTGGCCAGGGAATGAGTTCAAACAAGATTATTCATTGGGGGGTGGGGGTGGTAGGACAGACATTGTGATCTACATATTGTTCACTATCTGCACAATCTATAGCAACAATAAAGCTAGTCTGTTAAAAAGATATATTTTTGACTCCTTGATGGCTCAGTGAACTGCCTCGGGTGTAACTGAGCTCTACAGGTCAAGAAGGTCGCAGGTTTGACCCTTGGCTTGTGCATTAGGGTCACCACAGTTGTGCTTGGGAGGGGAAAGAACAGCAAGAGTTACCATCCAGTGATTCCTGCTGGAAAGTGAGTTTGTGTAGACTTTGGGTGAGAAGAGGATTAGCCACGGTCAAATAACCTGCCGGCACTTACAGTCATGGATCAAACACGGAGATTGGTCACTGGGACAAAGTAGTGAAGGCTGACTGTGCGCAGGAGAGAGGGGGAGAAAAATAGAAGGAAAGAAATTGCATTGAGAAAGAAATCTGGATAGAGCAAATTGGAGGTTGTTGTCACCAATGATTATTCAACTCCTTCAGCCATGCTATTGGACTGCAGCTACTGTATTTTAGGTGGAACGTGGAGAGGAATAACCAGAAATGCCCCCATGTTGAGGCAACGATCTCTTGTATGAAAAATGCAGTTCAACAGTTGTTTGGAACTACTCAGAACAAGTTGGGCTCAGGGGTCATGCAATATAGTGTCACCATTAAGCTTCTTCAAAATGGTGTTATGAGAACCAATCTCATAGCCTGTGTACTTAGATGGTGCTGAAGGTAGCACTTTAATGGAGATTGACCTGCCCTTGTCTCCATCCTCTTTATAGCACTGTCAGGAGTGACACGGAATTAAACTACAGCGTTTGTTTTACCTGAAACTTAGCCCAGTGTGTATTAGTGTTTTATCTAAAGATAGCGCCACCTACTGTTAATTTAGGTATTGTAGCCACTCATGGCGCTCAGAATTGACAAATCTAGGGAAGCCGGTTTAAAACAAACAAAAATTAAATCACAGGCCCAAAGACTGATTTTCAATTTGCAGATAGAAAGTAATAAAGAGATTAACATATTTCTGTGCTGTATGTTCTGTGTAATTCTATGTAACATATGTTAATAAGAATGTTGCAGAGGCTATTTAGTGCTGTGAAGCGAAGTATTCACGAAGGGTCAGAGTGCTGCCACCTGTTGTTGAAATAGAGGCACTGCGAAAGTTGAGTCTCTTCCTCAGTAATACAATAGTAAAATACCACGGAAGCTGGAAATCTGAAATAACAACAGAAAATGCTGGAAATACTCAGCAGGTCAGGCAGCATCCATGGAGAGAGAAACAGAGTTAACGTTTCAGGTCTGTGACCCTTCGTCAGAACTGGAAAAAGTTAGAGATGTAACAGATTTTAAGCAGGTGCAGAGGCAGGGAAAGGGGGAGGGGAGGAAAGAACAAAAGGGACGGTCTGTGATAGGGTGGAAGGCAGGAGAGATTAAATGTTGCGGATGGCAGAATCATCAACAGCTGCCGACTGGAAAATAGGGGCAGAGGTTATGGTCTGAAACTGTTGAACTCAATTTGAGTCCAGAAGGCTGTAAAGTGCCTAATAGAAAGATGAGATGCTCTTCCTCAGTAACACTGTTACTCAATCAGAAAAAAAACAACACGTTGAATTCTTTTCATTAGTGGCCCTTATTTTCTGTCCGGTTCTGCCCAAAGAGACTACGCTACCTCTTAGAGCAGATCTGTAAGTCTCCTACAATCGGCACTTTAATTAGGCCCGTTTACAAATGCTCACGTGCAATTTTGTAAATCACAAGCAGATGAGAAAATGTGAAAAATTTGTAAAACAACCAGTTTGGACAGGACAAGTAGGATAGGAGAGGGGGAAAATGATAAAGAGGAGGGGAGAGAAATAGAATGGGACACGTCCCATTGGAGAAGACAAGATCGTAGAATCGTAGAATCTTATTGCACAGAGGGAGACCCATCAGTGTGGCCTTCCCTCAGGAGGGTAGGATGATAAATATGTGTCAGTGCACAGCTGAATTTTGTTTGAACTCACCAAGGTAAAGGACATTAGCATTGGGAAATGCAAAACCTTCTCATTTTCAGCACCCAGTATCAGCATCAAGCACTCCCAGGCCAGGAAGCTACAGTGTATGGCCCCCTTTATTCAGCACCAACTATATGTTGCAGCCACATCCTCAGCCCAGCACACAGACAAATTAACAAGGGCTCTGCGGTTCAGATTCCCTGCCGGCCTATTCGAAGACCTATGAATACTGGATTTGTGGATCGATGTCATCATGTTTACACAAATATGAATAAGATTTAGCATTTCCCGGTGACCGCGTGTGTGTGTGGATGTCGGGTGAGGACAGGGTCCTGCTCGGCTGCGATACTTGCTATGGTTAAATATGGTTGCTACGGTTGAATACCCTGCCAACACTCACTGTCTAGGGTCACACGTGAAGAATGGCTACTTGGGCGAGATACTGGATAATGGCTGATGCCCATATAACTGCACCCCAACAAGATTCAGCACCTGCTGGAAAGAGGAGAATTTATTTTTTAAAAAGCAAAAAGATTCTAGCTCTGATTTTAACTCCCGGCGGGATTTAAGCAGATGGGACACCATTCGGCTCTCCACAGCGTGAGTCTCGGGAGATTTTAACTCCTAGGCTACACATGCATAGGCCTCCGTCAGTCTCCCGCCCGACCACAGCGGGAAGCACTTGCTGTCCGGTGGGTGGGAGCAGGATTTCACATGGCAAGACACCACCACTGGGGGCCTGAAGGAACTGTCCTCGGCAGTCAGATAAGTGCTCAGCAGGGGAGTCGGGGTGTGGGGGCGGGATTCCTGAGGCAAGGGTAGCCCAAAGTTTCCATTTGGGGCCCGGAGGACCCCTCCTGCTCTTCCTCGCCCACAAGTAAACAAGAAATAATTAGATGACTTGGCTTTCTGGGCTTTTTCTGGCCCTGGATCCACTTGCCCCCAGGTTGGCCTGACGACGAACAGCGGCTTCCCCGCATAGACCTCGGGTTAAAATTGACGTGATTGGAGCCCAATCTGCATATTTGAAGGCGGGTCCCTGTACCTAGCAGCAGGTGTCCCAGTCACTTGTTGAAAAGAGCAGGTTAAAATTGCAACCTGTGGGGCGGCAGTGGGATTAGGGTAGGTAAGTTGCTGCAGCCATTTTAACTGCCCGACTGCCCAGCTTCCGCAGGGCGGGCAGGGTTAAAATCGGCCCTTATTTATTTTGTGATGAATGGTAAAACAATCACAGTATTTAAAAAGTAGTAGGATTTGGTTGGATTCTGGTACAATCTTTTGTTTCTTCCTTGCAGCTCATTTGAGGAAGACTATGAATCAGATGAACTATCCACTGCCCCAGAACTCAGCAACAAGATGGACAAGCTTGTCATTTCTGACCTTCCAACATAAATTCAAAGCTAGCTCAGCTGCTGGACAGTCAGGGTGACCAGTAGACACCAACTTTAAGGACTGACCACTGCCCGGTCAGATATGTAGAGAAAAGAAATTGTTTATATCTTTTTTTGTTTGTTTTTTTTGTTGAAGAGATTATGCTAGATTTTATATCAGAACAAAAGAAGTACATGCTTACTGTGTGCAATGGACTTTATTCAAAATCAAAAAATACTGTCTGTTTGTGCAATATGTCTTAAAATGCAGTGTTATGTATATGGATTTCTACTAGCTGCCCATTGCTGCGTTTTGTCCCTGTTTAGTTATTGCTTGTTTTTCTTTCCTCACTTTTTTTCTTCTTCACATTTCAGGGTCATCTTCTTTCCAGTATAAACCTCCCTTTACTCTGCCTTATCAAGGCTTGGTAAAGTTCCTTTCCTCCTATCAGTACTCACATGCTATTGCTGTGATTTTTTTTTAAATTTCCTCTCACTATCCACTGACAGTCATAGCCAAATAGGCTGAGGAAGCCTGACTTAAAGGCCCAGCTGGTTAAAATGAGGTGCCGGTTGCCTGCAAGACCAGCAACTTGCATTTATATAGCTCCTTCAACGCAGTAAAACATCCCCAAGGCACTTGCTCCATAGCTCTGGGAATATCTGATGAAATGCACAGAATCCCACAAAATCAGACCAGCGTGAGCTGTGATATGACTGGCCTAAAGGAGACGGCTCATTTTCCTTGCATGTACTGTATTTTCTAGTTTGTGGGAGTTTCTACAGATTGAAAAATGCATCTTTCCTTTAAGAGCCATTCAGTGGCTTGCACTGGCTCAGTCAGTTCAGTTCACAAGCACCCCCAAGAGACCTTTCTGAGCCTGCATCTTGGGCCCTTGTGGGCACCTGTGCTTGCTTCCACTTGCTATTCTATTCAAATATCCACCTGATATTGAGCCGTTGAGTCTGCACTTTTGACGCACTCCAATTGCTGCTACTGGGGATCCATTCATTCATTCGACACTGGTTTCATGTGGTTTGGATGCAGATTAAATAATGTTTGCTGTCTGAGGAGTTCCCTTTTGCAAGCCATGTAATTACCTTTCACTTTCCGACTGTACATTACAGAAGCAACAGTGGCCCTGGTCAGTACCAGATACACAATTTCACGCTGGAGGTGAAATTGATGACATATTTCCAGTGTTCTGTAGCACTAACAATCCACTTTAGTCATCAGTAAAGTTTGTAATGATTACCTTCCTGCAATCAGTCTTAAAAATTATTTGAAACTACCCTCCACCCACCCTAACAAAAAAAGGTTTGGTTATTTAACAGGAATTTTACCCCATTCAGAGACCAAAGTCCTTAAATTGTTTTTTTTAATTCCCGGCCACAGAATGTAGACATTTAATTTAGCACCAGCATGAAAACATAAAATGGTGCCTTCCGTTTCTGAATGTTAAAGGAAATTTGTAAACAAAGCAAATTCTAGGTTACTAATATTAAACAGTTAATACAGCGGAGAGTACTGTGGCCTTGAGTCAATTGATGCCACTAATTTATTTTTTATCAGGTTACTAATATTAAATATTTAATACAGCGAAGAGTATTGTAATCTTTCAATCAATGCAATTCACTTTTATTCCAACTGACATTTTGATAACATGAACTAAGCTATTATAACCTTCTTTGCAGGCGCACTTAGAAATGTGTAATGCCTAGTCGGTTCTCTGTTTCACTCATAAGGTTGTTACTTCTGATCTTTGGCATTTTTCCACTTGCTATTCTATTCAAATATCCAGTCTGATATTGAGTCTGCACTTTTGATGCACTCCCAATTGCTGCTACTGTGGGGATCCATTCGTTCACCGAAGATGCAGTTCAAAGTGCTCACAGCTCCCTGCAGTCTTAGAATTTCTCGACTTTAACGGGAAATCCTTTTGGTATCGCACACTGGCGATCATGTTTTATTTACAGCCCACGACGCACTTCAGTGTAGGCAATCTGTCTGTTTCAATAATGAAAGAAGCAAATTGACAGCACAGTACTAAATAGAAAAAGGTACTTTGTTTTTAAATGGCATTTTCACAGTATCGAGGCAATAATATAAATACTGCTTGAAGGCTATGGCATTATATTATTTGATATTAATTAATTCTAGCCCAAAATTTTCTTTTTTCTATCATGAATCAAAAATATAGTGGAATGAAGAGAGACCTATAATTAGGAAGTCTACTTCTTAAAAAGAAATACATAAATCAATATGAAGTAATAGAATTAGCTTGATGTTATGTCTAATTTTTTAATTTAAATTTCTATTTGCCTCTTGTTTTCCCTATCCCCCTCTCAACTCTCAATCAATATCTACACTAGATGCCTGGATTGCTTCTCCTGGTTCTTGATACCATCAATAAAAGAAAAGTAGTGAAAATGCTGGAATGTCTGTCAGAATCTGTAAAGAGAAAAAACAGGTTAAAATTCTGGGTATATTTCAGTTATATTTTCTCTTTCAAATTTGAAGCTTTTATGCAGGTTACATGTAATTCAACCCATTAACCTTCTATTTGTGATTGAATGTTTCTTCCCCCACCCACCTATTTTTTTTCCACTAAAGGCTTCCTTACCGTTCAGCTTTGAGGACTGCTCATACTTACCCTTGATTAACCTAGCAGTAACCTCTCCTCTCTCTCCAGGCCATTGTAACCTCCCTCTGCCATGAATACCATTCAAGACTATTTTCTATCTGAGACTGCAGTGCTCTCATATTGTTGCTGTCTAGATGTTCTGAATATGCGAAAAGTTCTGCAACTACAGAGGATCACTCAAGGCAAAACAATATGGCAATTGTTAAAGGGGTAGATTTCCAATGATTTGGAAATGCACATCGTGCAGTTTCTAGAATGGGCACCAGTTTTATGCCCAGGCAGCAAGTTGAAAATAATATTTATTTTGCTCCATCTTAAAAACCTTTCCTCCATGAACATGATGACTAACATGGTATTTTGAGATGGTGACTAATATAACATTTTTAGAATTAACAAAGGTACAGTGCACTTTTTTATCAAAATGTCCTGCCTGAATAGGAGAACAAAAGAAGTTACTGTTAGGAATAACTCCCCCTGCCCCCCAAACCATATGAAAACTACAACAGGGGAAATCAAACTTCTTTACCCTGAAATTCATTCTATCCAGACTTGATGCCAATGTAACCACAGGCTACCAGAATTAATTACTTTTTGCATGTGTATCTATCCATTGAAATGAAGCATTTTACAGTTCTGGAATGGAGCATATACCTCACTTTGCATCCCTGGATCAAACACTAAATCCCAATTTCAAAAGAGCAACTCTTGTATTACCCGATGTACCATCTTCTTTTCCCACACAGTCTGCCCTTATGGTCTATGTCGTCAAATCCGTGTATAAAGAAAAGGGCACTTTGTGATAGGAGACTGTCCAAACATATTTTAATTTAAGAGGCTGGCTTATGTCTCTTGCGGGAGCTTTCACTTTGTGTATAAACAGAGGAGGATGTGATTGCTGCATCTGCCAGATAAAGAAAGTTTGTGTCGCAGCAGATTTAGTTTCTGCTGCAGCCATCAGGCGACCACATCATCAGGGTTTTCCACACCGGATATTTCAGGAATTCAGCCCAGTGAAATCTGCTTGAGAAATCCCTTTGAGTCAAGTTCACGACATCTGTCGAGTTGGACATTAACCTAGGTTGCAGAAGTAAAAAGGCCCCTTTCTAGGTTAAATGTAAATATTTGTTCTGTATACATAGTTAATTATTTATGTTTTCTCTATGTCTCTTGCCCGGGTAGGATTGGGGGGGGGGGGGGGGTGCAAATGGAGTTTAATCCAGAAGGTTTTTGCTGTTTGTGTGGCCCAATTTACTGTTTCATCTACCAAGACTTTACTTCCAAGTACTGTATTGACAATAAATGGGAATTTCCATTCAGACTATGATGTGAAAGTCTTAAGTAGCTGACAAAGTATGATGCCAACATTAATATTTAGTGGACTACTTACAGGCTATAGTAAATCACAATATTTGTAGCATTATTACTACAATTTAGAATTGTTAAGTGCAATATGATAGATGGTTGCACAGAGATTACAGCAGAATAATACTTACATTTTAGTCGAAGACCACAAATGTTCAGCTAAACTTCCAGAAAATATTCCAATTCCAGTAATTCCAATCAGGTATTAATATTTGGAGTGGGGTGTCATTTTATATATGCGTATATCTCGTACTGTGCATTGGGATGTTTTGGAATTCAAAAAAAAAAATTTCTTTTGTTACAAAAGAAATGAGCAGACCATTTTTTATGTTACAGTTTGGTAAAATGTTTATCCAGGTACAGCAATTTTACAAAGACGAAAACCCTGATAATCTCAGTTGCAGAACAGAACCCCCATCAAACCAAATTTGGCCCCATGTTAAAATAACCTAATCATGAATGGGCAGAGGCATATAGTGAGCAGTGGTTCACTGAGAAACAAGTGCTTGAGTAACACTGCACCCAAGAGCAGAGATTTGGGTTCTTTTTTAACAAATGCTTTGAAAAATATAAAATCACTGGCACTTCAATTCTTGTGGATTCAATTACATCCAGTGGCACCTCACGTCGGCTGTCCCCTTGAACTTGGGAGTTACATGCAAATATATTCTGAGAGATTGGAAGCTCTGATTTATATCAAGTACTGCACAGAATATGGTGGTTTCCTGCATCTGAGGCTGAAGCCAGGGTTGAATACTGGATCCAGGATGGGTGATTATTCTGAGTTTGCTTGTTGGCCTTTGAAGATTATGCAGTATTTATGTAGAACTTTACGTCGGGAGATTGAATGGGGATGGCTAAAGCCCATGATAATTTAGAACATAATGAAAGACCCTTTATTTTTGCAAGCTTTCCTTTTTTGTACCACAGGTTTTGTGTTTATTTCCATTACTGCATGTAAACTTCTACTCCCTTTCTCACACATGCAGTGTAAACTATGAGCATACTACGTTCCAAATTCTACCTTTCTTAAACAATATTGCCTTGCAAGCCAAGAAATTCCAACTTGTGAAACCCACAATTGTATTTGGAAATGCCAAGGTGGTGGTAGAATTTGACACTCTGGCCCTGAAATGATCCTGTGGGATACCAGCATGCAAAAGCTTAATGCTTTGGAATGAACTACCTCACTCCACTATCTTAGCATTTTTAAAATAAGTACGATAATGCCTCCACTAAAATAACAGAGAGGAGTTTCAGTCAACTGCATTAAGCATTCATACTGGGTAATTTCAGGGCCTCTGACTTTTAAATAAAGATGAATGGATTTGTGGGAGTGATTACAGTGCGGCAATCTGGTCAAAAGGAATCAGTTGGAATCAGAAGGGCCCAGAGCAAAGCTTGAGTGGTTTATACGTTATCTGAATCCCAAAA
This sequence comes from Somniosus microcephalus, assembly GCF_052327205.1. NCBI lineage: Eukaryota > Metazoa > Chordata > Chondrichthyes > Squaliformes > Somniosidae > Somniosus > Somniosus microcephalus. The sequence goes on along the minus strand of NC_140992.1, from coordinate 98,895,186 downwards.
TGTGATTACAGCTTTAAAATCAAATCAGGGAGTCTGTTTCTTTTAGAATATGTACTGTGAACGTCATGGGTGTTTTTATTCAGCTTAGCAATTCATTTTGGCTGAGAACTGCTTCCCCTGGAGAAGCCAATGACCAGTGCATGCCATACAGTTGATGGATGATGACATCTACACTGAAGAATAAATAATTGTGACAATCAGCAGATTTATTGAGATATAAGGAATTAAATACTGTACATTCACCTCTGAGGCCTGGGTTAAAATTGAACCAAGACTGATAGAACAAAAAGCTCCTCTAAATACCAACTGTATGGGTCCTATTTTAAATCATTTTGGGCAGCTTCCAATGGGTTGGTGTCTACAGCACAAACTCTCCACAAATTGGCATTCCTGGTCATACAAATGTCTGGGAAATGGAAGAATTCATGTTTCTGTTCCAAGGCTGGTGGTTAAGGCATATTGTTGGGACAACATAGAAGAAACTACTGTGTATTTGGCCTAGAAGTACCAGGAGTGGAAAAGTCTCCCATTTTCCAGCATTGAGCTGCCTTTTGTTCATAAGCACAAAAACTCATCAAAAAAGATCAGGAAATAATATAGCCACTATATTACTGTATATATAAGATTGGAGGCATCGGTGCAAACAATGCTGTTATTATAAAATTGTAGTATACTATTGGCTTGGCAATGTTGAGACAACTCTGCACTTTGGTAATGATGAAAAAATACTTCATCTGAGTACAAGGTGTAGCAAAATTATAAACACATTTATCATTTTGCTATCCCTAGCAGACAAAGGAAATCTCTGCTCCATGTAGGCAGTTCTGAGTTGTTTGCCATAACTACATTGCCTTCCATGATTAGATGTTGGACCATAAGCAGGTAAAATTATATTTAAAAAAATATTATTTGAAGGAACTTAGAAATAACTTTTTTTGATAAAAAGTCACCAGAACCAGTATTATATGCATAAAGTTGCAAAACGAGAGAAACAATTCAGTATCTTGCACAAAAAAAATGATATTTATTTTATTCTATTATCCAGAATACAAAGACACAAATGTTTAAGCACTGGTTTGTCTGCACTGTAAGTGAGTGACGGTACTTCTAGTCAGGTGCTATCAGACTGTGGTTGACCATTGTTCCAATGTCACTTAATGAAAACTTTTCTGTTTGAAGTGAATTGCACGCAGTGTGAAAATTATCAATTAGATCCCAAATCAAATAATCTTAAAATTTTAAAAATGTGTAATATAACAGTAGTACCTTTACCTAGTTGTGAAAAAATCCTCAAATATGAGTGTGATAATTACATTATTCAGGAGGTGTCTTTTAAAATTTTCACCATTGTGACTGAGAATTAAGCACATGATATGACAGATGGAATGTGCAGATATTTTTCCATGGGTAGGTAACAATAAAAGTTAGCACTGTTTTATGTGTGCTTAATTAAAATTAACGAAACAGATTTTTTTTTCTCTCCTCATCCCCAGTCAGGTGGAGTGACCACCAACCTATACAGGTTATGAACCCACACCAGCACACTGGAAGTTTGATTGTTATTTGGCCTAATGTCCTGTATGGATAGGGAATGAATGTTTCACCTTTGAACTGGGATCTTGAACAGAACTGGCTAAAGCATAATTACCAAAATATTTAAACAGGCCTTTTTTACTGACCTCAGTCGCATATCCATTAAGCAAAACTGTTTCCCCCTGAAGACTTGTCCTTTGAACTCTGCATAGCAATAAATTGTGCCTTCCTGAACCCACTGCTCTGGGGTTTAATTTTAACCCTCCCCAATTCAAAGAGGCCAGAAATAGCAATCACAGTATTTTGCCAAAGCAGCAAAAGGAGATTTACAACTGCTAACAGTTTATTTTCCTTTTGGTTATCAATTATGCAGCACCTTGAACTGGCAGCTTTCTTGGATTGTGGCTTGGATTATATAGTTTCTAAAGTAGACACATTTGGGAGTTTTGATTACATTAACACTGGTAGTGATGTGGGTCTGTGCTGTATTCAATGAAGCCATACTATAAACAGCTGGAATAAGATTACATCCGAGAACGCCTCTATTTGTCACAGGAGCTTTTCGCAGATCCTTATTTTCTTTCCAGTGTGCAATGAAAATTCCAAGAGGAAGAGTAAATTTCTTTGGAACTTGTCTTATACTTTCACAAAATTCATGTTTTTGTCAGACCACAACCAGGATGTTCGAACCACTTGGGACAATTTTTTTAAATAGGAGGAAAGCCACATAGCCAGAAATGAAATTCATTAACTGAGATTCATATTCAGTCACTTTTTAAAAATAGGTACCACTTTGCACTGAATAGAGGTTTCTGTCTTTTGCATCTAGCTCTTTGTTTCTTGTTTGCTCCCACTGATTTGCACCATTACTCAGTTCAGACCGTACCTCTCAACTGTCTCATTTTAAGTGGGACGTTCCAACATTAAAGTGTGTCTCTGAAGAAAGCAGCAGCGGCATGCGAGACACCCGAGCCGACAAAATCGGCTAACTTGGTGGGTCTACAAACAAAACCATGGTCCCACTGCCAGCCAATTCTGCCCTTTCAACACACTGCAGTTTGAGAGATATGGTTCAAACTAATTTGAAAGCCTACATCTGTATTCTTTTTTCTCTCATACAGTCTGTGAAGCTCTGTAAAATGTACAAATATGGCACAACATTTCTGCAACTGTCATTTACTTTCTTGTTAATACTGAATATTTTTTGAAACTGTGCCTTATTTATAACCTTAATGTTCTAGATAATTAATGTACACGTGTGTAGAAGAACTTGGTTATCTCTGTAAGTAATGTAAAAAAAACCCTGTCAGCCAAAAAGTGTGAAATTTGTTTTGTCCATTCTGTGTGGTTTGCCAATATAGAAACCTCAGCATTAGAATATCTGTAAATTTATACACTACCTTCTTATAGGGTTTTCTTTTTATAAAAAAAGCAAAGGAAAGTGACTTCAGAGTTTGAGATTGAGATTAATATTCAATTTATTCTTGATGATAAACTGGACAGATTTATATATTAAATATGAAAAGCTCCAGCGTAGTTGAGTAACACTTTTTCCAGTGTTGGTTATTTATAGTAATAGGTCTTCTGTTTTTTATTGTTAAAAACATACTCATTATTCAGATGTGACACAATCTGTACCAAATGACTGAAGACTTGAGATGAAAAACTGCCATTTTGTTCCACAGTAATTTTAGCTCTATGCAAACACATTGGGGACATCTATGAAAAGTGTGAGCTACTGTATAGCAACTCGAAAACTGCTCAAAGTTTTTTTTTTAAGTATTGTAACTGTTAATGATAAAAACCATTATAGAAATGTTCTAAACGAAAGCTGTGTTTGTTATGATGTGCTTTTTTGGTTGCTGAAAATAATCAAGTGGTGTGAAATATGCTGGTTGCTTGTGTTAGCATGGCTTTACATTCGCAGAATTTACTTTGGAATTTTAAAATTAAATAAAGATTTTTAAAGAGGTTACAAGTTTTTTTTAATTTAGTATCTTTCCCCTCCCCCCCCCCCCCCCCCCCAACAATTTTCCCACCTCATCTCCCAAGTTTCTGCATTCAACGGCAGGGGGCATCACAGCTAAGCTAAATCCTGCCTCCATACAAACTCTTTACAGCAGAAGACATTAGTGATGAGGACAGAAACCTTGGCTGATTTCCCCTCCCCTAGCCTGAAGCACTGAGACCAATTGCAGCAACCCCACCGGTGCCCTAGCCAACATCAGCTAAATTAAATCTGGTCTGTATGGCTGAGTATAACACTGGGCTGTTCATTTACCCGCCGAGCCACTAGAGCAGCTCTTGAGTTTTGTTTTTTTCACTAATGTAATTGCCTTAACTTCAACCATGGAAGAGGTGTTTCCATACTGAAAAAAAATTCAAAATTAGTTCTCACAGGCTCAGTTTACTTGGATCAGTTTTAACCATATTTCCCAGGTCAATAAACTTGCTGGATCACATTTGGATTACGTAGGGATTACATAGGATATACAGCACAGAAACAGGCCATTCGGCCCAACCAGTCCATGTCGGCATTTATGCTCCACACGAGACTCCTCCCGTCTTTCCTCATCTAAATCTATCAACATAACCCTCTATTCCCTTTTCCCTCATATGCTTGTCTAGCCTCCCCTTAAATGCATCTCTACTATTTGCTTCAACCACTCCCTGTGATAGCAAGCTCCACATTCTCACTACTCTCTGGGTAAAGAAGTTTCTTCTGAATTCCCTATTGGATTTCTTGGTGACTATCTTATATTGATGGCCTCTAGTTATGCTCTTCCCCACAAGTGGAAACATTCTCTATCCACTCAAAATTTTTCATAATTTTAAAGACGTGTATTAGGTCACCCCTCAGCCTTTTTTCAAGAGAAAAGAGACCCAGCCTGTTCATCCTTTCCCGATATGTATACCCTCACATTTCTCGTATCATCCTTGTAAATCTTCTCTGCACCCTCTCCAATGCCTCTATATCCTTTTTATAATATGGCGACCAGAATTGTACACCGTGTGGTCTAACCAAGGTTTGATACAGGTTTAGCATAACCCCCCTACTTTTCAATTCTATACCTCTAGAAATAAACCCTAGTGCTTGGTTTGCTTTTTTTATGGCCTTGCCTAACCTGTGTTGCAACTTTTAATTATTTGTACTCCGAGATCCCTTTGTTCCTCAACCCCACCTAGACTTGCACCCTCCAAATGATGTGACCTCCCTATTCTTCCTACCAAAATGTAAGGCCTTGTGGCAGAGCCACTGAGGGGCTCTGAACAACTGTACATAATTCCCTTTAACGATGTGTTAGCTACAGACTAAATCTGTACCATTGTATATCCTGTTTGCATGTACAGTGCGCGGTCCCTTTAAGAGCACAGGCAAACGCGATGACATCATGCCGCTAATCACGTGATCACCCAAACGCGGGAAAAACGTGATGACGTCATGACGCCATCCACGGGACCGCCCAGTGAGTCCTCGTGGAGCCTCCGAACTGTTAAGACTTGTATTCATAGTTCTCTTGCATCAATCTGTTTAAACTCGTTAGTTTGACATTAAAAACCTTTTTGATTGATTGCCTGTGTCGAACTCAATCTCTAGATAGGAATTTGACCATTCCTACATTGGTGACCCCGACTTTTGTGAACAGATTTCGCAAAAGGAACACAGCATGGAGGCAAATGCCGTTTCGTTGAAGGTGCTGCAGTTCTGGGAGCAACAAGCGACCTCGTGGTTCATCCAAGTTGAAGCCCAGTTCACCCTGAGAGGCATCGTTGAGGATCAGACCCGATACTTATACGTGGTCTCTGCACTTGACGGCTCTACCGCCTCGCGGATCATCAGTCTTCTCGAGAACCCCCCAACTGACCGCAAGTATGAGACTCTCAAGGTGCGGTTGCTACAGGTTTTCAGGCTCACGAAATCAGAGCGCGCCCGTCGGCTGCTCGCTATGCCCGGGATCGGGGACTCCAAGCCTTCTGAGCTGATGAGCCAAATGCTCACACTCCTCGGCTCCGAACCGGAATGCTTTCTCTTCAGAGAGTTATTCCTCAGCCAATTACCGGAGCAAGTGCAAGCGGCCTTGGCAAGATCCGAGGTCGAAGACTGCGCAGCGCTCGCTGCTGAGGCAGACAAAATATTCGCAGTTACGCAACAGTACTGCACTGCCACAAGGCACCCATCCCACACAGATGCCACCCCAGCTCCTCAGCCCGCGGGGCTGTGCTTCTACCACATGCAGTTTGGCGTGAAGGCGAGATGTTGCCGCCCTCCCTGCAGCTTCTCTCAAAAAAAAAACCAACTCCATCCAATGAAGAACGGGTCTAACGGGTGCCCCACGGCCGTGATGGCAATCGGCAATGCAGGCAAGCTGCTCTTCATCACAGATACCCTCTCCGGTCGTCAGTTCCTGTGCGACACCAGAGCGCAGTGCAGCATTCTACCCGCATCAGCTCTTGATGTACAGGCTGGGAGGCACGGCCTCCCCCTCAAAGCGGCTAATGGCGGAGCTATTCGGACCTTCGGCAGACGGCGGGTCCAGGTGTGCTTCGGCGGCCAGCGGTTTTTCTGGGAATTTGTTACGGCCAAGGTTTCGCAAGCCATTCTCGGTGCAGATTTCCTGTGCGCCAACGGCCTCCTGGTTGATGTAAGGAACCGACGGCTGATCAACGCGGCCACGTTTCACTCCATCCCTTGCCACCGTAGTAACACCATGTCGCGCACCGTCTCCTGCGCTTTCCCGACTCCGAATGAGTTCGCTCGCCTGCTAGGCAAATTTCCAGACCTGACCAGGCCCACGTTCTCCTCCACAGCCACGAAGCATGGTGTGGAACACCACATCACCACCACCGGCCCCCCGGTCCACGTGCGGGCCCGGCGCCTCGAACCTGGCAAGCTTGCAGTCGTGAAGGCAGAGTTCGCAACACTGGAGCGCTTAGGGATTATTCGCAGGTCGAATAGTCCCTGGTCTTCGCCTCTTCACATCGTTCCAAAACTTTGCGGTGGATGGCGGCCCTGCGGCGACTATCGGTGCCTAAACGATGCCACCACTCCTGATCGATACCCGATCCCCCACATCCAGGGTTTCTCTGCCCATTTGGCAGGAAACACCGTTTTTTCCAAGGTTGACCTTGTCCGAGGCTACCATCAGGTCCCGGTGCACCCGCAGGACGTCCAGAAGACTGCAGTCATCACCCCTTTCGGTCTCTTTGAATTTTTAAGGATGCCGTTTGGGTTGAAGAACGCTGCCCAGGCTTTCCAGCGCCTCATGGACTCCGTGCTGCGGGACCTCAAGTTCCTTTTCGTCTACTTAGATGATATCCTCATTGCCAGTCCTAATAAGGAGGAACACATCTCTCACCTCCGCACCCTCTTTCGACACCTCAGCCAACACGGCCTGACTATCAACCCAGCCAAGTGTCAGTTTGGTCTGCACCAAATTGATTTCCTGGGACATCGCATTACCTCAGAGGGAGCGGTTCCTTTGCAAGCGAAGGTAGAGGCAGTGACATCCTTTCCACGCCCGCAGAACATCAAGGCCCTGCAGGAGTTCTGCGGGATGGTAAACTTTTACCACCGTTTCGTGCCTAAGGCAGCACTGCTCATACAGCCCCTGTACAAGGCCCTCAAGGGCAAGTCTGGCAAGGAGCCGGTGGGCTGGACGGTTGACATGGACCGGGCATTCACCGACACCAAGAGCACCTTAGCCAACGCGACCATGCTGGCGCACCCACTACCAGGAGCCACCATCGCCCTCACCACCACCGCGTCAGATTACGCAATCGGCGCCGTTCAGGAGCAGTGGGTGAACGGGACGTGGCAGCCGTTGGCATTCTTCAGCCATCAACTGCGGCGTAACGAGCGGGCGTACAGTACTTTCGACAGGGAGTTACTAGCCCTTTTTCTGGCCATCCGCCATTTCCGGTTCTTGTTGGAAGGACGTCCTTTCACCGCTTTCGTCGACTGTAAGCCACTGACTTTTGCCATGGCCAAGACTGCCGAACCGTGGTCATCTCGACAACAACGTCAGCTGACATACATCTCCGAATTTACCACAGAAATTCAGCACGTGGCCGGTAAAGACAACCTGGTGGCAGATTGCCTCTCCCGCGCGACCGTGCATGCGGTCCAGCTGGGCATCGATTACGCCCTCATGGCAGCAGACCAAGTCTCAGACCCTGAAGTGCAGGCTACTAGCCTCCAGTTGGCCGACGTCAGGTTCCATTCAGCTGGTACCACGTTGCTGTGTGACGTCTCCGTTCGGGACCCTCGCCCTATTGTGCCGGCCGCCTGGCGCCGCAAGGTGTTTGACGCCATACATGTGTTGTCACACCCAGGAATGAAGGCTTCTCAGAAGCTAATGTCATCTAAGTTCGTTTGGTGGGGCATGCATAAAGATGTCCGCGACTGGGCCAACAGCTGCGTGGTCTGCCAAAAGACCAAGGTACAGCGCCACATCAAGGCTCCATTGGCCACCTTTGCAGTTCCTGAGCGCCGGTTTGACCACGTTAATGTGGACCTGGTAGGACCACTTCCACCTTCCCATGGTTTTACGCACATCCTGAGCATAGATCACACCACCAGATGGCCGGAGACGGTTCCCCTGTCATCTACTACTTCGGCGGACGTGGCCAGGGCGTTCATCTCTTCATGGGTCACCCGTTTTGGAGTGCCTGCTGACATCTCTTCGGACCGGGGACCGCAGTTTTCCTCCGAACTCTGGAATGCGGTGGCTCAACGACTCAGTGTCAAGTTACACCGCACCACAGCCTACCACCCACAAGCAAACGGTCTGTGCGAATGTTTTCACCAATCGCTTAAGGCCGCACTGAGGGCCAGCCTCCAAGACGCTGGATGGGCAGACAAGCTGCCGTGGGTCATGTTGGGCCTTCGCACGGCCCCCAAGGAAGATCTTCGCTCTTCCGCGGCAGAGCTCGTTTATGGTCAGCCGCTGCGAGTGCCAGGGGATTTCCTGCCAACACCAACGGAGCCCTGGTCTGCCTCACGCCAGCTTATCAGTCACCAGGAAGCAGCCAGATGTTTCGCGCCGGTTCCCACATCGTATCACGGCTTTCAGGGCTCTCACGTTCCAGCGGAGCTGAACCAAGCTGTCTACGTGTTCATCCACCACGATGCTCACCGGGATCCGCTCAAGGTCCCATACATTGGTCCTTTCCGCGTGTTAGAGGCAGGAGACAAAACCTTCAAGGTGGATGTCGGTGGTAAACCGGACCACATTTCGGTCAACTGTTTGAAGCCAGCACACCTGGACCTTGACCGTCCCATCAAGACCGCACACCGTCGTCACGCCAGAACAAGTGCAACCTCCCGCCAGACTGCCCGCCGTCCAACAGCTTCCGCTTTGGGAATACAGGAGTCGTTCTGATAGGCTTGTCAGACCCCCTCACCGTTTGACTTTTTCCTGTTAAAGACAATTCTGGGGGACGCATGTGGCAGAGCCACTGAGGGACTCTGAACAACTGTACATAATTCCCTTTAACGATGTGTTAGCTACAGACTAAATCTGTACCATTGTATATACTGTTTGCATGTACAGCGCGCGGTGCCTTTAAGAGTGCGGGCAAACGCGATGACGTTATGCCATTAATCACGTGATCACCCAAACGCGGGAAAAATGTGATGACATCATGACGCCATCCACGGGACCGCCCAGTGAGTCCTTGTGGAGCCTCCGACCTGTTAAGACTTGTATTCATAGTTCTCTTGTATCAATCTGTTTAAACTCGTTAGTTTGACATTAAAAACCTTTTTGATTGATTGCCTGCGTTGAACTCAATCTCTAGATAGGAATTTGACCATTCCTACAGCCTCACATTTATCTATGTTGAACTTAATTTGCCAATTATATGCCCCGTCTGCTTGTTTATTAATGTCCTCCTGTAATTTGTTACAGTCCTCCTCAGGATTAACTATCCCCCCTAATTTGGTGTCATCTGCCAATTTAGCAATTGTGTTTTTGATTCCTAAGTCTAAATTGTTAATGTAAATGGTGCAATCTAACTCCTTTTGTTGTTGCAAGGTGTGTCTGAATCCAAAGGGGATTCAAATCAGGTCATTTTGAACCTCTTGGGATATTTAAAGCCTGTTGGTATAACAATTGTGTCAATTACATCTATACTGGTGTGGCTTTTTTCATTTTTCTCCAGGATGAGAATCTATTTTGTTACTGTATTTTCTCACCTTGCACTTTCTTTGATTGCTGTGTCCCATCCACCACCATTCTTGGTAAGAAAATGAGGAGGTAGTTTTCCTCCAATCACACTCTGAAGCTGGTTTCCAAGAGTTGTACTAAAGTAGACCTAACAGCAAGGACTACCTCTGAATTTTGTCTCTGATAAGGGGACACCTGGCCTCGCCTCAGCATTGAGCCATTGCAACAGGAATGAGATCAGGAACTCAAGAGTGAACGGTTGGAGGTAAAAATCCATTCTGACCTCTTGTCAGTGTTTGGGGGCTCCACCATGCTAGCCCATTTATTTTAAACAACCGTGTATATATATATATATATATATACACACACGCAAATGTGTACATTGGAAACTTTTATTTAAGTTTATTTTTAACATGGTACATATCAGAGTTTTTGGCACTCTGGGCTGGTTTGGAATTGGATTCCAATGCTATTTTATACTGCCAATATTCTGCATGCTGAGATCATCAATAGCGTGAACCCACCTCACAGGCAAGTCTGATTTCTCTTAGTGTCTCTATATAAATGTAGCACAAGTGGTTTACAGTACCAAATGTAGGACAAAGTTCATGAATCAATCCAATTTCTACCAATATAAGTGAGACAAGAGCCTGTGATTCAAAGCTGTTTACCAGAGAAGTATTAAACCAGCACTTGGGTTTTGTTTTTACTCTGAATTAACATTTTTATGAGGTACTTTAACATGGATGTAAAACACTGCATAAATAAGGCTCAAGATCACTGAAGATTATTTAACAACCATGAACAGTAATCATCAACATGTAAACTGGACTGGATTGGATTGGTTTGGTTCCAAGGTCCATAGAAATGAAGATCTTCATATTGAACAGAAATTATGCTCTACTTGTGCAATATTGGTCTGGGGGCCACTCATGATGTACACCCCTGCTCCTTTACATGTAGCCATCAGCAGACTACTTGCAAAGGTGCCTCTGGATTTTCATTCGTAACTTGCCCAGCTATGAGATTAACAGCACTGGAATTCCCTTTCCTTGTCCAACAAGAGAAGGCTCTCGTGAAAATGTTGCTACGAAAGAACTATCCCAGCACCCAGTGAGTGAAAGAGTGTTCTATTAGAACTATTAGCCCTAAAGCTGCTTCTTCTTTCCCATAGGAAAATGCCTGCCCTCACTATGTAACTCCTCATAGTGTAGTATTAAAGGGGCTCCTAGTGTGAGAAATTTATGCTGCATATCCATATCCCATGACTGCATGATGCAACATGTTTGAGCATTACATAAACTTTCCCCTTAAGCAAGGCACTAGCTGGGATTGTGGCCGGTGACAAAATTGAGTAACAGCATAATATTTATACAATACTTTAAAGATGTTCTTTTATACATTCAGATCTACATTAACAAGTTTTCAATGCTCAAATATATCACTGACAAAATGTCCTGCATCAATATTGGGTCCATTACTTGGGTGTAGAGAGCAGCATTATAAAATTTGCAAATGATACGAAACTTGGCAAAGTAGATGATTATGATGAGGATAGTTATAGTGTATATTATAAATGGCACAATTTTGAAAAGTGTAGATAAGCAGAGAGACCTTGGTGTCCATATACACAAATCTTTAAAGGTGGCAGGGCAAGTTGATAAGGTGGTTAAAAAAGCACATGGGTTTCTTGGTTTTATAAATAGAGGAATAGAATATAAAAGCAACGAGATCATGCTAGGACTTTATAAATCACTGGTTAGGCCTCAGCTGGAGTATTGTGGACAATTCTGGGCACCACACTTCAGGAAAGATGTAAAGGTATTAGAAATGGTACAGAGGAGGTTTACCAGGATGTTACCAGGGATGAGGGACTTCAGTTATGAGGAGAGGTTGGAAGAGAGGTGACCTAATGGAGGTTTTAAAGATGGAGAGGTTTTGATAAAGTAAATCAGGAAAGAATATTCCCTCTGGCGAGTGGGTCAATAACTAAAGGCCATAGATTCAAAATCATTGGAAAAAGATCCAGAGGGAAGATGAGGAAAAAAAATTTCACTCAGAGTTGGCGGGATAGGGAATGCTCTACCTGAAAAAATGGTGGAAGCTGATTCCATAAATAACTTTAAAAGGAAGTTGGACAGGTACTTAAGGATGACGAACTTACAGGGTTATAAATAAAAAGTGGGGATGTGGGACTAAGCATGACTGCTCTTTCAAATAGCCAGCACAGGCACGACAGGCCGAATGGCCTCCACCTGTGCTGTAAGTAATCCAAATATTATTGCATAGTAGCAGCAATTTGGGTCATTGCCTTAACATTTTTGTTCATTTAAGTGAAGGGAACAAGGTAGAACTAGAACATTTTCTACCATTCATCCTCTAAAACTGATCTGGGAGTTGCATGAAAGCAGCCCAGGGGTGACTGCCTACGAATTTCCCTTCCTATGAGGAAATAAAATGGCCTCGCCACAGTGCTTCTCCATAGCAACAGGAATGAGATCAGGAACTCGCAGTGAAAGATTACAGGCAGGAACCCACTCCAATCTCACTGTGCAACATTTTGGGGCTTCGACATGCTTCCCATTTAGTTTGAATATACAGTTTACATTACATGTAACTATACAATATTGTATGCAACTTCTTTTCTTAAGTAGATTTTTTTTTACATGGCATATATTAGAGTTTTTGGCACTGAACAGATTTAAATTAGGACTCCAATGTCATTTCTTTAATATTTTGATGATTTTCACCTTATATTTTAGGGACAACTGACAGCAGTGCAAGTATAGGGTAGGTATATGTCTGTACGTATGTGTTCATTGAATTGAAATCTCCCATCAGATATGATACTGCAGTTGCAAATTAGGTATTAATAAACAATTATTCTTGGAGACAGGTGTCTGCTGTGAAATCTTGGTTACTGTTTGATGCAGTAGTCCAGCTTTATGGAAATAAAACTCCTCATTTGGTACATGCCTCAAAAAAGAAATATTTTGCAGTTGTTTTCACCTATAAAATTTAAATTACAGCTAATTTTAACCATTAATAACAGCCTGTACACTGCCTTGCCAGCCCTGGGTTGACAGAAGCAGACTGTTGTCATAGCAACAGGAAAGCATTAGACGGATCCTCCACTGTTCTCTTCGGATTGGTCAAGTTCCCTGCTATGTACACAAGAATTATCTGATTACACTCTCCGGGCATAAGCCACTAATAGGACTGCAGCTCCCAACACAAGCTTCATCCTTAGTGTCACACAGAAACTGCATAAAGCATTAAATAAATACTAAACAAAAAGAGGGTTTTTCAATGTTGTACAGATAGTAGGAAGAGCTTTTTAAAATCCAAAACATGCATCATGCTTTAAGTAATCTGCCAGATAGGCAAAAACATTAGGGGCATTCAAAATGAAACTGGATGCTATAATAGGAGATTTGGGGTACCAGAACAATGCACTTTGATAGGCTAAATGACTTATTCTCATCCTTGACATTGCTTATGTCCTTACATCATTCTCGAGTTAGATTACACTAGAGCAGAAAAATGAAGAGGTAATTTTGTACATTCTTTCTCTTTCCTTGACGTAAACTGCTTAGCCTCTACTGCATGCAGTATCACTAATCAAGTGACATCACAACACAGATGGACTGGTATTCCAACAACCATAATCTTATCTGGATTCAAACCAATTACCAGCATAGAATAAGCAGGCTTGCATCATATCTGCTAATTGCTACAGGAGGGAATCATTAGCTGATTGTACTATTGAAGGCTGTAACTAATTTAAAAATTGAGTTAATTTTCTATTACTTTACAGTAATATGTAAATAACTACTAGGTAGTATTGATGTGGATAGTTACAATTCTCACAGAATATCAATAACATTTATATACATTTCTTATCCCAATTCTGTAATAAATTGGATAGCTAAAATATATATTGTGTACTAAAATAATTGTAAAAGCAATTTATGTGGATCTTTACCCCTTCACCCTGCAAGTATACATTTGTAAAAGTAATGAAAACCTCTAAGGATTGAGAAATTGATTGAAGTTACAAACCAGTAAGTAACCAATCAATTTCTATTTACTTAAAAATAAATCCCATTGCACCTCACTTTTGCAAACTGCGGTGTAAAGATGTAACCAGTTGGGAGTTTTGCCAGGGAAAATGCTACTATGCTTCATTGAAATTTGCATTAAATTAATTCCCAGTTAGAAATAATTTTTTGCCCTTAATTTTTCACAATCTCAACGAGAACAAAAGTTCCTTGGTTTCTGCAAGCTGTTAATCTTTCTAATGTATCTTGAATTCTTTATAATGTGGTCAGCACCTTGAAAATCCCCTAAACAGGGATTAAGCTTTAAATTTACAAGGACACCTCAGGGAAAAAAAAAAAAAATTTTAAACCAGTGAGTCATGGCCCTAATAGGAATATTTAGCTCCATTGCTTGATACAAACCACAATTCAAACAGATTTTCTAATTAAATGTTTGCTGCACAATATGAATATTTATCTTCAGCTCCAAGGGTGTGAAGTGCAATATCTTTGTTATAAAACAACTCAATCTGGCAGTATTATTGTTCTTTCTACTCAAACAAATTTAATTTTAAAAAGCATATATCAAGTTACAGAGGTAACATTTCATATTCACTCATCAGCTCGCAATGAAACTTATGCTGTTGGTGGTTGAGTTGGAGCCATATATTAATCCTGTTGCTAGTTGATGTTTTTAAGAGACTGAATAGAATAAGAGTAGCTCTGGTTAACGTGCAACGCAGGTCAACATGTAGAAAACAGCAGTTTCATGTTTTCGGTCTGTCTTTGATAATCACTTTATATAGAGGAATATAGAACCAGGAGTAGGCCATTCAGCCTCTCGAGCCTGTTCCACCATTCAATTAGATCATGGCGATTCTGTTGATTAACTTCATCTACCTGCCTTGGTTCCGTAACGCGTAAAATTCTTAGAGGGCTTGACAATGTGGATGCCGAGAGGCTGGAGAGTCTAGAACTAGGGGTCAGTCTCAGGATAAGGGGTCAGCCATTTAGGACTGAGATGTGGAGAAATTTCTTTACTCAGAGGGTTGTGAATCTTTGGAATTCTCTACTCCAGAGGGCTGTGGATGCTCAGTTGTTGAGTATACTCAAGATTGAGATCTATAGATTTTCAGGTACTAAGGCAATCAAGGAATATGGGGATAGTGGAGTTGATGTTAGCTATGATCTTATTGAATGGTGGCGCAGGCTCAAGGGGCCATATGGCCTGCTCTTGTTCCTATTTCTTATGTTAACCCTTAATGCCCTTGCCTAACAAAAATCTGTGTTTTGTAATTTTCAATTGACCCCCAGCCTCAACAGCTTTTTGGGGGAGTGTTTTCCAGATTTCCACTACCCTTTGTACAAAGTGCTTCCTGACATCACCCCTGACTGGCCTAGCTCTGGTTTTAAGATTGTGCTCCCTTCTGCACTCCCCCAAAAGAGGAAATAGTTTCTATCTACCCCATCAAATCCTTTAATCATCTTAAACACCTCAATGAAACCCATTATCTTCTATATTCAAGGGAAACACACCTAGCCTATGCAGCCTGTCCTCATAAATTAATCCTTTTGACCCAGAGATCCTGGGCACTCCCGTAGATGGCCAGCATCTTCTGTTCAGGAGTGTGCCCACACTGCTTAATGTCTAATGACAGGACAGCATAAGCCAGGGCTCTAACAATAGGACCCCCTTGTGATCTGAATTGGATATTGGGTCTTCTGCACTTCTCCATTTTGAAAGTGGACTGAGAAACACCACTGATGCAAGGCCAGATATGAAATGTTAAGCTGCTTTATTTTACAGACAGAAAATGAACATAAAAAGTAATAGTCAAAACAAATTCTATTTACTTTCTCCTCAAAAAACCCAGAAAAAAAACCACATGTCCTGTCCCTTTCATGGGCTGGTTCACGCAGATTATCTTTTTTTCCTAGACAATTTCTAACTGCAAAATCTGATCCTGCAATTTAGCTTTCAGCTCCAGGTCCCAGGCCAAAATCTTGTTTAAGAAACTGACCGACTGCCCCTGAACATGGGTTTTTTCCTTCTTTTGTTGATTTTGACCCCAGGAAGCATCCAATAGTTTCCCTGTTCAGGAATTCACCGGCAAGCCCGTCAACCAAACCAACCACCCTGTCTCCAGAGTATATTCATAGGCCCACACCTCATGGCGTGCCAACATAAATAAAATCCTCCTCACCATAATGGGTGTGAATATTTGTTGGCCATCTGAGATCAGATAGCAAATTTCTTAACATTCCCAGTCCTTGAGGAGACCTTTTCAATGTCTGACCCATTAACACCTTGTGATGAAATATTCCATTCATCACTGCCTGTGACTGTGGTTGGTTTCAGGTTCCCCCTTACCATTGTATTGCCTGTGACTGTGGTTGGTTTCAGGTTTCTCCTCACCATTGTATTGTGTATTGGAATGTATGGAATGTGTTGTGTGTAGGGCTCCGCCCATACCTGGCCTCTATGTAAGCCAGCTCAGTCTGGCCTCACAGCCAGTACTGCAGACCTCCAGGGAAGATACCTCTCTCCACTGCGTGTTATCTTCTAAGTTAATAAAAGCCTTGTTTTGTTTCGCTAACATCGAGTCTCGGGATTATTGAGGCACATCAATTTTATTAACTTATTTTTCAACACAATGGATCAACTCCTGAAACCCGAACGTTTGGATTTGGATCAGCATGCTCCGGACGCATCAGCACGCTTCGGACACTGGTTTATGTGTATGGAATTCTTCCTGGACAATTCCGCAGCCGTCAAAGACGCTACGGACGCTGCGAGTATGAAACTCGGAATTCTGCGGAATTGGGTAAGCCACCGGGTTTACCCCCTCATCCAAGACGCCGACACGTACCTGGCCGCCTGCGACATCTTAAAGGCGCATTACCAGCAGCCTACGAATGAGGTGTATGCTAGGCATCTGCTCGCCACTCGCGCACGGCGACCTGGGGAATCGGTGGAGGAGTTCCTAGGCACCCTGAAAATGCTTGGCAAAGACTGCAAGTGCCGAGATGTAAAAGCCGCAGTGTACACCGACGAGCTTGTTCGCGATGCCTTTATCACAGGCCTCAGCTCCACTTACATCCGGCAAAGACTGCTGGAAAAAACGGGATTGGACCTGAAACAGGCTGCGGACACCGCGCGATCCCTGGATGTGGCCCAGAGAAACTCGGACACCTACTCTTCAGCCCGCACCGTCCATGCCGCCACGTGTGCACCAAGGGCGCCGCCATCTTGGAAGGCATCTTCCCCGCCCGGCAGCCCGACACCGTCGGGGCCCCGCTCTCCCCCCAGAAGCCCTACGACAGCCGCGACGCGTCGGGGACCCAACTGCTACTTCTGCGGGCAGCCAAAGCACACCAGAAACCTGTGCCCGGCGAAAGGCACCACCTGCTTTAAGTGCGGTAAGAAGGGGCACTTTGGGAAGGTGTGTAGAGGGAACCCCGCTGGAAAACCAAAACCTGCCACCGCCGCGTGTGCGCCGTGGGAGCGGCCATCTTGGACGCCATCTTGCCCGAACTCGTGGGGTCCGCCATCTTGTGAGCAGACAGCGCAGACGCCATCTTGTCTCGATCAGGGCCCTACAGTGGCATCGGTCACAGTGGACCAGACCAGGCCCCACCCGCTATCCAAATCAATGGTGGACATCGAGGTAAACGGGTGCGGGGTTAAATGTTTAATTGACAGTGGAAGCACGGAGAGTTTTATCCACCCGGAACTGGCACGACAACTCTCCCTAAAGGTGGTCCCTACTCAGGGTACCATCTCTATGGCTGATAAAACCCAGACATCGACCATTCTGGGTTACTGCACGGTACAATTGTCCGTTAACGGGACTGTATACGATAATTTTAAAGTATTAATCATGAAGAATCTATGCGCGAGCGTGATTTTGGGCCTGGATTTCCAGTGCAACCACCAAAGCATCACGCTCAAGTACGGTGGGTCCCAGCCGCCCCTCAGTGTGCGGCCTGGCTACCCTGAAGGTAAAGCCGCCTTCGCTATTCGCGAACCTTACCCCTAACTGCCGGCCAATAGCGACCAAAAGCAGGAGTTACAGCTGGGAGGACAGGCGGTTTATCGCAACCGAGGTAGACAGGCTCCTGAAAGAGCGCATTATTGAATGCAGCAATAGCCCGTGGCGCGCCCAAGTGGTGGTGGTAAGGGGTAGCGAGAAGAAACGGATGGTGATCGACTATAGCCAAACGATCAACAGGTACACCCAACTAGACGCCTACCCGCTACCCCGCATATCAGAAATGGTGAACCAAATCGCCCAATACCGGGTGTTCTCCACCATCGACCTCAAGTCAGCGTACCACCAGCTCCCCATCAGACCAGAGGACCGCCCGTACACTGCCTTCGAGGCGAACGGGCGCCTCTACCAATTCCTCAGAGTCCCCTTTGGGGTGACGAATGGGGTCTCGGTCTTCCAGAGGGAGATGGATCGCATGGTCGATGACCACCACTTGCAGGCAACCTTCCCCTACCTCGACAACGTCACCATCTGCGGTCACAACCAGCAGGGTCACGACTCGAACCTCGAGAGGTTCCTGAAAACCGCACAAAAACTCAACTTCACCTACAACGAGGACAAGTGCGTTTTCAACACCACGCGCCTCTGCATACTAGGCAGCGTGGTGGAGAATGGGGAAATCGGACCAGACCCCGACCGATTGCGCCCCCTACGGGAGCTGCCCCTGCCCAACACTCCCAAAGCCCTGAAAAGGTGCCTGGGGTTATTTTCTTATTATTCCCAATGGGTCCCCAACTACTCCAACAAAGCCCGCCCCCTCTTGAAAGCATCCTCTTTTCCGCTCTCTGCTGAGGCCCACGCCGCCTTCAAAAGCATTAAGCAGGATATTGAGCGGGCCACGCTACAGGCAGTGGACGAGAACACTCCATTTCAAGTGGAAAGTGATGCGTCTGACTTTGCCTTGGCGGCCACCCTCAACCAGGCGGGGCGGCCCGTAGCTTTCTTCTCGAGGACCCTCCAAGGGCCCGAGATCAGACACTCCTCCGTGGAAAAGGAGGCCCAAGCCATCGTGGAGGCAGTGCGCCACTGGCGCCACTACCTAGCCGGCAAACGCTTCACCCTACTTACCGACCAGCGGTCGGTAGCGTTTATGTTCAATAATAAACAGAGGGGGAAGATCAAAAATGATAAGATTCTTAGGTGGCGGATCGAGCTCTCCACCTTCGAGTATGACATCATTTACCGGCCAGGGGCCCTTAACGAATCCCCAGATGCCCTCTCACGAGGGATGTGTGCCAGCGCCACCGGGGATCGGCTACAGACCCTCCACAACGACCTCTGCCACCCAGGGGTCACGCGGCTGTTCCACTTCATAAAGTCCCGCAACTTACCCTACTCGATTGAGGAAGTTCGGTCTCTGACCAGGAACTGCCGCACTTGCGCTGAGTGCAAGCCTCGGTTCTACCACCCTGATAGAGCCCACTTAATCAAAGCTACACGGCCCTTTGAGCGGCTCAGCTTAGATTTCAAGGGCCCCCTCCCGTCCGTCGACCGCAATGTTTACTTCCTGAACATTGTGGACGAATACTCCCGGTTCCCATTCGCATTCCCCTGCCCAGACATGACCAGCGCCACGGTCATTAAATGCCTCAACAGCCTGTTCTGCCTGTTCGGTATGCCGAGCTACATCCACACGGATAGGGGGGCGTCCTTCATGAGTGAAGAGCTACGCCAGTACATGCTGTCCAGGGGTATCGCCACGAGCCGTACCACCAGCTACAACCCCCGGGGTAACGGTCAAGTGGAGCGAGAGAACGGGACAGTATGGAAAGCAGTCACTCTAGCTCTAAGGACCAAGGGCCTCCCTATCTCCCGCTGGCAGGAAGTCCTCTCAGATGTGCTCCATTCGATACGGTCGCTATTGTGTACTGCCACTAATGCCACGCCTCATGAACGAATGTTTAGCTTCCCCCGGAAATCCACCTCAGGCGTATCCATGCCGTCATGGCTCTCCACCCCGGGTCCGGTATTCGTGCGAAGGCATGAGGGGCCATAAGACGGACCCTCTCGTGGAGCCAGTGCACCTACTCCACGCCAACCCCCAATACGCGTATGTCCGGCACGCCGACGGAAGGGAGGACACCGTGTCAATAAAAGACGTCGCCCCAGCCGGTAACGACAACAACCACGGCAATAGCAGCAACAACGACCACAGCAACTCTTACCCACCCACTACTCTTTCATCACCCCCGGAAGAACATCGACCAACGGCACCCCCACCAACTACCCCTTCAACAACCCTGGCGGCACCCCCGGCAGAGACCCAGGAGGCCACCGGGGACACCCAGCCGACACCCGCGACACCACAACAGCCACGTCGGTCGCAGAGGACTACCAAACCCCCGAACAGACTAAATCTATAGAAGGGGTGAATGTGATGAAATATTCCATTCATCACTGCCTGTGACTGTGGTTGGTTTCAGGTTCCCCCTTACCATTGTATTGCCTGTGACTGTGGTTGGTTTCAGGTTTCTCCTCACCATTGTATTGTGTATTGGAATGTATGGAATGTGTTGTGTGTAGGGCTCCGCCCGTACCTGGCCTCTATGTAAGCCAGCTCAGTCTGGCCTCACAGCCAGTACTGCAGACCTCCAGGGAAGATACCTCTCTCCACTGCGTGTTATCTTCTAAGTTAATAAAAGCCTTGTTTTGTTTCGCCAACATCGAGTCTCGGGATTATTGAGGCACATCACACCTTAAGCGCTCCACTGTCACAGTCCTGTAACCTGTGTTGGAGTTCACTACGTTTAAAGAAAACACAAACATAACTCAATGCCAAATCCATTCCATGAAGAAAAAATGATCAAAAGTCCCGAAACATCCGTAAGCACATACACAAAAACAGACAGTACTTAAAGGGGAACAGCTTTCACATTCAGGGCAGAAGAGAATATATGTAAGGATACAATGATGTGTGGCTTGATGTGATTTATATCAGCATATTGTATTAATTAAATGATGAAAAGGTTTTCAAAACACTTTCATAAAGAGTAATCCTTTCATCATGTTATTTTGTGAGGTACAGTTGACTTCAATAAGTGCATACCTTTTTCAGAATTACCATGTCCCAAACCACAAATTTCTAATTCCAGCAAAGCACTAAATATTTGGATATTGGATTTCAGACAATTGGGGGGGGGGGGGGGGGGGGTTGAAAATATTTAGAATAGTTTTAGGCCTGTTTTTGTTAGACCAGAGGAAATTAAGGGGTAATTTGATAGTGATGTTTAAAATTAGCAAGTGATGGGGCAGAGTAGATAGAAATAGTCTGTTTACAGTTGCAGCGGAGTGGAGAACAAGGGGACATAGATAGAAGATTAAATGTAAGAAATTTAGGACAGAGCAGGATGAACTTTTTTTTTTTTTTACTTTGAATGTTGAGGCTGTGGAATGCACCACCAGTCAGTGATTGAAGCAGAGACCACATCAACATTGAATAATAAGATGGATAGGAAATAAAAGGATATGGGAACAGTGGCCACATGGGATTAGGAACATTGGAACAGGAGTAGGCCATTCAGCCCCTCGCGCCTGTTCCACCATTCAATGAGATCATAGCTGATCCAACGTTCCCTGTAATTTTGTTAACAGGCTGCGCGCTCATTCAAAACTCCGCACACACGTGTTTTTTTCTATTTAAAAGCCAGCTCACCTGTTGCGCGAGACCCCTAGAGCGCTGCGCAGCCATGCAGCTTAAATGGAACATTGGGCTGGTCTGTATCTTAATTCCATCCACCTGCCTCATTTCCAAATCTTTTTATACCCTTCGGCCCCGTCCTCTGTGCTAAGATCGTGCTTTTTGTTTTCAATCAATCTCAGATTTAAAATTATTAATTGAGCTAGCATCTACTGCTTTTTGAGGGAGAGAGTTCTACACTTCTACCATCCTTTGCATGAAGAAGTGTTTCCTAACTTCTCTCCTGAATGGCCTGGCTCTGATTTTAAGGTTATGTCCCCTTGTACTACACTCCGCCACCAGCAGAATAAGTTTCCATCTATCCTATTAATTCCTTTCAAAATTCTAAATACCTCAATCAAATCACCCATAACCTTCTATATTTCATGGAATACAAGCCGAATTTCTGTAATCTCGCCTCAATCTAACCCTTGGAGCCCTGGTAACATTCACATTAGGGATTAGGACTAGCTACTCGTGTGGAGGAAAGACACCGAGATCAGTTGAACTGAACAGTTTGTTTCCATGCTGTAATTTCTATGTAATTCTAGAATCCTAGGGTGTATGGTGGATCTAATAATGTGATAGTTATTTAAAGACATCATCTGCTGCTAAGTAATTAGAATCATAGATTAGTACAGCGCAGAAGGAGGACATTCGGTCCATCAGGTCAGCACTGGCACTTTCGAAGAGCATTTCAGTTAGTCCCATTCCCCGTCTATTTCCCCATATCCCTGCAATTTTTTCTCCTTCAAGTTTTTATCCAGTTTTCTTCTGAAAGCTACTATTGACTCTGTTTCCATCACCCTATCAGGCAGTGCATTCCAAATTCTAACTACTTGTGTAAAAACGTTTTTCCTCATGTCGCCTCTGGTTCTTCTGCCAATCACCTTAAATCTGTGCCCTCTGTTTATCGACCCTTCAGCCATTGGAAACAGTTTCTCTTTACTTACTCTATCTAAACCCTTCATGATTTTAAACACCTCTATCAAATCTCCTCATAGCCTTCTCTGGTCTAAGGAGAACAATCGCAATTTCTCTAGTCTATCCACAAAACTGTAATCCCTCATCCTTGGAACCATTCCAGTAAATCTCTTCTGTACCCTCTCCAAAGCCTTCACATTCTTCCTAAAGTGTGGTGCCCAGAATTAACATAGAAGATAGGAGCAGGAGTAGGCCATTCGGCCCCTCGAGCCTGCTCCGCCATTCAATGAGATCATGGCTGATCATCCAAATTCAGTACCCTGTTCCTGCCTTCTCCCCATATCCCTTGATCCCTTTAGCCTTAAGAAATATATCCAACTCCTTCTTGAATATATTTAATGAATTGGCCTACGGCCTTCTTTGGCAGAGAATTCCACAGGTTCACCACTCTCTGGTTGAAGAAATTCCTCATCTCTGTCCTAAATGGCTTACCCCTTATCGTTAAACTGTGACCCCTGGTTCTGGACTCCCCGACCATCGGGAACATCCTTTCTGCATTTAATCTGTCTAGTCCTGTTAGAATTTTATAAGTTTCGGTGAGATCCCCTCATTCTTCTAAACTCCAGCGAGTACAAGCCCAATCGACCCAATCTCTCCTCGTACGTCATTCCTGCCATCCCAGGTATCAGCCTGGTGAATCTTCGCTGCACTCCTTCCACGGCAAGAACATCCTTCCTCAGATAAGGCAACCAAAACTGCACACAACACTCAAGATGTGGCCTCACCAAGGCCCTGTACAACTGCAGCAAGACATCCTTGTTCTTGTACTCAAACCCTCTCGCTACGAAGGCCAACATACCATTTTAACCTGCCTTCTTAACCGCCTACTGCACCTGCATGCTTACCTTCAGCGACTGGTGCAGAAGGACGCCCAGGTCTCATTGCACTTCCCCTTCTCCCAATCTATTGCCATTTAGATAATAATCCGCCTTCCTGCTTTTGACACCAAAGTGGATAACCTCGCATTTATCCACATTATATTGCATCTGCCATGCTCCTGCCCAATCACCCAACCTGTCCAAATCATACTGGAGTTTCTCGGCATCCTCCTCACAGCACACACGCCCACCCAGCTTTGTGTCATCTGCAAACTTGGAGATATTACATCTAGTTCCCTCGTCCAGATCATTAATATATATTGTGAATAGCTGGGGTCCAAGGACCGATCCCTGCGGTACCCCACTAGTCACTGCCTGCCACTTGGAAAAAGAGCCGTTTATTCCAACTCTTTGCTTTCTGTCTGCCAACCAGTTCTCTATCCAAGTCAATACCTTGCCCCCAATCCCATGTGCCTTAATTTTACATGCTAATCTCTTATGCGGGACCTTATCGAAAGCCTTTTGAAAATCCAAATACACCACCATTGGTCACAATACTCCAGCTGGGGCCGAAGTAGTGTTTTATATAGGTTTAACATGATCTCCTGGCTTTTATACTCTATGCCTCTATTTATAAATCCCAGGATCCATTATGCTTTATTAACTGCTTTGCTAACCTGTTCTGCCACCTTTAAAGATTTGTGCACAAACAGCCCAGGTCTCTCTTCTTGCACCCCCTTTAAAATTGTAGCATTTAGCTTGTATTGTTGCTCCTCATTCTTCCTACCAAAATATATCACCTCACACGTTTCTGCATTGAATTTTATCTGCCATGTGTCCACCCATTCCACCAGCCTGTCTATGTCCTCTTCAAGTCCATTACTATCTTCCTCACTGTTCACTACACTTCCAAATTTCATGGCATCTGCAAATTTTGAAATTGCGCCCTGTACCCCCAAGCCCAAGACATAAACGTATATCAAAAACAGCAGTGGTCCTAGTACTGAACCCTGGGGAACACCACTGTATACCTCCCGGCAATCCGAAAAACAGCCATTCACCACAACTCTGTTTTCTATCTTTTAGTCAATTTTGTATCCACGCTGCTACTGCCCCTTTGATCCCATGGGCTTCAATTTTACTAACAAGCCTAATATGTGGTACTTTATCAAACACCTTTGAAAGTCCATATACAAATCAACTGCACTGCCCTCATCCACCCTCTCTGTTACCTCATCAAAAATCTCAATCAAGTTAGTGAAACACGATTTTCCCTTAACAAATCAGTGCTGGCTCTGCTTTATTAGTCCATACTTGACCAAATGGCTGTTAATTTTTTACTGGATTATTGTTTCTAAAAGCTTCCCCACTACTGACATTAAACTGGCTGGCTTGTAATTGGCAGGTTTATCTTTTTTTTTTGAACAAGGATGTAACATTTGCAGTCCTCCAGTCTTCTGGTGTCATCCCTGTATTTAAGAAGGATTGGAAGATTGTGGTCAGCACCTCTGCAATTTCTACCCTTACCTCCCTTAGTAATCTAGGATGCATCCCATCCGGACCGGATGACTTATCCACTTTAAGTACTACCAGCCTTTCTAGTACCTGCTCTTTATCTATTTTTATCTCATCCAGTATCCCGACAACCACATTGTATACTGCAGCTTTGGCAAAGTCTTCTTCCTTGGTAAACACCGATGCAAAGTAATTATTTAGTACTTCAGCTATGCCTTCACCACTATATCTCCATTTTAGTCCCTAATTGGCCCCACCACTCCTCTGACAACCCTTTTACTGTTGATCTGCCTATAGAAGAACTTTGGATTCCCTTTTATGTCAGCTGCCAATCTATTCTCCTACTGTCTCTTTGCCCCTCTTATTACCTTTTTCACTTCTCCTCTGCACTTTTTATATTCAGCCTGATTCTTCCTTGTATTATCAAGCTGACAACTGTCATACGCCCCCTTTTTCTGCTTCATCCTACTCTAACTCCTTTGTCATCCAGGGAGCTCTGGCTTTGATTGCCCTCTCTTTCCCACTTGTGGGAATGTACCCGAACCATCTCCTCTTTAAAGGCCGTCTATTGCTCCATTACATTTCTGCCAACTTTGACTCCAATTTATACGGACCAGATCCCTCCTCAATTCACTGAAATTAGCCCTCCTCCAATCAAGTATTTTACTCTAAATTGCTCTATGTCCTTCTCCCTAACTAATCTAAACCTTATGATACTATGATCACTATTTCTGAGATGCTCCCCCACTGGAACATTCTCTACTTGACCCACTTCATTCCCCAGGACTAGATCCAGCAATGCTTCCTTTCGCGTTGGGCAGGCAACACACTGATCAAGAACACACTTCAGAAATTCCTCCCCCACTCTGCCCTTAACACAATCATTGCCCCATTCAATATTGGGGTAGTTAAAGTCTCCCATTATCACTACTCTACAGTTCATGCACTTCAGTAATTTCCCTGCATATCTGCTCCTCTATCTCCTTCCAACTATTTGGTGGCCTCTAAAATATACCAAGTAGTGTAATATCTCATCTATTGTTTCTTTACTCCAACCAAAAAAAAAATGGTCTTCGATCCCGCAAGGACATTCTCTCTTTATAGCACTAATATTTTCCTTAATCAAAATTCCTACCCCTCCTCCCTTTTATCCTTCCCTATCATTCCTGAATACCTTGTACCCAGGAATATTAAGCATCCAGTCCTCCCTTTGTTGAGCCAGGTCTCAGTTATCGCCACTGCATCATATTCCCATGTGGCTATTTGTGCCTGCAGCTCACCAACTTTATTAACCACACTTCATGCATTTACACACATGCACTCCAAACCTAACTTAGACCTCTTTGTATTTTCTATGGTCCCACCCAATTGTTTGTTATTTTTAACTCTGTCTCTCCAGTTCTCTGTGCACCTTTTTTCTACTTTTTAAATACTACATCTTGGTGCCGAACCCCCTGCCGAATTAGTTTATATTCTCGCCCACAACACTAGTTAACTTGCCCATGAGGATATTGGTCCCAGCTCTGTTCAGGTGCAACCTGTCCATCTTGAACAGGTCCCTCCTGCCACAGAACTGGTCCCAATGTCCCAGGAATCTGAAGCCCTCCCTCCTGCATCATGTCTCTAGCTATGCATTAACTTGCCATATCCTCCTATTTCTATTCTCACTAACACGTGGCACTGGGAATAATCCAGAGAATAGAAAAAAAAATAGGAGGAGTAGGCCATTCAATATGATCATGGCTGATCCTCTATCAATACCATATTCCTGCTCTCTCCCCATACCCCTTGATGCCTTTTGTGTCTAGAAATCTATCTATCTCCTTAAATATATTCAGTGATTTGGCCTCCACAGCCTTCTGTCGTAGAGAATTCCACAGGTTCACCACCCTCTGAGTGAAGAAATTTCTCCTCATCTCAGTCCTAAATGTCCTACCCCCGTATCCTGAGACTGTGACCCCTCATTCTAGATCCCCCCCAGCCAGGGGAAACATCCTCCCTGCATCCAGTCTGTCTAGCCCTGTCAGAGTTTTATACGTTTCAATGAGATCCCCTTTCATTCTTCTAAACTCTAGTGAATACAGGCCTAGTCGACCCAATCTCTCCTCATACGACAGTCCTGCCATCCCAGTCTGGTGAACCTTCGCTGCACTCCCTCTATGGCAAGTATACCCTTTCTTAGGTAAGGCGACCAAAACTGCACACAGTACTCCAGGTGTGGTCTCACCAAGGCCCTGTACAACTGTAGTAAGACATCCTTACTCCTGTACACAAATCCTCTTGCAATGAAGACCAACATACCATTTACCTTCCTAACTGCTTGCTGCACCTGTACGTTTGCTTTCAGTGACTGGTGTACAAGGACACCCAAGTCCCTTTGTACATCAGCATTTCTCAATCTATCTTTGTTTTTGCTACCGAAGTGGATAACTTCACATTTATCCACATTATACTGCATCTGCTATGTATTTGCCCACTCACTCAACTTGTCTAAATCACCTTAAAGCCTCTTTGCATCCTCCTCACAACTCACAATCCCACCTAGTTTCGTGTCGTCAGCAAACTTGGAAATATTACATTTGGTTCCCTCATCCAAATTATTGATATATATTGGAATAGTTGGGGCCCAAGTACTGATCCCTGCGGTACCCCACTACCTTTGAGGTCCTGCCTTTTAACTTCCTCCCTAGCTCCTTAAACCTGGACTGCAGGACCTCAACCCTCTTCCTCCCTATGTCGTTGGTCCCGACATGGCTACGATTTCTGGCTCCTCTCCTTCTCCCTCCCCCCCCCCCCCCCCCCCCCAACAGAATGTTCGGCATCCTCTCTATGATGTCGCTTCCACTGGCACCAGGGAGACAATATACCATACAGGAGTCAGGTCAGCAGTAGCAGAACTGCCCATCTCTCCCCTGACTATCGAATGCCCAATTACGACTGCTTTACTACACTTTGCTGTACCCCCCTGTGCAGTCCTTTGCCTCACTATAACAGGCTTTGGACTGCACTCCTTCAAGGTGACATCACCTTCACTGGTATTCAATGCTGAATATTGGTTTGAGTGCCACTCTCCCAGAGGATTTCTGCACTGCCTTCCTCTTCCTACCCTTCCGGGTGGCCACAGACTTGCTATTCTGTTCAATTTCTTATCCTCCCTAATCTCTTTTCCAGTTGCTACTTTCTGTGCCAATTTTTTCCAGTTACATGCATGTAGGCTCTGGGTGAACACTACTGTTTATTATAGACTTGAAAGCCAACTAAATTTAATACACATCCATCCACAAACAAAAAAATGGGGCTAATGTACCTATTGGAAGAATAGGCATTTACCCTATGTGCTAGCAAACAGGAAGTTGGGGTGTTGCTTTATAACAGAGGTAAAACACATACTAGAGATGTATGAAACAAGAGCAGTCACTGGATTAGCAGATGTTTCACTCATTAATAATTAGATCAAATTGTTACATAACTTCTACAAAAATTCTCTATCTTTTTAATACCCCATTGACATGTAAACACTTCATAACTTAAGCCTATATTCCATTGGCTGTACCACGTAAAAGTGCTATTTGCTCAGTACTGTAAATCACACATCTTAGGGGAAGGGTGGAGCAGCTGCTAAATGACTTACTGAACATCTGGGGAAAATCAGGTACTTCACACTGACAAATGAGACTTCAATCATTTTAATTAATTCACTGCATTTATGTTTCCTCTTGTGTTACAGTGGGCCCATTTCCTGACACTTAATTATTCCTTCCTCACTTTCCCATCAGTTGTTCCAAAGCTCAGAACAGTTTGACCAGGTAACAATTAAAAAACCGCTTGTATGCAATGATTACTTTTGAAAGGAGTCATTGGCTGAACAGATAGTGACTGTGTGGAGGCAACTAGACAATCCAGTGAAGGGAATACTCCAGTGAACTAATCAATTGTCAAAGTGATACAGACATGAACGTTCTGACGAAGGGTCATTGACCTGAAACGTTAACTCAGTTTCTCTCTCCGCCTGACCTGCTGAGTATTTCCAGCATTTTCTGTTTTTACTTCAGACATGAACGTATGTTGAAATAGGCAGTTTGGTTCAAGTGGTTAATTCCCTTACATGGTTTCGGTGTTCCGATGAAATGGCATTTCACTAAATATATAAAATAACTAAAGGAGGACGTCTCTGGGTCAACTAGTCTTGAGGCTTTGATAAGAGAGACTTATGGCCAAGGACATTGTGTACTACACTTTTATGTAAAACCAGGAGACTTAAATGAAGTAAAAGAGAGAATGTAAAGTGTGAATAGTTAACTCAATAGTATATGTATAACAGTCAACGGAGAAAAGTTACACTATATGCAAGATTAATTAAAAATAGATGACAGCTCATCACAGGTACAACCCAGAGGAGGCCCCAGCCAACCTGTTACTCAAGTAGTTGTATGAGTTTATGTCCCATTAGCAAGCAACAACCTTAATACTGGAGGCTTACTAGTGGTAGACGGAATATAGATTGTGAATTTAAACTCACTAAGTTCATACAATAAGCCTGGACAACAAACATAATTTATATTGTTACTAAGTAAAAATCCAGCTATCGCTGATATGCTGTGAAGTCTACAATTAAGTTACTGCTATGCTGCTGCTGATGATTTGGGTTCTGTTGATTGATGTTAAGAATTAAACTACTTTTACCGTCATCACCAATACTTAATCTTGTGATGGTAATAACCAAATCATTGGTAAAGTAGTTAGTAATACATCTGTGTTCAAAACTATCTTTGATATCTCTGGCAAATAAGAATTAAATTGCAATTCACTCAGTTATACTGTGGTCGTCCGACTGACTAATCTGGCTTGATCAATAAAAATCAAGATTTTTCAGACTGGGCCATATACGATAGACTGAAGCAAGCCTATTTGGGTATTGTATACAACATGTCAAATCTTTAAAGAGCTATTCAATTAGTCTCATTCTTCTGGCCTTTCCCCATTGCCCTGCAATTTTTTCCTTCAAGTATTTATCCAATTCCCTTTTGAAAGTTATTATTGAATCTGCTTCCACCACCCTATCAGGCAGTGCATTCCAGATCATAACAACTCACTGCGTAAAAAGATTTCTCATGTCCCCTCTGCTTCCTTTGCTAATAATCTTAAATCAGTGTCCTTTGGTTACTGACCCTTCTACCACAGGAAACAGTTTCTCCTTATTCACTATTAAAACCCTTCATGATTTTGAAAACCTCTATTAAATCTCCCCTTAACCTTCTCTGCTCCAAGGAGAACAAACCCAGCTTCCCTAGTCCCTCTACTTAACTGAAGTCCCGCATCTTTGGTACCATTCTAGTAAATCTCCTCTCCATCCTCTCTAAGGCTTTGACATCCTTCCTAACAT
Source organism: Somniosus microcephalus (assembly GCF_052327205.1). Taxonomy (NCBI): domain Eukaryota; kingdom Metazoa; phylum Chordata; class Chondrichthyes; order Squaliformes; family Somniosidae; genus Somniosus; species Somniosus microcephalus. The sequence continues at coordinate 98,865,017 of NC_140992.1, read as the reverse complement.
GTAGTGCCCAGAATTGAACAAAATACTCCAGCTGGGGCGTAACCAGTGTTTTTTTTTTTTTAAAGATTTAACATAATTTCCTTGCTTTTATACTCTGTTTATAAAACCAAGGATCCCATATGCTTATATCATGAGATTTAGTTTTCATATTTCCTACATTATTCAGAAAAAAGGAACTAAATAATTCACTACAGTACATCTTAAAAGGTACATTAAGGAGTCTAGATATCAGATTCACTTCACTGCATTTTGGGTGCACTGTGACAAATCACTTCTAATCTACATAACCAAAATATTTACTGTAATTCACACATATACCACCAGATCCAACAGTGTGGGAAATCTGTTTCATCCAAAAACTAGAGACAATGTATGAAGCAGTGTCCTCTCCTACACTGTTCCAATGAAGCTCAACAGAAGCTCGAGGATCAGCACCTCATCTTTCTATTGGGCACTTTACAGCCTTCTGGACTTAACATTGAGTTCAACAATTTCAGGTCATAACCTCTACCCCCATTTTTTTCCCCATACGGCAGCTGTTGCTGAAGATTCTGTTATTCCCATTTACACCTCCTCTAGGTCCATCTTTTGTTTCTTCACTTGTTCCATTACCATCTCCTTTCACCTTACACCATCATCCCTTTTGCCATGTAATCTCTTCTGCCTGCCACCCCATCACAGACCTTCCCTTTTGTTCTTTCCTCCCCTCTTTCCCTGCCTCTTTACTTGCTTAAAACCGGTTACATCTCGAACGCCTTCCAGTTCTGATGAAAGATAGTTGACCTGAAAGGTTACCTCTGTTTCTGTCTCCACAGATGCTGCCTGTCCTGCTGAGTATTTCCAGCAGTTTCTGGTTTTATTGCAGAATTCCTGCAGTCTCATTATCTTGCTTTGGTTCCGAAGGCTGCATTGCCAGCATCAGTGTTAAGGATATCTGTTCACAGCTGGAGAAGAATTTGGAGTGGGAGGATCCAGTTGTCGTGGTCCACGTAGGAACCAGCGACATAGGTAGAACAAGGAATGAGGTTCTGCTGAAAGAGTTGAAATTAAAATGTAGAAGCCAACAGGTAATAATCTTTGTACTGTTACCTGAACCACAAGCAAATTGGAATAGGGACAGATTGGAAGGTTAAATGCGTGGCTCAATGAGTGGTGTGGGAGGCAGGGGTTTCGCATCATGGGGCGCTGGCACCAGTACTGGGGAAAGAGGGAGCTATTCTGTTGGGACGGGCTCTACTTAAACCGGGCTGGGATCAGTGTCCTGGTGAAATGAATAACTAGGGTGGTAGATAGGGCTTTAAACTAATGAGGGGGCGTGGGATGGTTCAGGAAAGGGTAAATTCAAAAGCAGCAAGAGAAATGTCAAGATTGTAGAGCAGAATAGCAATTTGGGTAAAAATAAGCACATTGTGTCAGGGACAGAAAGCTTAACAAAGGGAAAGGGAGGAAAAAAAAAGGAAAGCTCATGACAGATACCGAGGATTCAATACTGCAGAAAGCCTAGAGGAGTATAGAAAGTGCAGGGGTGAAATTAAAAAGGAAATTAAGAAAGCAAAGAGAGGGCATGAAAAAATATTGGCAAGTAAAATCAAAGAAAACCCAAAGATGTTTTAAAAATACTTTAGTTATCCTCTTGCTCTTAATGTAAGAGTAGGGCCTATTAGGGACCATAATAGTAACCGGTGTGTGGAAGCAGAAGACATGGGTATGGTTCTTAATGAATACTTTACATCGGTTTTCACAAAAGAGGGGGATGATGCAGACATTGCAATCAGGAAGGGGGGGGGGGGAAAAGAGTGAAATATTAGATGAAATAAACAGTGAAAGAGGAAGTATTAAGGGGTTTAGCATCTTTGAAAGTGGATAAATCCCCAGGCCCAGATGAAATGTATCCCAGACTGTTCAGAGAAGTGAGAGAGGAAATAGACAGCTCTGACCATCATTTTCCAATCCTCTCTGGCTACAGGTGTGGTGCCAGAGGGCTGCTAACATGGTACCTTCGTTTAGAAAGGAAGGAAGGGATAGACTGAGTAATTACAGACCAGTCAGCCGAACCTCGGTGGTGGGAAAATTATTGGAAAAAATTCTGAGGGACAGGTTAAATCTTCATTTAGAAAGACACGGATTAATCAGGGGCAGTCAGCATGGATTTGTTAAGGGAAGGTCGTATCTGACTAACTTGATTGAATTTTTTGAAGAGGTAACAAGGAGAGTCAATGAGGGTAGTGCGTTTGATGTAGTCTATATGGATTCTAGCAAGGCTTTTGATAAGGTCCCACATGACAGACTGGTCATGAAAATAAAAGCCCGTTGGATCTAAGGCAAAGTGGCAAGTTGGATCCAAAATTGGCTCAGAGGCAGGAAACAAAGGGTAATGGTTGAAGGGTTTTGTGACAGGAAGGTTGTTTCCAGTGGGGTTCCACAGGGCTCCGTACTGGGCCCTTTGTTTTTTGTGGTATATCTCAATGATTTAGACTTGAATGTAGGAAGCATGATTAAGAAGTTTGCAGACGATACAAAAATTGGCCGTGTGATTGATAATGAAGAAGAAAGCTGCAGATTGCAGGAGGATATCAATGGACTGGTCAGGTGGGCAAAACAGTGGCAAATGGAATTCAATCTGGAGAAGTGTGAGGTAATGCATTTGGGGAAGGCTAACAAGGCAAGGGAATACACTATAAATGGTAGGACACTGAGAAATGCAGAAGATCAGAGGGACCTTGGAGTGCTTGTCCATAGATCCCTGAAGGTAGCAGGACAAGTAGATAAGGTGGTTAAGAAGGCATACGGGATACTTATATTCTATGCCTTGGCAAATAAAGGCAAGAGCAGGGGGGTTATGCTTGAACTGTATAAAAGACTAGTTAGGCCACAGCTAGGATACTGCATGCAGTTCTGGTCGCCACATTACAAGAAGGACGTGATTGCACTAGAGGGGGTGCAGAGGACATTTACGAGGATGTTGCCTGGGCTGAGGAATTTCAGCTATGAGGAAAGATTGGATAGGTTGGGGTTGCTTTCTTTGGAACAGAGGAGGCTGGGGAGGGACCTAATTGAAGTGTATAAAGTTATGAGGGGCCTAAATAAAGTGGATAAGAAGGACCTGTTTCCCTTAGCAGAAGGGTCAATAACCAGGGGGCATAGATTTAAAGTAATTGGTAAGCGGTTTAGAGGGGATTTGAGGAGAAATTTTTTCACCTAGAGGGTGGTGGGGATCTGGAATTCACTGCCTGAAAGGGTGGTAGAGGCAAAGACCTTCATCACATTTAAAAAGTACTTGGATATGCACTTGAAGTGCTGTAACCTACAAGGTTACAGACCAAGAGCTGGAAAGTGGGATTAGGGTGGATAGCTCTGTCAGCCGGCACAGACAAGATGGGCTGAATGACCTCCTTCTGTGCTGTAAATTTCTATGATTCTATGAAAGGTCATAGGGCATTAGTGATTAAGGTGACATCATGGGAAAAAAGTTAAAGGCACTATATTTGAATGCGCAAAGCATTCACAACAAAATAGATAAATTACTAGCACAGATAGAAATAAATGGGTTTGATCTAATAGACAATATGGAGACATGGTTGCAGAGTGACCAAGGTTGGGAACTAAATATTCTAGGATAATTAACTTTTAGAAGAGATAGCCAAATGGAAAGTTGGGGGGGGGGGGGGGGTAGCCCTGATAATAAAGGATGGGATAAAGACAGTAGAGAGAAAGGATCTTAGCTTGGAAAAATCAAGATGTAGAATCAGTATGGGTGGAGCCAAGAAACAACAAGGGGCAGAAAACACTGATGGGAGTAGTTTATAGGCCTCCGTAACAGAAGTTGTAGTGTCAGGCACAGTATAAATCAGGAAATTAGAGGTCCATGGAACAAAGGTAATACAGTAATCATGGGAGACTTGTATAGACTGGGCAAACCAAATTTGCAGTAATAGTGCAGAGGACGAGTTCACGGAATGCATTCAAGATAGTTTTCTAGATCAGTATGTTGAGGAACCAACTAGGGAACAGGTTATTTTAGATTTAGTATAGTGCAATGAGACAGGGTTAATAAATAACCTTTTAGTAAAGCCGCCTCTGGGGAAGAGTGATCATAATATGATAGAATTTTATATTGAGTTTGAGAGAGATTTTAGTTAAGTCTGAAACTATGGTCTTAAATCTGAACAAAGCAAACTACATAGGTATGAGGGGTGAGTTGGCCAAGGTAGTTTGGGAAACTTGATTGAAAGATATGATGGTACATAAGCAATGGCAAACATTTAAAGAAACAATTCATAATTCTCAATGAATATACATTCCCTTAAGGAATAAAAACCCCACAGGAAAATTGGCCCAAACGTGGCTAACAAGAGAAGTTAAAGATAGTATTAGATTAAAGATGGCTTACAACATTGCCAAAAAAGAGTAATCCTGAGGATTGGGAGGACTTTAGAATTCAGCAAAGGAGGACCAAGAAACTGAGAGAAAAGAGAATGAGTAAACTAGCAAGAGACATAAAAACAGATTGTAAAAGCTTCTATAGGTATGTAAAAAGGATGAGATTAATAAAAGTAAATGTGGGTCCCTTACGGGCAGAAAGGAGAAATTATAATGGAGAATAAGGAGACATTAAACAAATACTTTGTATCTGTCTTCACGGAAGACACCACAAAACATTCTGGAAATAGTGGGGAACCAAGGGTCTACGGAGAATGAGAAACTTAAAGAAATTAGTATTAGTAAACAAATAGTACTGGAGAAACTAATGGGATGAAGTTGACAAAATCCCTGGACCTGATGGCCTACATCCTAGGGTTTTAAAAGGTGGCTAGAGAGATAGTGGATGCATTGGTTTTGATCTTCCAGAATTACCTAGATTCTAGAACAGTCCCCATGGATTGGAAGGTAGCAAATGTAACCCAGCTATTCAAGGAAGGAGGGAAGAGAGAAAACAGGGAACTGTAGACCAGTTAGCCTGACATCAGTAGTACGGAAAATGCTAGAATCTATTATTTGGGACGTGGTAACAGGGCAGTTAGATCATAACATGATTGGGCAGAGTCAAAACAGATTTATGAAAGGGAAATCATGTTTGACAAATCTGTTGTTTTTTGAGGTTGCAAATAACAGGGTAGAGACGGGGCAAACCAATGGATGTAGTGTATTTGGATTTTCAAAAAGTATTTGATAAGGTGCCACACAAGAGATTATTACACAAAATTAGGGCTCATGGGATTGGGGAGTAATATATATTCGCACGGATTGAGGATTGGTTAATGGACAGAAAACAGAGTAGGAATAAACGGGTCATTTTCGGGTTGGCAGGCTGTAACTAGTGGGGTACCACAAGGATCAGTGCTTCGGCCTCAACTATTTACAATTGATATCAATGACTTAGATGAGGCGACCGAATGTAATGTATCCAAGTTTGCTGATGATACAAAGCTAGGTGGGAAAGTAAATTGTGAGGAGGACACAAAGCCTGCAAAGGGTTAAGTGAATGGGCAAGAACATGGCAGATGGAATATAATGGAGAAATGTGAAGTTATCCACTTTGGTAGGAAGAATAGAAAAGCAGAACATTTTTTAAAATGATGAAAGATTAGAAAATGTTGGTATTCAGAGGGACCTGGGTGTCCTTGTACACAAATTGCAGAAAGTTAACATGCAGGTACAGCAGGCAATTAGGAAAGCAAATTGTATGTTAGCCTTTATTACAAAAGGGTTGGAGTAGAAGAGTAAAGAAGTCTTGCTGCAATTATATAGAGCCTTGGTGAGACCACACCTGGAGTTCTGTGTACAGTTTTGGTCTCCTTACCTAAGGAAGGATAGACTTGCCTTAGAAGGAGCGCAATGAAGGTTCACTAAGCTGCTTCCTGGGATGGGGGGGGGGGGGGGGGGGGGAATTGTCCTACGAGGAAAGATCGAGTAGACTAGGCCTAGATTCCCTAGATTTGAGAAGAATGAGAGGTGATCTCATTGAAATGCATAAAATTCTTAAGGGGCTTGACAGGGTAGATGCTGGATGTTCCCCCTGGCTGGGGAGTCTAGATCCAGGGGTCAGTCTCAGAATAAGGCGTCGGCCAATTAGGACTAAGATGAGGAGAAATTTCTTCAAAGGGTTGTGAATCTTTGGAATTCTATACGAACATACGAATTAGGAGCAGGAGTTGGCCACTTGGCCCTTCGAGCCTGCTCCGCCATTCAATAAGATCATGGCTGATCCGATTACTCCACATTCCTGCCTGCCCCCAATAACTTTTCACCCCCTTGTGTACCAAGAATCTATCTACCTCTGCCTTAAAAATATTCAAAGACTCTACTTCCACCGCCCTCTGAGGAAGAGAGTTCCAAAGACTCATGACCCTCTGAGAAAAAATTTCTCATCTCTGTCTTAAATGGGCGACCCCTTATTTTTAAACAGTGACCCCTAGTTCTAGATTCTCCCCCAAGAGGAAACATCCTCTCCACATCCACCCTGTCCAGACCCCTCAGGATCTTATGTTTCAATCAAGTCACCTCTTATTCGTCTAAACTCCAGCAGATACAAGCCTAGCCTGTCCAACCTTTCCTCATACGACAACCCACCCATTCCAGGTATTAGTCAAGTAAACCTTCTCTGCACTGCTTCCAATGCATTTACATCCTTCCTTTAAATGAGAACAATACTGTACACAGTACTCCAGATGTGGTCTCACCAATGCCCTGTATAACTGAAGTATAACCTCCCTATTTTTGTATTCAATTCCACTCGCAATAAACAATAACATTCTATTAGCTTTCCTAATTACTTGCTGTACCTGCATAGTAACCTTTTGTGATTCATGCACTAGGACACCCAGATCCTTTTGCATCTCAGAGCTCTGCAATCTTTCACCATTTAGATAATATGCTTCTTTTTTATTCTTCCTGCCAAAATGGACAACTTCACATTTTCCCACATTATACTCCATTTGCCAGATCTTTGCCCACTCACTTATCTATATCCCTTTGTAGCCTCCTTATGTCCACTTCACAATTTACTTTCCTACCTATCTTTGCGTCATCAGCAAATTTAGCAACCATACCTTTGGTCTCTTCATCCAAGTCATTTATATAAAATTGTAAAAAGTTGAGGCCCCAGCACTGATCCTTGTGGCACACCACTTGTTACATCTTGCCAATAAGAAAATGACCCATTTATGCCTACTCTCTGTTGCCTGTTAGCTAGCCAATCTTCTATCCATGCCAATATGTTACCTCCTACGCCATGAGCTTTTATTTTCCGCAATAACCTTTGATGTGGCACCGTATCAAATGCCTTCTGGAAATCTAGGTACAGTACATCCACCGGTTCCCCTTTATCCACAGCACATGTTACTTCCTCAAAGAACTCCAATAAATTGGTTAAACATGATTTCCCTTGCACAAAACCATGTTCACTCTGCCTGATTACTTTGAACTTTTCTAAATGCCCTGCTATAACATCGTTAATAGATTCTAACATCTTCCCTATGACAAATGTTAAGCTAACTGGCCTGTAGTTTCCTGCTTTCTGTCTCCCTCCCTTTTTGAATAAAGGAGTTACATTTGCTATTTTCCAATCTAATGGAACCTTCCCTAGAGGGCTGTGAATGCTCAGTCATTGAATATATTAAAGACAGAGATCAGTAGATTTTTGGATACTAAGGGAAGCAAGGGATGTGGGGATAGTTTGGGAAGGTGGAGTTAAGGTAAAGGATCAGCCATGATCTTATTGAATGGAGGAGCATACTCAAAAGTCTGAATGGCCTACTCCTGTACCTATTTCTTATGTTCTAATCTTAAAGCCTGTGCCAGCTCTTTGAAAGAGCTGTCCAATTTAGTCCCAGCCTTTTCTCCATAACCCTGCAAATTAGTTCTCTTCAAGTGCATGTCCAATGACCTTTTGAAAGTTCCATGGAATCTGACTCCATCACCCTTTCAGGTAGTGTGTACCAGATCTTAACAACCCTCTGTGAAAACATTTATCCTCATTCCCCTCTAATTCTTTTGCCAATTATTTTAAATCTATGACCTCTGATTACCAACCCACTTGCCAGAGGAAACAATATCTCCCTACTTGCTCTATCAAACCCCCTTATAATTTTAAATACCTCTATTAGGTCTCCCCTTAACCTCTGCTCAAATGACTTACTTGTTTTTGTAGTCAATGCCACTATTTACAAAGCCACGCATCTCATACTTCTTAACCGTCTTATCAACTTGCCCTGCCACCTTGAAAGATATGTGACTATGTACCCCTCTGCTCTTGCACCCCTTCAAAATAGTACCATTTAGATTACACTGCTTCTCCATGTTGTTTTTGCCAAAGTGCATCACGTTACACTTACCAGTATTAAATTGCATCTGTTCTGTGTCAGCCCATTTCAATAGTTTGTCTATGTCCTCCTGAAGCCAGCTACTATTTACTACATTGCCAAGTTTTCTATCATCTGTAAACTTCGAAACTGTACTCCCTATACCAAAATCCAGGTCATTTGTATACAAGAAATGCAATGGTCCTAATACTGACCCCCAGGGGAGCCCACTACGTGCTTCTCTCCAGTCAGAAAAACATCCATTCACTACTACTCTCTGCCTCCTATCCCTGAGCCAATTATGTACCCAAGTTACCACCATTCCTTTAATACCATGTGCTTTTATTTTCCGAATAAGTCTGTTATGTGGTATTTTATCAAATGCCTTTTGAAAGTCCATATATACATCTACTGCACTACCTTTATCAGTCCTCTCCATTACTTCAAAGAGCTCAATCAGGTTAGTCAGACATGATTTGCCTTTAACAAATCTATGCTGGCTGTCCCTTATTAACCTATGCTTCTCCAAGTGAGAATTAATTTTGTCCTTGACAATGGTCTCTAGTAGTTTTCCCACCACTGATGTTAGACTGTTTGGCCTGTAGTTACCAAGTTTATCCCTCTCCCTTTTTTTGAACAGGGGTGTAACATTTGCAATCCTCCAGTCCTCAAGCACCACTCTCTATCCAAAGATTGAAACATAGAGCTTCTGCAATCTTCACCCTAGCTTCCCTCAGCAACCTAGGATGCATCCCATCTAGACTGGGTGACTTGAGAGTGATGCCAACTTATTTAGCACTTCCTATCTATTTGACACCCCAAATCTTCAGCATCAGAACAGGAAACCTGCCTGGGAGATACAACGTTAAGAAATGAAATTGGAGCAAAACTGGTACAAAAGTCAGTTTCAAAAAGGTTAATCATAGATTAAATTTCTATTATATCTGCTTAATTATATGTACTAGAAATGTTCAAGTTCTAACAAAAGGATAGGGTGACTGAACACCTTAAAAAATCTTCAGCTGATCAGTCAGGATGGATTTGTAAAGGGTAGATCATATGCTTGACGAAACTGATTAGTCACCTTTTTAAAATAAAAAAAAATGCAAAGTAGTGGACATGGGAATGTCTATGGATGTTATTTATATGGACAGCCAGAAGGCATTTGATAAAGTCCCACATAAGAGGCCGTTAACTAAAGTTGAAGCCCATGGAATTGAAGGCAAATTATTGACCTGGTTACGGAATTGGCTGAGCGGCAAGAGACACAGAGTAGGAATAATGGGCTGGTACTCTAATTGGCAGGATGTGACTAGTGGTGTCCCACAAGGATGTGTTGAGGCCTCAACTAATTTCACCATATTTATCAACAACTTAGATGGGATAGAAAGTCACATATCCAAATTTGCTGATGACACAAACATAGGCGGCATTGCAAGCAGTGTAGATGGAAGCATAAAATTACAGAGATATTGATAGATTAAGCGAATGGGCAAAACTGTGGCTAATGGATTTCAATGTAGACTAATGTGAGGTCATCCACTTTGGACCTAAAAAAGGAAAGAACAGGGTACTTTCTAAATGGTGAAAAGCTAACAGTTGAGGTCCAGAGACTTGGGGAACAAGGTACATAGATCATTAAAATGCCATGAGCGGATTCAGAAAATAATCAAAAAGGCTAATGGAATGCTAGCCTTTATATCTGGAGGACTAGAATACAAAGGGGTAGAAGGCATGCTTCAGCTATATACAAAGCCCTGGTTAGACCACACCTAGAGTACTGTAAGCAGTCCTGGGCACCACACCTTAGGCGGGATATACTGGCCTTGGAGGGAGTGCAACATAGGATTACCAGAATGATACCTGGACTCCAAAGGCTGGATTTTACCAGTCTTGAGGAGGTGGGTTTGGAGGCGGGACTGCTGGCAAAATCAAAGAATGGGAGCGGATTTCGAACCCGCTTCCAAACAATCTCCCCAGGAGTCAAGTCCCCGATTTGCGCAGAGATCCGACTCCTAGCGGCGGGAAGAGGATTATAGCAACTTAACTGCCTGTTAACAGCACCTCAATGCTGTCAAACACTGACAAATCATGTCAAAAATAAATGCTACATGTCCCTTTAAGAAAACCGGCAGATGAAGTGTCATCAACTGACGTCATCCGACACCAGCTTTCCCTTAATTGGCCGGCAGGGCGGGCTTAACAAGGCCAATCAGGGGAAAATAGCATCTGTGCGTCACTGGGGGCGGGACTACAACCTGGAAGGCAGCCGTCCCAACCCCAAGGGTTAAATTATGAGTGATTACACAAACTAGGGTTGCATTCCCTGGAATTTAGCAGGTTAAGGGGTGATTTGATCGAAGTTAAGATATTAAGGGGAACAAGAGAGAAACTATTTCCGCTGGTTGGGGATTCTAGGACTAGGGGCATAGTTTAAAAATTAGAGCTAAATCTTTCAGGAGTGAAATTAGGAAACACTTCTAGACACAAAGGGTGGTAGAAGTTTGGAACTTTCTCTGCTTAGTTACAATGTAGTTCTACCTCCCATGGCACTTAAGCAACAGAAATCAGCAGCACCATAGGCATAGATACACTGGGTATACACTTGTCCCCCAGGTAGAAATTTTCTTGCTGCTGAATTTATTACTCAATCTCCAATGGTCTTGCCCAAGGTGAGTCCAAGAACAGAATCTATCATGCAAATGTATCTGATATCCTGTTGATGTTCACTGCATTTTGTCCTGTCCAAAGTCAAGGTGGCACTATTTGCCTGCGAAGCTCTCACGTTGCCTCAAACACCAAGCTACCTGTAATTGGAAACATTCTAAAATGATAGAAATAATTAAAGATGTTATATCAAATACAAAATTGAAATCCAAGCTTCAAAAACTAAAGATGTTATATACGCAATACAAAATTGAAATGATTTACCAAATCTGACTCAGTAAAATATTAAGAGTAAAATTATGGTAATAGTTCACACAATGTTACAGGAAAATAGAAATGATTAGCCATCCAATATAACCAAATGACATTTGTAAGAGTGCATCTGACCAGACTCAAAAATTATTTCATAATAAAAGAATTGAAAGAATTCCAGCAGGATGCAATCTTCTATTATGGCCAGAAACAGCAAGTGAGCAGTAGCCAGAGCAGGGCTTCAATCAGGGGTGCTACTACCCTTTAAAAGCAGTACATTAAAAGTTTTAAATAACCGTGAGAAAAACAATCAGTTTAGGAAAAATCAAGACATTATTTGAGTTGGGACAGAAGAGTTCAATTTAGTTTATATATTTTTAAAAGTCCAAAACAGTGTTTATATGAATATTCTAAAAGAAAACTGCAAGACTTGCATTTATATACTGCCTTACAGAACCTAAGGACGTTCCAAAGCACTTTACACCCAAATGAAATACTTTTGAATTGTTGTAATATAGGAAAATGCAGGCCATATACCTGTACAATAGTGTGTGGGATACCAGGCTGAATTTACATGACAAGCAAGGTGAAAACTTGAATCACAGTACCACCTACAAGTGTTGACAGGTCCCATGATGGATTTTCCCATAGGAACAATATTCATATGAAAGTTTTGGACCAACTGTGCGCTCCATGTACATTTATCTTCTTGTAGCAGGAAAAACAGTAATACTTTTCTCATACTTCAAAAAGTAACTTTTACTATAATGATTTACTGAAATGAGATGCACAGAAAAAGTAAATCACTTGAAAGACTGCAATTTCAAATCAAACTGGCTATTGTTTCCAACCAGCTGAATATACAGCTGTATAAACAACTGTTATCCTTACAGTTGCCTTACATACATACCAATCTAGAAAATCAAAAGCTGACCAACAGCTTTAATAAAGCCAACAGCCCAAAGAAAAAGAGAACTCAGGAACAACCCTATTTATAAGCCGATCTCATGTGAAAACTAGTTGCAGACTTTGTAACTTAAGTTGTAGGTATACATCCCTTCACTTGCATTGGGGGGAAAAAAATCAAACACATGAAAGCAAGAAGTGGGAAAATCAAAGACAATATTGATGGTGCATTTCTGGGGAACACTGGATGCAAGGGACTTACTCCCCAGAATATTTGAATCTTTAATAATGATGCATTCTAGTTAATTTTAAGTGCATATATATTTCGCAATAGATATTTAATGTAAAAAGAAAAATAAAGCAACATTTGGATTTTCTAAATGACCTACCAGATCATTACTTCCCCAAAAGTAGCAATTCACTCCCTCACATTCCATTTCTCAACCCTAATTTAGAGACACCCTATCCCATTCAATACATTACCCTTTTACAGGGACTCTCCTTCTCCAACCCTACTAGTCCATACTGGTACCCTTCTCCATCACCTCCCCACTAAATTGAACCTGGCATTCTTCTGCCCCTCCAACTCAGGTGGCACTCTTCTCTTCCCCTCACCTCCATGCTTTCTAGTACTTTTTCCTCCCCCAGTTAATGTTGGCACTCTCCTGCCTCATCCCTAAAGCAACTCCCACCCCAAAGTGCTGCTCCCAGCTTCTCTCCCTCCCTTACATTGCCATCTGTTGACCACCTTCCCTCTCCTACCAAAGTTTGGCTCCTAATAGACTGGGCCACGCATTCTTCAGAGGCACTCCTAACCTGAATGACAGTGATTCCAGCCTCTGCATACTGTAGGTGAGAATTCCTGGTCTGGTGAGAATTCCCATCTGCAGTTGTGATCAGAATCACTCATTAGTATTAAAAGCAGCACCAAGGGCCAGATGCCAGGTCCTATCTATTTACAGTAGGAGCAGAACTGAGGAACATAAGAACATAAGAAATAGGAGCAGGAGTAGGCCAATCGGCCCCTCGAGCCTGCTCCGCCATTCAATAAGATCATGGCTGATCTGATCCTAACCGCCAATCCACTATCACAGAACCATCTCCTGAATCTAACAGAATTAGACACACGAAATAGGAGCAGGATCAGGCTACACGGCCCCTGGGCCTGCTCCGCTACCCACAGGGCCATGACCGATCCGAACCTAGACTCATGTCCACATTCCTGCCCGCTCCCCGTAACCCTTAATTCCCTTTACTTCTGGGAAAGTGTATTCTGTTTTAAATTTATGTAATGATGTAGCTTCTACAGCTTTTTGGGGCAGCATATTCCATGGACCTACCACCCTCTGAGTGAAGTAGTTCCTCCTCATCTCAGTTTTGAAAGAGCAGCCCCTTATTCTAAGACTATGCCCCCTAGTTCTAGTTTCACCCATCATCGGGAACATCTTCCCTGCATCCACCCGATCCAACCCCTTCACAATCTTATATGTTTCAATAAGATTGCCTCTCATTCTTCTGAACTCCAATGAGTAGAGTCCCAATCTACTCAACCTCTCCTCATATGTCCATCCCCGGGATTAACCGAGTGAACCTTCTTTGTACTGACTCGAGAGCAAGTATGTCCTTTCTTAAGTATGGACACCAAAACTGTACGCAGTATTCCAGGTGCGGTCTCACCAATACCTTGTACAACTGAAGCAATACCTCCCTATTTTTATATTCTAGCCCCCTAGCAATGAAAGCCAACATTCCATTGGCCTTCTTAATCACTTGCTGTACCTGCATACTAACCTTTTGAGTTTCGTGCACCAGGACCCCCAGATCCCTTTGTACTTCAGTACTTTCCAGTTTCTTGCCATTAAGATAATAACTTGCTCTACGATTTTTCCTGCCAAAGTGCATAACCTCACACTTTCCAGTATTGTATTCCATCTGCCAAATCTCTGCCCACTTACTTAGCCTGTCTATGTCCCCTTGCAGGTTTTTTATGTCCTCCTCACTCACTACTTTCCCTCCCATCTTAGTATCATCTGCAAACTTTGATATGTTACACTCGGTCCCCTCCTCCAAATCGTTAATATAGATTGTAAAGAGTTGGGGACCCAGCACAAGTTCCAGTTCATACTACTGATGTGTAACATTGATGGGCGGTGTATGTGGCCATTTATGGTATTGTACATTTATAACTGTTTCTTTCCAGAGGCCAACCTTTGGCAACACTGAAGCTATCCTGTTTGATGTCACAAGAAACCCCAGACTCTAGCTCCCATTTCATTCCCCTCCCCCGCTGCTTACTAAACAGTGAAGCATTGGTGAAAAACCCAGAAGTAATCTTCAAACCCCACATTCAGTCCATCACCAAGACCACCTATTTCCATCTCCACAATATCACGATCATCCTTACATCACTGTCACAGCCACTGAAATTCTCATCCAGGTCTTTTAGGAGAAATTGAACCAGCTTTTACCCTAGACAAATCAAAATTCATCTAGAATTATGTCACAAGAAGTCTATCCTGCTCACCTATAGCCTGTGTGCTCAGAGTTATCAATTGGCTCCCTATCCATTGATTTTAAAGTGTTTATTGAGGTCTATAAATCTCCTCAATGGTGTTGCTCCATCCTGCCTTTGAATTTAAGGTGAGTGATCAAGCATGCATGATAGATGCTGATGGTCAGACCCATTTATGCATATCTTCCATATGCTGATGGTCAGACCCATTCATGCATATCTTCCAAAAATAGGAGAAAGAATACAAAGTGAAAGGCCAACAGGTAGACAGTTGAAACAGAATAGTGCATAAAAACAAACTTGCATTTATATGGCACCTTTCACATCCCCAGTGTCCTAAAGGACTTTATAGAATCATAGAATGGTTACAGCACAAGAGGCCAATCAGCTGGTCGAGCTCGTGCCGGCTCTGTGCAAGAGCACTTCAGCTAGTCCCACACCCTGCACTGCAATTTTTTTTCCTTCAGGTACTTATCCATTTCCCTTTTGAAAGCCACAATTGAAAATGCCTCCACCACTCTTTCAGGCAGTGCATTCCAGATCCTAACCACTCGCTGCGTAAGTTTTCCCTCATGTCGCCTTTGGTTCTTCTGCCAATCACCATAAATCTGTGTCCACTGGTTCTCGACCCTTCTGCAAATGAGAACAGTTTCTCTCCATCTACTCTGTTTAGACCCCTCGGGATTTTGAACACCTCTATCAAATCTCCCAACATTCTCTGCTCCAAGGAGAACCACCCCAGCCTCTCCATGTAACTGAAGTCCCTCATCCCTGGAACTATTCTTGTAAATCTTTTCTACATCCTCTCGAAGGCCTTCACATTCTTCCTAAAGTGTAGTACTCAGAATTGGACACAATACTCCAGCTGAGGCTGAACCAGTGTCTTATAAATGTTCATCATAACTTCCTTGCTTTTGTACTTTATGCCTCTATTCATGAAGTCCAGGATCCTGTATGCTTTTTTTAAACTGCTTTCTCAACTTGCCCCGTCACCTTCAACAATTTGTGCACATTTACCCCCAGGTCTCTCTGTTCATGCACCCCCTTTAGAATTGTACCCTTTAGTTTATATTGCCTCTCCTCGTTCTTCCTACCAAAATGTATCACTTCGCACTTTTCTACGTTAAATTTCGTGTCCGCCCATTCCACCAGCCTATGTCCTCTTGAAGTCTATCACTATCCTCCTCACTGTTCACTATACTTCCAAGTTTTGTGTCATCTGCAAATTTTGAAATTGTGCCCTTTACACCCAAGTCCAAGTAATTAAAATATATCAAGAAAAGCAGTGGTCCTAGTACCGACCCCTGGGGAACACCACTATGTACCTTCCTCCAGTCTGATAAACAGCCGTTCACCACTACTGTTTCCTGTCACTTAGCCAATTTCGTATCCATGCTGCCACTGTCCCTTTTATTCCATGGGCTTCAACTTTGCTGGCAAGCCTATTATGTGGCACTTTATCAAACGCCTTTTGGAAGCCTATGTACACATCACCCTCATCAACCCTCTGTTACCTCATCAAAAAACTCAGTCAAGTTAGTTAAACACGATTTGCCTTTAAACAAATCGTGCTGGCTTTCCTTAATTGACCTACACTTGTCCAAGTGACTGTTAATCGGGGACAAAAAATCATCATTTCTAAAAGCTTCCCCACTACCGAGGTTAAACTGACTGGCCTGTAGTTGCTGGGTTTTTCCTTGCACCCTTTTTTGAACAAGGCTGTAACATTTGCAATTCTCCAGTCCTCTGGCACCACCCCCGTATCCAAGGAGGATTGGAAGATTATGGTCAGTACCTCCGCAATTTCCACTTTTACTTCCCTGAGCATCCTAGGATGCATCCCATCCAATCTTGGTGACTCATCTACTTTAAGTACAGCCAGCCTTTCTAGTACCTCCTCCATCAATTTTTATCCCATCCAGTATCTCAATTACCTCCTCTTTCACAGCCAATTAATTACTTTTCTAAGTGTAGTCACTAAAGATCTTTTAGGTAAACACTGTAGTCAATTTGCACATGGCAAAGTCCCTTATAAACATGTACATACTGATTTACCAACACATAGATAGAGAGACATGTCCTGGATGATCCATGAACCGTGCCATTGCAGATTCTCCTGTATATAACAAAAAAAACCAGCTACTGGCATAAATTCAGGGCTTTAAACACTGCTGCAGTTAATTATATTTAACAATCCCAATAGCTACCTTTTTGAAGTCTGGAATAATTTATAGCATATGGTTCCTTTAAAATCAAGAAGTATATTATGAGTTCTATAATTAAATGTAGGACTTTAAACACTTCACTTTAAAAAAGCAAGCAATTAGAACAGTCACTCAAACTTGTAGATTGCAGTTTTTCCAAGCTGAAGTTGCATCTGAATCAACCCTGAACTCAGATTCAAAATGACATGTGGACTTCACCCAAGACTTACAAAACTTTTAGGTCCAATTCAGTACTTAGCTTTCCACTAACATTCAAAGTAATACAAAACAGTAGTGAACAAAGTAAAGTACTGTACTGTAACAATATACTTGATGAATTTTTCCATTTTATAATTATAAAATTGTTATAAATGAAACATGAAGATAAAAATCCAGGCCTCAAAATTCCTGGGGGCAGAGGATGGAAAGCTTTACTTCCACGTCCCTCACCATGGTGGGGGAGGCAGGAATTTAGGAGAGGACCCAGATATGTTGGGATTCTAGCCAGTTTGCACTGGTCTTTGTCCTCCCCCGTCAAGGTAGTGTGTTGGGAGGAGAGGAGATGTTTGAGGGAGGGGTTGATAGCTCCCAAGCTTCTCTGGGAAATTCAACCCTTAAAAAGGCTCAGGAGGCTTACACCAGCTCTCCCACTGAGGCCCTAAAAGCTCCCGAGAAAAAGTAACAATCCTAGAGTTGATCTATTACTTTTAGAAATGCCTGCAAGTTGCACCCATAGAGAAAAAAAAACTTAACAGCAACTTGTCTTTGGCCCTGGAAGGACATCAGGGTCCACCTGTCAGAACAGCCGAGTGCTGCCCTGACATCAGGGCATTGTCTTTTACTAGGGTGGGTGCATAATTTAAATGACTCCGCCCTTGGGATCTCTGGCCTGGGGTTGGGGGGTTCATTCCACCACGTGTGTTGATGGAGCAGACTTCCAGGAATTTTGGGGCTCTAATCTCCTCTGATGGTCGAGTAAACAAAGGGACTCAGTGTAGCATTAGACCAAAAGGTCCCAAGTTTAATCCTCAGTCTGTGCCAAGTTAGCTGATCTCAGCTGAGGCAGCAGTTGGGAAGCCACAATTAAGCCCAATGCTCTGGGCTAGAGGAAGGAAAGAGAATACCATCCCTAACACTATCCAGGGCCCCCTGCTGGAAAGTGAGAGAGAGCACACGTTCGATTCAGCAGTGATGCCCGCTGCAGTCAAATAGACTGCCGATACCCACGGTCAAGAATGACTGCTTGGATGAAATACCAGACCGCTCCAGCCCTTGTCAGCAACTTCAGAAGAGGAAAGAAAATATTAATTCAAATTTTTTTCAGGACATCTCATTTCCTCTCATGTCCAAATATAACCGGTGGCTAGGAAACATAGAAGATAGGAGCAGGAGTAGGCCATTTGGCCCCTCGAGCCTGCTCCGCCATTCAATGAGATCATGGCTGATCAAGGAAGCAGGCAAAGTAATCACAGGAAGCCACCAATGTTCTGGAGGGTGGGAGAAGCTACTCTTTGATACACCCTTCCCTATAGGGATATAACTGGAAATTAACTTGGCACCCCCCACACCCCACCTAAGCAGCAGTCAAAATTGTTAACCAACTGCTCCCCCACTACCATGACATAACAGACTAGTGCTCCACAGACTGTCGTATTTTTTATTTTGTCTCAACAGTAAGGGCTAATGATATCTATAGGCTCTTGTTATGAGGAGCCACTCAATCTGACAGTACAAGTGAGTTGAATTAACGTAGCCTAATTGAAATGACAGTAAAGCACCCTCAATTAATGACTACATCTCTGCCGATATTAATTCAGCTCCATTGCACTCTAACTCCTTCAACATAGCATTCCGGACGCCATCAGACTCAATTTAGAACCATTTTAGGATAACAATTAAGAAAAAATCATTTCATTTTCAGAAATAGTTGTGAGCACTGGTGGTGATAACCCATTTTTTAAAAACATTTTTGTTCTGCCATACTTTTTGACCGACAGCAATTATGTTTCCTGCCAATCCAAAATAAAAACTTGCAGGTACTAGACTGCAAGTCCATTGACTATTTAATCCCATCAAAGCTGAAATCAGAGCCAAACTGACCAGATATACTACAATACAAATATTTTGCATCTTATGGCCAATACAGTAGTCAACCATTGCACCCTGAATATAGCTAAACCAGAGTAGTATAAAACTAATGTATTTATTCATTACTTTCTCATACATGTTCCGGAAAAGCGGCAGTGAGTATACCAGCGTTAAAAAAAAATTAAGGAATTTTTTTTTCTAGGTTCCTCAAGGAATCTGCACCAACTTTTACCACGAGTAACAGGAAAACAACAGTGTTAATACAGCTTCACAGCTTTGCAGAAATGTCATGAAATGGTTCCACGGACTTTCTTGTGGCTATATACCAGTATTTCTGTTTTCAATGCTCGAACAGCAAGCATAGAGTTCATGCGAGAGTTAGGATCAACCACTTACTCAATTAATGGAATTTTTTGGTCAGCATACAGAAATCACATTACACAAATACAAAGAAACATAGCTTTGCTAAGACATTAATCTACCACGGACGTCAAAAAATTAAAAAATGTAGGTGCCTTAGGTGCCAAAAAAGACAAGAAAACTGAAGAAGCATTTTCCACCATTTACTCTCATTATCAAAAATAGTTTTCAATTCTTCTTGCAAAACAAAAAAGGAAAAAACAAAAAACAAAAAATTAAAGTACAGACTGGACACAAAACATCACATTATTCCTATGGCTTCAAAACGCTACTTGACCACATTCACAGGAAATGACACCAGCTACACTATAAAAACAAAAGGTGCCATTCGATCTCTTTCTGCATGTGAAAGTTTTCCTGCACATTTACACTATGTGAGTAACCATTGTTGTGCATGCTATGTGCCAAACCAGAAGTGAGGCTGAGGAGTAATTTCATATACATCATTACAATGGTGGACAGTGGTACAAGCAGTTCAGCCACATGGACACATGTAACGGGATTAAGAGATATTAATGATAAAATACTGGATTTATTTATTTATTTATTTTTATTTTTTTAAAAAGGGATGTGAGGGGGAAGAGAAGAGCACATGCACTAGTCCCCATTTTTGAAGTGCCTTAGTAAAAGTTAGGTATTTATTCCTTTCAATTTTGTATGAAAAGTGGGCCAAATTGCACATCAAGTCACAGGTGCTGGTTGTTTTGTTACTCAGCTGGGTTTGTACCAATGTGAAACCAGAATTTGCCAATGTGGCTAAAACGTATAGCATTTATTTTAGTCAGACATGCTGACAACTAACTGTCAGCTGCAGTACTAACTATCTGGCACTAGAAGGCACAGGTGCACTTTGTAAATATAGTACTACACAATAAGTGCTATGCTACCCAATGGCAGACAGCCAGTAATGCAGAGGCACTGCCATAATAGGCACATTTCGGGTGAATAAATGTCAATTCTTCACCACTTTACTTTTCGTATCACCACTGGAGACAGTGGCGAGCTGTAGCGTGCATCCAGTGTAGTATCAAATTATTATACACCTCTATAAATTCATAATGGAATAATCCCCATAGATATTGAAGAGAAATGCTTGCACAAAATATTTCTGGCCAGATTAGCAGACACAACTTAGCAGACTCAAACTTCATCTGTACACACTATCGTTGGCTCCAGAACCCTCTCCAATTGTAGGCATCTAAGTGCATGTGCAGGGTGGGGTGGGGTCTTCCAGCAACCACCATTCATGACAGAATAACATATTGAGCACCAGATGGTTCTCCTAATGAAACAGCAAGCAGACCTGAGGGAAGAAAATATCTCATGTGCGTCTAAAGTGTCATCCTCATTTCTACTTGAATCTGCAACTACACAGGTGTAATGGGAGTGTTTTGCTTTGTGCAACTGATCCATGCTAATGCAGTCATTAGAAAATAATGAGGCATTTTGTTTTAAATATATTCTTGGGTCATCTAATGACATTACCAAAATAAAACAAAACCAATGTTTTTTTTTGATTTAGAGAACACAAAAATAATCTGCATATAAAAAAGTGACATTATATTCTACATGAATTTTTAAACTGTTCGTACTGTAGTTCACCATTTTCTGCTTTTTTAAATTACACCTTAACCGTTTGCGATTATGCACAATGCATAAGCAGCAACAATGAGGTCAAATTTCTCTTGCCAGAGATCATTCAGTATAAACCACTTGTAACAGTTCATTAATTACATCTTATTGAACAAATTAACCCATTCCTCCTTTTTGGAGCCAGGCCTGATGATTTACATTTACTTCAAGTGATCTATACCCAAAGCACTACGGCAAGTTCAACTAAGTTTTTTTCCCCAAAAACAGAACTATAGCTGCCTTAATGTTGTAGCCATCCCCATGAACAGGGACAAGTCTAAGGTCTACCAGATCGATTCCAATCTAACAGTCATATCTATAGTCAATAGTTTCATCCAAGCTTTTGTCGTCATGTGGACTGGCAGCTAGGAAAGTTGGTATGGGCGACCCCGTTGTCACATTGATGACACTTGCGCTCGTGCTTGCATTCCGCACAGCGTTGCTGATGCTGGTTAGGCTGATGCCCACAGTAAGCCTGGTCTGCTCCAAGGCCTTTTCTGGCACAGCAAAAGCCTCCAACTTTTTCTCGCCATTGGCCATGTATGAGTTCTGGCAACCACGGCAAATGCAGTCCAAACAGGCCTTGCGATTTGAGTAACAAGGGCAACGTTGCCCGCGACATGTAAGAACACTTGGGTTTTGTGTAGCACGTCCACACTTACACCCCTTCTTCTCTTGGGGCTTTTTGTACGCTATTTTTGATGGGCTACCAGGCATTACAGTACTGCTATGAACTTTCTCTTTATTTTTAGATTTGGTTGTTCCCTGCTTTACTTTCGAGTGCGATTTCTTTGCTCCATGTTCTGCGTGCTTTTTAACACTTTTACTGGCCGCAAGCAAGGATTTGCCCACTTTTAGTGTGCCCCCATTTGGCACTGTGACTACAGTTTCCGTGGACAACTTGGTCTCTCGTTTGGCAGGAACAGGAGCAGCAGCCCCTAATGGTGGGCCGTGTATAATGCTGGAAATAGGTAGGGGCTGAATTTTTTCACTGTCGCTCTCCGATCGAGATCGCTTCCGATTCCCCCGTACAATTTTAGGTGTTGCTGCTACACAGGGAATACCGTGAGGGGGTGCATTGCTAGAAACAAAAATACTGCTTTTAGGAGGCAAGGAGATGGGTTTGGCATCTATAAGAGGTCCATTGGGTGCACTTTCCTCAGAAATAGGTTGTGAATAATTGCTGCAGGCCTCAAGATTATTTGCAACAGTTTCCAAGTCTTGAAATACATGTCCATCAGTAAATAACAAAGAACCAATAGGCTTTATGTCTTCACCATAATTGCAAATGTCAACTCCCACTACATCGACATTACTACAAGAAACTACTTCGTTGACTGTCTGCAAACGGTCAGAAAAGTCCCTATTTTTGAAGTCCTCCCCAATGCAGGATGTATTGAGCCTTTCTGAATTTTCTGAAGAAATAATATTTACAGTAAATTCGCCAGCTGGAAGTCCATTGCAACCAGGCAACCCATTGAAACTAGAGCAGATCAGTTCAGTATTACTTGAAACTCGCTCCCTGTCTTGAACATTTTCAATGATTCGTGGTGTTGCCGCCATTTCCAGGTCACTGGCACATTCTGAGGTTGACTGAGTTGGGGAACTTGACAAATTTAAAGCACCGGCCAAAGCAGAAGTCCCTTGCTTCTCTTCGTCCAACGATAGCCCTTCTTGCAGCAGGGTTAAGATGTCAGGGGCGCCATCCATAACTGTAGCTAGATGCTGTGAAATTGGGGATTCAGCTACATATTCACATAGTTTCTTGTAGCAGCACACCAGGATGCTCAGCTGTTTATTTTCCTCAAACTGTTCATAATCTTTGCACCAACTACAGGAGGGCTTCATCATCATCTTTTTACCTTTACACATTTTGCAGACATAATGCTGGCAAGTGGAGTTTGTAGGAGCAATTGGATCCTTCAGTAGGTTTCCTGTAAAAGAAAAAAAAAATTACTATCTGGAATGTACTGTTGCTAAGACTACTGAAGCTTCAGTAATGTATTGTATGTAGAAGGTTGAAGCTTTTTCTTCAGTTTTGTTAAGACAATTTATCTTGCAATTTTTTTTTTTTTTTTTTTAAAAAGCAAATTCCTGATAAATTACTTCTCAGAAACAATTCCCACTACTATGTCTCTGCCCATTCTATAATTTCTCCCAAGGTGAGGGAAGAGGAGAAAAGATAAAAATGACTGAAATGTATTAATTTACATTTTGCCATTAAACAAAGTTGATTGTAGCTATACAAACCTTTTTGAAGAATCTGTCACTTAAGTAATTCTCAGCCCTATTCCAATTTATAGGTTACAGCCTTCAAATGCCAGCATTATAGTGACTACAGTGCATGTTAAAAAGATTCACAAAAATTAATGATTCAAGTATGCCATTTGTTAGTTAATGATTTGTGGGGTGGTGGAGCAGACCGGAGAACATGTGTTCTTTAGGCAACAGTTTCCTGTATCAGAACTACTGTAAATGTCTTAAGTGGTCTTTTACAGCCAAAATTATAATGCCAATCAGATTCCTCTTTCATAGGGTGGCAAGAGTTCATGAACTTGCCCTATACTGGTACTTCCTATTTAATATTTCACTCATGTTTTGCCTTCATTGATTATAAATAAAGATCTCTTATTGTAGTTTGCTATGTCAAGTAATTGGCATTTTGCACCTGAAGCTATGGACCTGGAGAGATAAACTGTTATAGGGAAGAAGTATGTGTGAAACATTCTTCTAATCATAGGGGAGGAAATGAATACCAGTACATGACCAACACAAATACTAAAAAATACTAAGTAACATTCAATTAGCACCCCATCTGCATACTCACCTACAAACTATGCAATCAACTGAGAACTTCTATAAAATAGCATTAGGCTAGTTACAACATAGAAAAGTGTGTGTGAGGAAGAGAAAACAGCTGGGCCATTTAAATGCATAAACAATTCTTTTGTGAATAGCTAATCTTCATCTTTGCCCATGTTAAACATAGTCTTGTACATTTCTTTTCAATGTCACCTGCCTAAAACAGCAGCAATTCAATGAACGTGCACTGTGTATATACATATATATATTAAAAGATGTGCCCCCAACAGCTCCAGTCATAGATAATTTCCATGAGGGTGCTTAAATGAACAATTCAATTAAACAAGAGAACTAGACCAATTGGTTGATTAGTATCGTGTCCATTACTTACTGCCATTCTAAAATGCTACAAATCATTTAAAATTGCAGCTTTAAGTTCTCAAAACTTGCTTTGCAAAACTGATCTAATATGGACTTACACAACAGAGAGAAAATAAACAGTTATTAAACATGTGTAATGATGTGCAACATGATATCCAGCAAAGCACAAACTGACTGCAGCAATAGCCAATAGTACACTAGCTATTTTACAAGAAAAGATTTAAATATCAAATTTGAAATTATGTTCTTCTTAAAATGTAATGTTCCTCACAAGGGACAAAAATAAGCTATTGCTTGTCTGCCTAGTAAGCATAAGCCAAAACATCCTGGGACTTCCACATCAGCCTCTTGAGTAAACACATCAGGGATACATTAATCAATGTCTGACCATAGTACAAGGGTTCAGACAAAGTTAAAAAATAAGGAGTATCTGCTGCAATTTAAAAAAGATATTTGGAAGCTAACATTGAAACTAACCCAATAAGCTGGTGTTGTTGGACATCACAGGTTAGCTTTATGAAGTATTGTATAGATAAATCAATTTCTTGTTAAAGAAATTGTTTGGTGTTTGCACATTGAACTGAATTTTTGTTTCATTAAAACAAGGCAAATGACAGATATGGGACATGCATTTTTTCCTCAACTGATGAAAAGCATTTGCTACTGATAGCAACACTTTGCTGGGTACATTTTAGACCAGAAGATAGGCAGTTAAAAACATTTTGTTTTGCAGCAGCAATCTTATATGGAGGCCAGTAAACAAATTGTTACTACACCATATTGTTTCCAACCTGTCTTTTGTATCCTTAGCGATAAAATCATGAGTATTGCTCATCTTTTAACTCTTGTATCACTGCCCCCTCACCAACAGGCAACATCTTCCAAATCCTGGTACAGTTGGCTTTGTCTGAAATACCAGTATATACTTAACTCAATCATGACTGAAGACATTCTACTATTGCACAGTGAAAAGGCTGCACCAGGTCTTCAGAACAGTGTTGCGCTAGTAACCACCATAACAATATAATCTCACCTTAACTGCTTTCATCTACAATTTTCTATTGCACTACCAGGTGGCAGAGAATACAAGTGTAAGAGTTGGCAACGTAACCCAAGAATGCCCTAGGTTCCTCTAAAATAACTCTGAACCAAGTAATATTAAAAAAGCAAAGAAACACATTGGCCCAGTAATTCGGGTTCCAACGCGTGAGTAAGCACCGTGTACTCACGCGTGGGCCCGATGGAAGTGCCGGTTTTCAGCATGCGCGGAAAACCGGCATTTCCTTTCCTCTGAACCAAGGGGTTCAGAGGTGGAACGCGTGTGCGCAGGAGTCTGCACGTGCGCGCTGAAATTCCTTTTTTTTTTAAATATACAGGGTTGCCCGTGCGATAAGGCCTCCAGTTTTTACGTGAGAAAAAAGCAGACGTAAGTACTTAGTTTTAAAAAGGTAAGTGGTCTATTAATTAAAGTTAGAATTTTCCCCCCCACAGGTTTATTATTTTTAAAGACTTTACAGTAAGGCAAGTGTATTTTTAGACCCGATTTAAAAAAAAATTATTTTTCTCAAAAATTTGATTAATTGTTTAAATTAGTTTTTTTTACAGTTATTAATAGTTCATTTAATTAGTGGGATGTTTTTTAAACTTTTATTTGAAGTTTAAGTACTGTTTTGGGCGCCTGGAGTTTTCATGAGTTTGACAGTTCTTACTATCAAACTCATGAATGAACTTTTGCAACCTCCAATTGGTTGCCCAGTGCTCACGTGATCCCAGCCGGCTCATCGAACTAACTACACCGCTGGATCACGCAAGCACAGCGCGCCGGGAGCTGAACCGGGCCACTGACAGGAAATCCACGCAGGGCCAGGCTTCAACTGTCGGCGCGCTATGTAAGTGTAGGTCGGGGGCTTGCACCCGCAGGAAGCCCCCGACACCAATTTCTGGGCCATTAACATTTCAGCAGTAAGCTAAATCCAACATAATTATTATTTTTTTTAATTTTTTTTTTAAAAAGGATAATTTTTACTTTCAACAACTACAAACTATAACTCAATTCTCAGGTGAGTTAACACTGACAGAATACCATCCAACTCTAAAATAGCAATTGCAAATCACAAAGAATCAAGGAGTACTGCATTCAGTTTTGGGCACTGAAACTCACAAAAGATATATTGGTCTTGGAGAGGTTACAACACAGATACACCAGAATGATGCCAGGGCTAAAGGGTTAAAATAAGAGGACAGGTTCCATAAACTTGGCTTGTATTCCCTTGAGCTTAGAAGGTTGAGGGGTCATTTAATCGTCTTTAAAAAATGATAAAAAGGGATTCGATAGGGTAGATACAGAAAACATAAGAACATAAATAGGAGCAGGAGTAGGCCATTTGGCCATTCGAGCCTGCTCCGCCATTCAATATCATGGCTGATCTTCTACCGCATCTCCACTTTCCTGCACTATCCCCATAATATCCAAAAATCTGTCTTGAATATACTCAACGACTGGAATTCTCTACCCCAGAGGGCTGTGGAGGCTCAAAGATTCACCACCCTCTGAGTGAAGAAATTTCTCCTCATCTCAGTCGTAAATGGCCGACCCCTTATTTGGAGACTGTGACCCCAAGTTCTAGACTCCCTGGCCAGGGGAAACATCCTCTCTGCATCTACCCAGTCAAGCCCTGTAAGAATTTTGAATGTTTCAAAGAGATCACCTCTCATTCTTCTAAACTCTAGAGAATAAGCCTAGTCTACTCAATCTCTCCTCATAGGACAATCCCCCCAGGAACCAGTCTGGTGAACCTTCGTTGCACTCCCTCTATGGCAAGTATATCCTTCCTTAGGTAAGGAGACCAAAACTGTACATAATACTCCAGGTATGGTCTCACCAGGGCCCTATATATTTCCTCTCTGGTAGGGAACCCAGAATAAGAGGGTATACTCTTAAAATTAGAGCTAGGCATTTGGGAGTGAAATCAGGAAGCACTAGTTCACAAAGAGTAGTTGAAATCTGGAAATCTCAATACGAAAACCAAATAAAACACTTTTTCTTCAATGGCTTATAAGACAGCCTCGTTAATATGGTACCAAGTATTTGTGTTAGAGATCCCAATTAAAATTGCAACAAGCTGATCTACTGGAAGTCTACTGCGAATCTTACAGGATTGCCACGTCTTATGTAAGGTATTTACTCCCAAAACAATATTGGGCCAACGAAAGTGCCGGTTTCGTGCATGCGCTGGAAACCGGAACTTCCGTTCCCTTGAAGGAAGGAATTCGGAGGTCAAACACGTGCGCCTGGAACTTCTGGTGTTTTTTTTCTTTAAACAGGTTTCTCCGGGGAGGATAAGTCTCCAGCAGCTGCGCGTTTAAAAAGCAGTTGCAAGGCCTGCTTTTATCAAGGTAAGTGGTGAATTAAGTTAAATTAAAACATTTTTTCCCCACAGGTTTATTATTTTTAAATACTTTAAAGAAAGGTAAGTTTATTTTTAGCCCTGTTAAAAACTAATTAATTTTTTCAAAAAATAACTATTTTAAACAATTTAAATTTATGTCATTTATAGTTATTTTAAAAATGTGATCCCCTCCCCCCCCCAAATTTATTTGACGTTTAAGTTAGGTTTTGGGGCCGATCTCTATTCATAGATTTGTCAGGTCTTCCTGTCAAATCTATGAATGGAGATTCCCTGCTACGATTGGCTCTCCATGGCTCACGTGATCCCAGGGGACGCTTCAAACTAACTGCGCCCCTGCGATACGCAAGCACTGCGTGCCAGCAGCTGGAAGAGGCCCAGGATTGGAATCCCACGCAGGCCCACAACACAACGGCAGGCGCGCTAGGCAAGTGCAGGTTGGGGGCTTGCACCCGCAGGAAGCCCCCGACTCGAATTTCTGGCCCATTAAAATGAACTATTCTCCGGTACTAAATTAATGTTAAGGGAGTTCTACTTTACATTTGATATGGCTGTCACTATCCTGTAATTGTGAGTACCATGTCAATAGCATTGAAGGTTTTACTTTGTTTTCAACTTTTAAAATCTCAAATTTGTACCCAATATTAAATTGTACTAAAGAAATCACCAAATTACCCACATTTATTTAGATGAAATGAAATATCAAGACTGCCTATTACATCCCAAGATTCTTAAGAGCACTAAAATTATTGGGTAAATCATAGAATGATACAGCACAGAAGGCGGCCATTTGGCCCATCGTGCCCATGTCAGCTCTTGAGTAGAGCTATCCAATTAATCCCACTCCTCTGCTCTTTCCCCATAGCCCTGCAAATTTTTACAGAATAGAATACTGGAAAGTGTAATAAGATTGCTTTAAAAGAAAATCTGACATAACTGCAGGAAGTAAATCTGGATACATTTTCTCTGTCATTTCTGATTTGGACTAATTGCACCCACATTTTGCAGATTATCCTTGCTATTTTCCCTGATGCATACTAAATGACCTGACTCTTGGCACTTTGCCCAGAGTTCGGTGCCCAAACAATGAGGCAGACATATAAACCATATCAGGCACCAACCAACTAGCCATCTCTTACAAAACGACTTATCCAATGTATGAATGAGAAGAGGTGGGAAATCTCTGAGTTTTTAGTTAAAAAAATAAAATTCTCTCAAAATATGACTGTACTTCCTCAACTCCAGCAAGATACTGTATCAAGGAGATGAAGTTTTTTTTAACCATGCTTTATATAAATAATAAACTAGTGCTGTCCCCTAACACTGATCACAGATAAAATGTAAAGGGCATAAGTATGCAGGACTGAAGTACCTCATCATGCTCTCCTTCCTCCCTTCAGGGCACAATGTGCTCACCTCATGCTGCTCAATTCAGAAGTCTGGTATCTCTCCCACAATTTGACTTTGACGCTGAAGCCCTTCCTCGGACCTGTACCAAGCTGCATAAACCAACCTCACGCTTAGACGTGGCACCTCTTGGGGGTTTGGCGGGGGGGGGGGGGGGGGGGGGGAGGAGTAGTAAAGGTGAAAATATAAATACCCCCCAAATGCTGCAAGAGGGTCCCTCTCTCTCTCCTCCCAAGTCCATGTAAAGTGGCATCTCTCCCTCTGCCGTTCAACATTGTCTGCCCCTCAAGTGGTTGGAGTTGAGCTGCAACCCCCGACAGCTGAGCCTTGTAATACCTTATCACACCCCCAAAAAACTGTTCTTAATACTTTCATGAATGTAGCAAGTTGCTGAATGAAACAAAATCAAAAAACAGATATACTGCAACACAAGCAGTTATCCAAAGTGTTCTCTCACTCTATATGCATAGGCCCAGAGATCAGAGCTATAACCAAGGATCTCGTTGAGGATTTAGCAAGACAACTGTGCACCAGGATGGATTCAAGGGTAAAGGGAACAAAACTGACAATTGGGCATGGATCACTGGCTTCATTCAAACTCTATGCTCCACAAGCCTGCATCCCAGAAGCCACAGTCCAAAAATAAACAAAACTATTCACACAAATATGCAAACACTGGAAACACACTTGGGGCCCCAAAACAATTTCTTATATTAAAGGACTAGTATTTCTTCTTTAATTTTTAATCTCCACCCCTTTAGTAAAAGCTATTTTAAAACACATTTGGATGTCCTTTTATCTTTGTTCAATCATTTGTATTTTAACGTAACCATTTATCAAAACTGCTATTATGGTAATTGAGTGTTATGATACCACAACAAAATGCTTTCTTCTTTCCATATTTAGCTGAAACAAATGTCAAACACTAGGGTATTTATCACCATGGACACTTAAATGCTGATAAAAGGTATTTTACTACTATTTGAAATTTTAATGAATAATGGCTACATAGCAGTCTACATATAAATAAAATTTAAAATAGAACTTTCCCAAGTGTGACCTTAAACACTACTTGCACTGTTTACCTCAAGAAAGTGTACAGAAATTATCTTTAGATTTAACTGCAAGAGCCATAATGCAAGACAAAAAAAAACAAAGGTATCACCCATGTAGAAAACTTCAAAACAGCATTGCTACTCTGCATGGCTTTTACTCAAATCCACTTTTAAACATACCTTTTTCCTACGGTTTAAAAATAAATAATTTTGTGCTTTAAAAGTGCCTAGATAAGACTCAATTAGTACAATAAGGAATCTGCAAACATTAGGCAGTTTAGTAAGTTAGTAATTCAACAGCCACTGATTGTCAGGGTTCAGGTGTATACCTACAATTCCCACAGAACCAATCGCAACTTTTGTTGTGCTAACAGTAGAGTGCCAAGTAGAGGATTCCCTACAAGAACAAAAATGTTTTAAAGCAGGAGGCCCGTCATCCTTGGCTGATCTAAAAAGTCACAGGAGGTGAAGAACAGGTGAAAGGTTACTGGGAGGCCCAAATATAAAGATAATTTGGAAAAACAATCCAAATTTAAACATGACTTAAAATCAAACTGCATAATAAAAAAGGAAGAATTTTCCTTGCCAATACAAAAAGGATACCCTGAAAGAATGCAGGAAAATGAATAGAAACTTTCGTCACTTGAGACAATTTTCCTATACCTCAACCACTTCAAAAAAACTCAGTAAATGTACCGTCTTATGGAGGCTGGGACACAATTGAGTGTGACATTTATCAAACCATAATTAAGTTCCTTAAAAACCGTCGGATAACCAGAGTCGTCCAAACTTTATAAAATATAACTACGTATGAGCGAGGTTTTGATGTAATTTTCGGAATTAAATCGAATATGAAAAGTTTAAAAATCTGAAGGGGAGGGTTAGCAAAGTAATGGATTCCTATAGGAGCCGAGTTGCTCATTGGGTGAACTTGCTGCGTCTCCAGATCGAAGCCTCAGAGCAAACACGTGCGCGTGTTTACTTTTGGGCAGAATACAAAAGCGTCCTGGTATAGTGGGCCTATTCCTCTTGGGCCAACTAATGCAAAATTACAACTTTTAATAAAACAAGAACAAAGATATATCCACAATTGGTAACTGGCAACGAATGACTTTAAAAGATTCCCCAATTTGTAACCAGATTATAAAAAGGGGTTTACACTCGCCGACGCAACGGAGCGGGGATTTCAAACTACCAGACTTCCCATTCACATTTATACAAAATAGCCGGTCAATTGCAAAGAAAAAAAGGGAACAATTTTTAAAAGAAACATTTTATGTCACTACTCACAGACTCATCTCATTTAATAATGTTGCTCCACATTAAAAACGAAGTGAATCATAGATGAATTGAAATCATCTATCTAGAAACACATACTACTACATGGTAAGGAAACCATTGATCTCCCCAAACACGTGGTAACTTTTGTTTTCAAGTCAGAGAAATGCAAATTACAAGCCTGCAAGCTTATTTCTTGATATCTCGGATTACAACAGAGAAATGCACAAAGAACCGGTACAAATGAATTGAGTGTTTGGTGAATACAGGACATTCAAATAATGTCGTATTTGTGCTTACAGGCTTGCAGGAAAATTACAAATTGTATTTGTGATCGATATTATAAAAAGCACAGACCTGTTGCAACGAAAAACAGTGAATCGGTATTGAAGTCTCCTAACGTCTCCAGTTTTAAAAGCATTGTAATACGGTCGAGTTATGGGTGGAAACACTAAATTCAACTGAGCTCCATAGCTTTGACAACACTACAGGCTTCTGCTGCAATGCAAACAGGGAAAACACATTGCACAAGCGTGCAATTTGCAGTCCTCTTGTTATTCTGATAAAACGACCCGCTATACCAAGATCACTTATAATACTGTGTTCAATTAATCGCGAAAAAAACCCAGAGTCTTTGGCCAAGATAAAAACGCATGGACGGGACAACACTAAACAGTGCAGGCCTCTGCTCCAATGTTAGATAAATCCAGCTAGGTATGGAAAAAAAATATTCCTAAACATCAGTATGCAATTACACAACAACCTTGTTCTAACAACTGTGCTTAAAATGTAAAACTCAAGTCAGGTTTCTGCGATAAGAAACGCAGATTACAGTTTTGCTCTGCTAGTACTGTAAACAGTGCAGGCAGGCCTCTTGGTGCAATGCAAAGGATACATCTCAACACAAGCGGAGGAGGAAGAGAGGGGAACTACGCCACTTGTACTCGAGGAGAAAAAAGGTAAAATAAAACACACAAATTTACAACTGAGCTTGCACAGTTTGCAACGAAAAGCTTTGGAGAAAAAAAAATGCAGTTATGGTGGTGAGCAGAACAGGCCTCTGGTGCAATGCACAAACCCTCCATACAGAATACACATGGAGATAGAGGGGGGGAAAAAAATCAGGCTTAAAAATATAAGAGAGGAGCACATTGCTCGTTATATAACTGCACAGATCTCCAACCACCCCCCAACCATCCTTTTGCAAAATAAAAAACAAAGACAGCGTGTGCCTTTATTTATATATATATTTTTTGCATTCATATTTTTCCAGGTACTTATAACACTCACCGCAGACACAGCAGGAGAGGGACTGGCGCAGGTAGGGCAGCAGTTTGTAGAGCTCGGAGAAGGAGCCGGGCTCCTGCGGCTCGCACTGCATGATGTAGCGGCAGGTCGACACGTACAGGCTGGTGGCGTTGACCGGGTTCATGGCGGCGGAGCGGGCCAGGCCGTTCTGTCGAAGCTGCTGCTGCCGCCGACGAGAAGATTTCCGATTCCTCTTTCTCCGACGCCCAGTTGCGGCGGCGTTGCCAACGTCCATTTAATAGAACGAGGTGTCAGCGGCGGGGCCGCTGCTGTTTCCCTGCTCGGCGTGTTGTAGTCTCCGGCGGCGCGGTTCCTCTCCCAGAGCCATAACAACAACAGAGGCAGCGGTGGTGGTGGCGTCGAGCCGACTACCCGCGGGCGGCGTCCCCATCCGAGCCGCGCTGGCTGCGGGCTCCGCGTCCCCCTGGCGATCGGTACCTACCGCTGAACTCGAGCACGGGGCGCCTGGGCCGCGCACCTCTCGCCATTCGCCAGAACTCACCGCCCCCCCAGCCCCGTCTCCCTCCCGCAGCCCCGCGACAAACCAACACCCCTCACTCTCCTCCTCCGAGAGCCTCCGCTTTCCGAGGGAGGGCAAAGAAAAGCGAAAGGAAGGGGAGGGGGAAAAAAAAGAGAGCGTGCGAACGGCAGAGCTCAACCCCTCGCAACCCGCCCCGACATCATCATCCTCATCCCGCGGCTGGCTGGCCGGCTTCGCTCCTTCTTCCGCAGGCTGCCCCGCTGACGGTTATATCCCGCCCCCTGTTTAAATTCTGCCCAGCTTGGGGAGGAAGCGCGAGAGGCGGTGGGGGGCGCGAGGTTATTTTTAAATGGTGGAAACGTTCGTTTAAAGAGGAAAAAACGGAAAGAGCTCGAGCGCCAGTCACGTGACTGGAAGAAAAAAGAAGGTAAGACGAAGCGCCTTTCCAAATGCCTGATCGCTTTCATTTTTTGGGGGGGCGGTTCCTGATATTAATTATATCCTTTTTAATGCAGATTGAAGTACGAAATAATTATCTTCGCTTTAAGTTTTATTTGCCTGCTTGGGTCTCGATAAAGGTGTGTTTTGAAACCTTCTCCCTTTATCTGCGCTCCCAATGCTTTTTTTGGATTGTCTGTACGCGAGGGCGAGTGAGTCCCTTTTTATATGGGGGCTGCTTGGATGGCGCACAGCCCGCTCAGCCAATAATAAAGGCACCCGCCGAGGTCCTTCGTGGACGGGCTGGGCTCGCTGGCGAGGCGCGCTGGGATCTGTAGTTTTCACTGGTGTGGATGACGGCGCGCGCGTTCATTTTAATGCTTTTTGGAGAACCACAACTCCCAAAAGGCAAGCTGCGTTCATTTTTTTAAAACCGCATTGCGCATGTTCGATTTAACGCCCGCAACCTAGCCTGCTGTCATTGTACCCGCCTTTTTTGATTTCATTGGCTGAAGCCGTCGCCAGCGTTGCGGCTAAGAAAATGATTGGTTGCCCGGGATGCCATCGTTGATCTCGGGTGAGTTTGGTCAGCCGGGAGCCTAACACCCATTCAAGATCATGGCGGCGGGTTTGGCGGTGTTATGCTGTTCCCGGCTGCTGAGGCTCAGTAAATACGTTTCACCTGTTTCTGCGGCGATCAGAGCTACTGAGCAGCCGAGGCAATGCTATTCAATCAGCAACTTGACCGTGCAGGAGAGAATCGAGAAGAAGTCTCAAAGGGCGATGCTGGGAGGAGGTCAACACAGGATAGATGCCCAGCACAAGCGGGTACGTTTGAGATATCACCCGTGGCAGTGTTTTACCGGCTTGGAACTATTCGCCAATAAAGACAACAGTTCAGCTTTTAGCTTCTAGCTTCTGTGTAATTGTCACTTATTTAATCTGTGAACCTCCCCATCACGAGCAGTCTCCAGTCTGGTGAGGGTCCTGGTCCCACAGGCTGGCCAGCAGGGTCACTAATTCCGGTTAGAATCATTGAAATTTATGGCACAGAAGGAGGCCATTCGGCTATTGTCTGTGCTGGCCGAAAAAGAGCGATCCAGCCTGATCCCACTTTCCAGCTCTTGGTCTTTAGCCTTGCAAGTTACAGCACATGAGGATTTCTGCCTCTACCACCATTTCAGGCAGTGAGTTCCAGACCCCCACCACCCTCTGGGTGGAAAAAAAAGTTTTCCAACTCTCCTCTAACCCTTCTACCAATTACTTTAAATCTATGCCCACTAGTTATTGACCTCTTTAGGCCCCTCCATAATTTTATACACCCCAATCAAGTCTCCCCTCCGCCTCTTCTGTTGCAAACTAAACAACCCCAGCCTATCCACTCTTTCCTCATAGCTAAAATTCTCCAGTCCTGGCAACATCCTTGTAACTCTCCTCTGTATCCACTCTGGTGCAATCACATCTTTTGTACTGAATTATCACCTAGATTTCAGTTAAATAGTATAATGTCAGGACATTCCTGCAGACCCCATGCTTTTGTTCACCAAAGTGTGTCATCATGATCCCTAACAAAAAAAAGGTGAAGAGTATTTAGTGGGACAAATGATAGGAACTAAATGTTATCTAAATTAGTTTACAGTCTATCTCACTTTTGTGGGGAATTTTTTCATTCTCTCCTGGGTGAGAGCCTACCCTTGGTGTCCCTGCTGTGAGGGGCATCTTTGTAATAAGTGTGCAAGAGCTCCAAACCACATTAGCTATTTTGTTGGCTGGTTAGAGGTTTCTTGTGACCATCCACCGGATGCTGGTGTAAAGCAGATTTTAGTCAAATGCTTCGTGTTCATGCTTTTAACATTTAGTTAATTACACCTTGTTATATGAGCCTTTTCACCAGCAATAGGCCACATGCTTCACAAGGTGGTTGTTAAGCAAGTTTGCTAGTTTTAATTATGTTTGTTACAAACTAGAGCAATTGTTTACTGTAACTTGTGTACATAAATTAAATTCTCGTACTTATTTCAAATTTAAAACGGAAATACAAGTTAAAGATTTTTGTTCTGTAAAGGCAGTCTGGTAACCAATGAGAACGTGCTATCACGCTGAGCGTTTATTTGCTTCTGGTTGTTCCTAATATTGACTCTTGTAATGTCAGTTCATACAAGACCAGCATTCCTTGCAAAAGTAAGGATGCAGTCTCCTGCAATTGGGAAAAAAATGGGTTGGTTGGTACTTTACATTACTTTTTAAACTGCAGTTTTTCTACCAGAAGTTCCCTTTTACTGTGTATCTGTATTTACATATAATAAATACACTTAAGCATCTATTCATTTTTCACCCCATGGATTTTTAAAAAATGGTGCTATGTCCAATCACCTTTTTTCATTGGTTGTGTATGATGTATAATTTTAAAGAACCACAACTTTGCAAAATATTTCCAGATCAGCATAATTCAAAAATAGCCTTTTTCTTAGTTCTGTAATGTAGAACTTAATAGTTTTTAAACAACAAAAGTTACTTTTGGCTGCTTTAAGAAGGATACTTGATGAGAAATTATTTACTATTCAAAGGAGGAACTGAATGACTTAAAGTGGAAACTGAGGTGAAAAATGAAAATTGGAAAACAAATTGTAAGAGATATGACATAAGAACATAAGGTCAATAAGTTTTTTTGGAAGGATATATTTGCTAAATATTCAGTACATTTGTAAACATAGCCTGTTTTCTGGTACCGGTAGGAATTGTAACTCGTCAGCAATGCTGTTGATCCTTGAAATTATAACAGTACAGTATATAGATTGCTTTCAAGTTGTGATATTTCACAGTGCTGCAGTTTAGTGGCTCTTACAGTAATATACATTTTAATGCAACTATTACCCTCGGTGTACTGGTACATTCAGAAAAACTATGTTTGGTTATGGAAGTTCTCAGCTCACACTGCTGAAATAAACATATTACAGTATTAAAACTACAAACATCAGGAATAGCATTACTGTCATAATTTATTAAATCAAACACCAAAAACAATGTAATTTACAAAACAATCTTATTTCTTCCATTCGCTCCCTATTTTCTAATAAAATCAACTGTAATACATTCTACTTCTTCAAACTCCTTTTTACTTTTAACTAAAAATAATTTACATACTTTTAGATTGTTTGCCTCTCTGATACTTTTGGAGGTGGGAGCAACTTTTTTTTAAATAAGAGGTTTCATTGGCGGAAAATCAATTTTAAAGTGGTTTGCCAGCCAATGAAAAGCCTGGACCTGAAGGATGTAACCATGCAAAAAAAATGTGGTTAAAACTTGGCAGCTTATCAATGCTTGAACAAGCAAACCTTGGGTGAGTGTGCAGTACTTTAAGGGTTAAACAGTTCAGTTTGTGCATAGCTTTACAGCCCTGTGTTCTTTAGCCTGTGAACCACCAACGGACAAAAGTATA
The DNA here is from genome assembly GCF_052327205.1 of Somniosus microcephalus. Classification (NCBI taxonomy): domain Eukaryota; kingdom Metazoa; phylum Chordata; class Chondrichthyes; order Squaliformes; family Somniosidae; genus Somniosus; species Somniosus microcephalus. Next base: position 98,828,040 of record NC_140992.1, on the reverse strand, counting down.
TTTTTGTGGCAGTAACAGTAAATAACTTTACATACAAGAATTTAAATAGTTTTTATATATAGTCTAATAGTCATTTCTCATCTTCTGTCAGATTCATAACACCTTTTATTTCCTTTCTGGACCTACTTAGAGTTTCTATACATTCATAATGAATAATGAATATTTTCTATAATCAGTTGAATGCTTAACAATTCAGTAGACCATATTACAAGTACATTTTGCAAACACTATAACATTGCAACTCATGTAATTAATATTCCAACAGTTTTGAAGTTTACACTGTTTACACAGCACCCACTCTCTTCAATGTAGCCAACCAGACCATCTTTGTTACATTAATTGATTCACACATCAAAGTACGAGAGGTGTGTCAAGCGTTTCATAATGTGCATATAACAACTTGTATTTATATAGCACCTTTTGTATCCTCATCCAGTAACACTTTCTCCACTTGGGTATGTGTGTGTTTAGTGATTCTTCCCTCTTATGTTTCTTTCCAATGCTGTGTTTGTTTTAGGAGAGAGTTTGTGTCTCGCTGCTGGTCAGGCTTCTGTCACCCTCGTGCTGATGCTTCCTTGCAGAATTGACAACATTGTTTACCTTTTTAGGTGACCAAAGAAAAATAAAGTTCCTGATGAGAACTGGAAAAAACATGTACAATATTTTAAGTAGATAGTACTGTATAAGGAGTTTTAAGAGGAATTAGATATTTTTCTGGCGAGGGAGAGTTTGGTGGATATGGTGAGAGGGTGGGTAGATGGCATTGAATCAATGACAAAGGGATAGGTTTAGTGGATCGACTGGCCTTTTTCTGTTCACTTCTCAAATTTACAGTAATAGAAATAAATAAGAGCATTAAGAATAAGTAGAATACCAGCAATGGTGTGCTAATAAAAATGAGTTAATGGGAGAGTAATGAAGGGCTATGTGAAGCAATAAAATATTGTCCACAGCACACCTTGTATAATTTCCAAGGTACAATTGAGATCAGACTGCACTGTGATTTCACTGGAACTATTCCACAATTCAAGTACTGTAACAGTTTGGTTGCTGTTTAAAATAAAGGGTGTAGAAGAACCAAGACATTTTTGGGGATCTAGGCGCAAGACCATGTACTTAGTACTGCACTGAAGTGCTCGGGTCTTTGGAGTGGGCCTGAACACTCAACCTTTGGACTCTGAAGTGAGAGTCCTATCACTGAGCCAAGGCTCACACTTGAAGGTATGAAATTAGAATTTAAGAAATGGAGCTGCCATGGCTAACAAAATGGTGGAGCCGGTTTGATGGGCTGAATACTGCTGTTCCTATAAAACTTTAATTACCCAATATGTGATTATAAATTAAATCCTTGTGGGTTCTTTTTTCTTTTGAGAATAGAAGGGGGAGAGGAAGATATAGAGATGCATAGTCAAGTTTTTAAGATGATGAAAGGTGTAGAGAGTAAAAATAGCATATAAGCAGGCTATAGACAGTGAGTGCAGAAATAGGACTGGGGTCTAAAATTAACAAATGTTCAGATTTTTTGCGTAGTGCTTCCTTATATTCTCATTATTATGTATGATCGCGTATGTTATGTTTACATAAGTGTATACTAAAACATATTGCAATCAAAAATGTATGATCTGTATCTTGCTGTGTGAAGACCCTCGGGGTTAACCATTGTCCCACTGTTCCATGGTGAAGTCCACTGATATTTTATACTGTTACTCTATTTCTTGCATTGTTTATAAATGTTGTTTTCTGTAAGGACTGGTCTCTTAAGTTTCTTGCATCTTTCACTTCATAGGTCCAGTTTCATTTACGATTTGGCAAAATATTTTTCAGAAATCTGCATTGTACAAAATGATACACCATATTCACCAGTAACTGGAAATCCAAGTGCGGTGTCATCCTGACACTTGCCGGCTGTTTTATTTTATTTTACAAAGCACTTTAAATTTCCATGCCTCGGAGCTAATCTGATTCTGTTGAACATTTTTTTTTAATTCTCCATGTTTTTTCTCCTTTGTTTTCGGTTTATGATACTCTTGATGTCCTTGTTTTACCATATGTTCTTACATTGGCTTTGTGTTCTGACATTATCGTTTGTCCTTGTATGTGAAGTCCTTATCTCCTTTTATGTGTTGCTTTATTCTTGTGCCTTTTGTTTTCTGTTTTACAAGATAGTGTGGTTCATACTCACGATTTTGAGCACACAAATCATGGGCTGAAATTAAATACACCCAGATGTATTTGACTTTTTTTTTAACCCAGTGGTGAAAATTTTCATAATTGTTTTTCTAACTTCCCATTGAGGTCCATTGAATTGGATTGGGATCAGACTCCACTCCAATGCTTGGATTTTTTAATATCTGGAGATAAGTGTAACAAAGTTAGATGTCTTTGCAACTTTGAACCAGTTTTTCCTGGGAGCACTGTGTTTTAGAGAAATTGCCGTGGGATGTCAAGGGACAAGCTACAGATTTACCATGGGTCTAATAAACACAACCATGATTAGCAAGTAACAACAGAAAATGCTGGAAAAACTCAGCAGGCCAGGCAACATCCCTTTTGACCCGAAACGTCGACTATAATTTCTCTCCACGGATGCTGCCTGGCCTGCTGAGTATTTCCAGCATTTTCTGTTGTTATTTTAGATAATTTCCCCGCAGTTGGTACCTAAAAAAATGGCCTCAAAGGGACAGTTCAGGTTAAACACGGCTCCATGATACTGTAACTCCTAAACATCACAATGATGATTCAGACACAATGGCCTAGAAATTCCGTTGGTAGCGCCAGTGATTAGTGCCTAAAGAGCCCGAGAATTGGGGCGTTACCCAATGTTCGGGCGGGCGCAGTGAATATTGCGCCACCTCCCATATTGAGTATTGTTTTAGCGCCGGCGCTAACTCTTTGCACGCGCCCGCGGGCGCAGGCAGATCATGACGTCATTTCAGTGTGCAACGCCTTTTTGGCGCCCCGGACCGGATATTCGGTGGCGCCCGGAACCTTTGCGCCTAGTGCTGTTAGTGACAGTTCAATGGAACGCTACCAGGCCCTTCTCGTAGTCGGGGGGCGCTATTTAAAGGGGACAGCTCTAGTATAAAAGCTGCAGCCACTTGGCCTGTTCATTGTGATCGTTGCTGGAGAGAGTTGGTGAGCTACTGTGGAGCAGATTTTTTGGAATTTAATCTTAGAATACTTGGGACCTTCAAACCTGTCCGGAGCAGCTGGAATGCTACACCTAACAGCGTTTGGACCGACTGGCATCGGAATGGGAGCTGCTTTGGATGGCAACGTCCTCATGGCCGGACACTGTGAAGGGGCAGAGAGACGGCGGGAGAGAGGGCTGGGATTGGCCAGAAGGAGGAGAGGCAATGGAGGTCGGCCAATCCGAGGGTACGCTGCGAGGGTATTCAGGCAGCAGGTCTCATACCTTGCAATGTCAGAGGAGCAGTGTGTGCGAAGGCTCCGATTCGGGAAGGAGGTTGTAACTGAGCTGTGCCACCTGCTTGCTCAGGATCTGCAGCCGCGTCTACGGTGCAGGACCTCTCTGTCGGTGTCCGTTAAAGTGACTGTTGCCCTCAATTTCTATGCCACCGGATCCTTTCAGGCAGCCACTGGGGACATTGCGAATATCTCTCAGTTTGCAGTCCATTGTTGCATCCGGCAAGTTACAGCTGCCCTTTATAGACGAAGGCGTCAATTCATCAACTTCCCTCTGAGCCTGGAGAAGCAGATGGAGCGCGCGCAGGGCTTCACTGCTATTGCGGACTTCCCCATGGTGCAGGGGGCGATTGATTGCACACACGTGGCTTTGCGGGCGCCATTGCTCAATCCTGAGGACTTCCGCAACCGCAAGGGGTTCCACTCCCTCAATGTGCAGCTGGTCTGTGACCACCGCCAAATGATCATGGCAGTCAACGCCCAATTCCCAGGGAGCAGCCACGATGCCTTCATCCTGCGGCAGACCTCAGTTTGTGACCTTTTTGAGGGGCTGGCTTCTTGGGGACAAGGGCTATCCTCTCTGCCCATGGCTCATGACACCACTCCGTTTGGCCGCCACCCCAGCAGAAGAGCTGTACAACAGCAGCCATCAGGCGACCAGGAACATTGTAGAGCACACTATTGGTGTGCTCAAACAGCGTTTCCGCTGTCTGGACCATTCGGGGGGAAGCCCTGCAGTACTCGCCGGAGCAAGTGGGTCACATCATCGTTGTCTGCTGCATGCTCCACAACTTGGCGATTCGACGCACCCAGCCAATGCCAGCTGTCCCTCAAGGTCCAGCAGAGCAGACGGACGAGGAGGAGCATACGGACGAGGAGGAGGAGGAAGATGGGAGGGCTCCTGCAAGTGGAAGGGCCATCCGTCAGAGGCTCATCAGGACTCGGTTCCAGGCCCCTCTGGCGGAATGATGGGTGTCATTCGTCCTGCGCACTGCGGATCCTTGAAGGGCTCTGAAGGTCAGCATGACTGTAAATAGTTACGTGTACCATTGCAAATTAAAACTTTTCTTTATTGTCACAAAAGTCCTTCCTTCCAGCATAACAACGTCATGTTAACAGAAACCATAACTAACAAAATAACAGTTAACTCTTCGGCAAAGCCGCAAAACTAAACAAACCATTTCCAACAATCACAACAGGTGAGGGAGTCCTTGAATTTGGCCAAAGAAACGTCTCTGCACCTCCCTCTACTGCTGGCCCCTTGATGGAGAACAACTTCTCTTTCGTGGTCGGCCCCTTCCCTCCCTGCTGCTCCTACGTAATTGAACCCCAGTGGCGGGGTCAAGGCTGGGGGATGCCTGCTGACTGTGTGGAAGCGCAGAAACCCCTGAAGAACGGCCTGGCCGACCTCTGGTCTTGGAGGGTGCGGACGCAGGCTGCTTGATCTGAGCATGGCTGGAAGCAGTGTGCCCTGCAGGTGGTGGCAGCTGCACTGCAGACGTACCAGCGGTGGCATGAGCAATGGTCACCTGCTGAGAGAGGACACCTGCACCATGGTCGGACGACACACTGGCTCTCTGAGGGGACCGGTTCGGCACAATCGCCTGCTCTACTGATTCCTGGCCTTGTATGGTACTGGAAGGGCCCGGGGTGATCCTAGCTGATGCAGATAGGGTGGCTGCAGTGAGAGTTCGCGTTGCCTCAATCTGGGTGTGGACGAGGCCAGCAAGTGACTGCGTGGCAGCAGTGAGGACCTGTGTGGCAGGTGGCAGTGCTTCGGAGAAGCCCTGGACAGTTCTTTCCATTGCTTCGGACAAGGCCGGAGCAGTCCGTTCCACTGCCTTGGACAAGCCCTGGACAGACCTTTCCAGGGATTGTCCGAGGCTCTGAACAGTCCTCTCCATAGCAGCCTCGAAGCCCTGGACAGTCCTCTCCATTGCTGCTCCAAAGTCCAACACACTCTTTGCTAGTGTTTCTATCGACTGAGGCATCCTCCCCACTGCAGCCATCAGCTCAGTGTGGCTGAGCCGGGCCTGGGTGCTCATTTCAGCAAGGCTACGCACCTCCTCTGCACTCTGTGCAGCAGTCACCACTCCCTGCCTTGCCCTCCGGGGAGCCGGTGGCCGAACTTGCCTACCACCCCCCCCCCCCCCCCCACCCCCGCGCTGCTGCATGCCGCTTGTTCCGGCAACTGGCTCATCAGCAGAGCCCCCGCCCCCCCCCCCCCTCTCCAGGGAACTACTATCCCCAGCCTGCAGATGTGTACGCTCCCCTGAAGTTGGAACGGATGCTCCAGCTTCCTCCTGATCCTCGCCTCCGGAGGCACTGGCACTGGCAGCTTCAGGGCGCAGATCCCGAGTTGGTGATGCAGCATCTGAAAGCAGGGAGGTGGAAGAGTGGCTTTAGCAAAAGGACAGGTTGGTGGCAAGGCATGCCAGATTGCGGGAAGGCTCTGACATGGCTGCACACTGAGGAAGCATGCTGGCGGGGGGACCAAGTGGAAGGAGACAGCTGAAAAAGGTGAGAGCCTTACCCTCGCTGTCGAGAAGGGGGTCGGCAGCTGCAGTGGTAACAGGACCACTCAGACGTCCTCCAAGAATCTGGTGCACTCTCTCCTCGAGATCAGTGAGAGTGACCACTTGTGGAGGTCCGCCACCGGTTCGACGCTGGTCCTTTTCGGATCGTCGCCAGCTTGGACTGCAGGGGAAAGAAGGGGAAGCTGTTACATGATGCCTTGAGAGATCATCTCATGCCCCCCATGGTGCAAGAGCCCTTACATGATGCCTTGAGTCAAATGTGCATGTGTGTGTCCAGAAAGGGCCATGGGTGCTTGCCATGATGCCCCAATGGCCATCTGTCAGCAAGAGGGTGCACGAAGTCAGGTGCAGATGGAGGGAATCGGAAGTTTGCATAAACAACACTCACCCTAACGACCCGAGTGAGGTCGTTGAATTTCTTCCTGCACTGAACAGGGCTCCTGGTCACCATGCTGCTGGAGTTGACCCTCTGAGAAACATCCCTCCAAGCTCGGTGGTAATCCTTTTGATTCGGCCTCCTGCCATTGTCAGGATACAGAGCATCTCGACGGCACTCCACTGCGGACACCAACTCCTCCAGAGCCTCAGTGCTGAAGCGCTCTGCTCTCGGTCAGGATGGAGAAGGCGAGACAAAGTTTTTTGCGCCAGAGAAGGAAGAGCGCCGATTCTGAGGCCTACAGGGCGTTGAGTGTGGAAGCTGAGGCTGACTGACCCACCCCTTTAAGAGCCGGCCGGCGCCTGGAAGTCTCGTGGTTATCGGTAATTGAGATCACCTGCGCTGCGCCCGTCCGCGCCGATATTGGGTAGCGCCGGAAGTTTTGCGCCTTAGGATGCCCGTGCAACATCTGAATTCGTGCCTCAATCCCCTTTGGGGGCGATGCGACCCAATATCGCGCCAGGCGGCGATAAGTTTCGTCTGGCTATAAACTTTGCGCAGCACCAGTTCTAACGCCTCAAGCGGGGCTATACCCAATTTCTAGGCCAATATTTTTTTAAGGTAAACCTGTTGATGGAAGATCATCTAATAAACAAAAATCTAACATATGGAGATTTATGATTGCATTGCTTATGCTGAGTTGAAAGTTGTATTATGCAGGGGAGGATGGGGTGCACATGCCTCTAAAAAGATTTAGAAATAGGTTTGCGAGAGATGTGCTGAGGGACAGTGAAGTACGTGTTTTTTTGACTGGTTCCTGGAAAGAAAATAAATAGTTTTTCCTTGCCCACTACAGGTAGATAAAGAAATGTGTTTGTTTCCCTTGCATACCACAGTTACATAAACGTGTCAGTGAGGAGCAGGCACTTCCAATCTTCACCACAAAGCTGGGCATGTGGCTTCCCATGAGGGTTCTGTGCACTATTTCTGCAGCTTTTACCATGTTTTCCCCCAGTGCACAGGCATTACTCGTCTCAGCCACATACACTATTAGGCATAGGAGTTAGCCAGCTGTGGTTAGACTAACTACTTTAATTCAGCCACAGAGGAGGCCAGTCCATCACCCTCAGATAGAATATCTTGCAAATGTTACACCTTTGTTCAAAAAAGGGTGTAAGGATAAACCCAGCAACTACAGGCCAGTCAGCTTGTGGGGATGCTTTTCGAAACGATAATCCGGGACAAAATTAACAGTCACTTGGACAAGTGTGGATTAATTAAGGGAAGCCAGCATGGATTTATTAAAGGCAAATCGTGTTTAACCAACTTGATTCAATTTTTTGATGAGGTAACGGAGAGGGTTGATGTGTACATGGACTTCCAAAAGGCATTTGATAAAGTGCCACCTAATAGGCTTACCAACAAAGTTGAAGCCCATGGAATAAAAGGGACAGTGGCAGCATGGATACAAAATTGGCTGAGTGACAGGAAACAGAGCAGTGGTGAATGGTTGTCTTTTGGCCTGGAGGAAGGTATACAGTGGTGTTCCCCAGGGATCGGTACTAGGACCACTGCTTTTCTTGATATATATTAATGACTTGGATGTGGGTGTACAGGGCACTATTCCAAAATTTGCAGATGACACAAAACTTGGAAGTATAGTGAACAGTGAACAGTCTTCCGCGCCGACAGAACTGCGGACTCCGGTAAGAGCAAGGGGGCGGTTTGTGCATTTACACTAACAATGCCTGGTGCACTAACACGGACATAATCGATAGATCCTGCTCGGCTGATTTGGAATTCCTCATGGTAAGGTGCAGACCCTTCTACCTGCCTCGGGAATTCACGGCTGTTATCATCACTGCGGTCTACATCCCACCACACGCTAATGCCAAACTAGCACTGAAGGACCTCTACAGGGCCATCAGCGAACAACAAACTGCGCACCCAGATGGAGCTTTTATCGTCGCGGGGGACTTCAATCACATAAACCTAAAAACTGTACTAAAATTCCACCAGAATGTTTCCTGCCCCACAAGAGGGGAGAACACACTGGATCAAGTCTACACGAGCATTGTAGACGCTTATAAGGCCATTCCCTGCTCCCACCTTGGGAAGTCTGACCACCTCTCCCTGTTTCTAGCCCCGGCATACAAACCGCTCATCAAAAGAGAGAACATCAGTGAGATCAGTGGAAGTATGGCCAGAGGGGGCAGTCTCAGAGCTTCAGGATTGCTTCGAACGCACTGATTGGGGCATGTTTGCCCATAATGACATCGAGGAATACGCATCCACAGTGCTATTCTACATTAACAGCTGTGTCGAGGTCGTCACGACCCATAAAAATATCAGGACATACCCCAACCAGAAACCCTGGATGAACGGAGAGGTCCGTTCGCTGTTGAAAGCTCGCGACGCAGCATTTAAATCTGGCGACGCGGCGGCTTACAGTGCAGCTAGGACCAACCTAAAAAAGGGTATCAGGACTGCCAAAAGGAAACAGACACTGCGGATAGAGGATCATTTCCACAACAACTTGGACCCCCGGCGCATGTGGCAAGGCATCCAGTCCATCACTGACTACAAGGGCAAAAACACCAGCCCCCCGGTTAGCGATGCCTCCCTTCCGGAGGAGCTTAACAACTTCGACAGGGACAACAGGGAGCCGGCTACCAAAGCCTTGCCACCCCCGGAAAACCAGGTGCTCACTCTGTCGACCTCCGACGTAAGGGGTGTTCTACGCGGAGTGAACACACGAAAGGCTGCTGGACCAGATAGCATCCCTGGACGGGTACTCAAGGAATGTGCTGATCGGCTGGCTGATGTCTTCACCGCCATCTTCAATCTGTCATTGGCCCAGGCAGTAGTCCCTACATGCTTCAAGACCGCTACCATTATTCCTGTGCCAAAACAAACGGCTGTGACGTGCCTGAACGACTATCGACCTGTCGCACTCGCACCCATCATAATGAAGTGTTTCGAGAGACTGGTCCTGGCTCACATCAAAGCCAGTGTTTCCGCCTCTCTTGACCAACACCAGTTTGCCTATCGTGCCAACAGATCAACGGAGGATGCAATCACAACTACTCTACACTCGGCACTGAATCACTTAGATGGTAAAGAGACCTACATCAGAATGCTGTTCATAGACTACAGCTCAGCATTCAACACTCTCGTCCCCAACAAGCTGGCCTCCAAACTCTTGGCCTGAACACTTCCCTCTGCAACTGGACCCTGGACTTCCTAACAAACAGACCCCAGCCTGTCAAATTAGGTAACCACACCTCCCTCCCCCCCCCCCCCCCCCCCGAACCCTGAACACGGGGGCCCCACAAGGATGTGTGCTGAGCCCCCTCCTCTAATCCCTCTTCACCCACGACTGTGTGGCTGTTCATGGTTCCAACACCATCATCAAGTTTGCGGATGATACCACGGTAGTAGGCCAGATCACCAACAACGATGAGTCAGCCTACAGGGAGGAGGTCCAGCATCTCGTGAAGTGGTGCGCCGATAACAACCTGGCCCTTAACATCAAGAAAACCAAAGAAATCATTGTGGACTTCAGGAAGTCTAAAGGCGGAAGTCACACCCCCATCCACATCAATGGGGCTGTGGTGGAAAGGGTGGACAGCTTTAAGTTCCTCGGAGTCCACATCACGGAAGACCTCTCCTGGTCCCTCAATACCTCCTCTCTGGTGAAGAAGGCCCAGCAGCGCCTATATTTCCTAAGGAGGCTGAAGGGATGTAACCTGTCACCCCTGATCCTCTCTAACTTTTACCGCTGCACAATAGAGAGCATCCTGACTAACTGTATCACCGTATGATATGGCAGCTGTAGCTACTATGACCGGAAAGCCCTGTAGCGGGTAGTCAAAACTGCCCAACGCATTACCGGCACCCGGCTACCGACCATAGAACACATATACCAGAAACGCTGTTTACGGAGGTCACGGTCCATCATCAAAGGCCCTACCCACCCCAGCCACAGTCTGTTCGCCCTCCTGCCATCTGGGAGACGCTACAGCTGCATTCGCACCCGTACGACCAGATTTAGGAACAGCTTCTTTCCCAGGGCTGTCATCCTACTGAACTCCACAAATAAACTCTAAAGCCTGCACATCTGCCAATGCACTTTATTATGGTTATGTTTATGTTAATGTATTACAAGCCAAATGTATGTTGAATGTTTAAATGTCTTAATCTAAATGTACACACTCGGGAGCCGCAAGCCTACATTTTGTTGTACTGCACTTGTGCACTAACAATGACAATAAAAGTTGATTTGATTTGATTTTGATTGATTTGTGAGGAGGATAAGGATAGACTTCAAGAGGACATAGACAGGCTGGTGGAATGGGCGGACACGTGGCAGATGAAGTTTAATGCAGAAAAGTGCGAAGTGATACATTTTGGTCGGAAGAACGAGGAGAGGCAATACAAACTAAAGGATACAATTCTAAAGTGGGTGCATGATCAGAGACCTGAGGGTATGTGCACAAATCGTTGAGGGTGGCAGAACAAGTTGAGAAAGCAGTTAAAAAAACATACGGTATCCTGGGCTTTATAAATAGAGTACAAAAGCAAGGAAGTTATGATGAACCTTTATAAAGCACTGGTTTGGCCACAATTGCAGTATTGTGTCCAATTTTGGGCACCGCACTTTAGGAAGGATGTGAAGGTTTTAGAGAGGGCGCAGAAAAGATTCACAAGAATGGTTCCAGGGATGAGGGACTTCAGTTATGTGGTTAAATTGGAGAAACTGGGGTTGTTTTCCTTGGAGCAAAAAAGATTGAGAGGAGATTTGTTAGAGGTGCTCAAATCATGAGGGGTCTAGTCAGAGTTGGATAGAGAGAAACTGTTCCTATTGGCAGAAGGGTCGAGAACCAGAGGGGACAGATTTAAGGCGATTGGCAGAAGGTCTAAAGGCGACTTGAGGAAAAACTTTTTTACGCAGCGAGTGTTTATGATCTGGAATGCACTGCCTGAAAGGGTGGTGGAGACAGATTCGATCGTGGCTTTCAAAAGGGAATTCGATAAGTACCTGAAAGAAAAAAAATTGCAGGGCTACGGAGAAAGGGTGGGGGATTGGGACTAGCTGAAGTGCTCTTGCAGAGAGCTGGAACAGACTCAACAGACCGAATGGCCTCCTGTGCTGTAACCATTCTATGATTCTAATATCAAATGCTCAGACTGTTGAGAGAAAAGAGACATTTTCTTAGAAAGCCAAAAAGCACAAATCTATATAGTAAAAAATATAGAAGGGCCGAGTGGATGGTCCATATCGGCTTCCTCCTGAGGTCCCCACCATCACAGAAGCCAGTCTTCAGCCAATTCGATTCAGTCCACGTGATATCAAGAAATGGCTGAGCGCACTGGATACAGCAAAGGCTATGGGCCCCGACAACATCCTGACTGTCGTGCTTAAGACTTGTGGTCCGGAACTAGCCGTGCCTCTAGCCAAGTTGTTCCAGTACAGCTACAACACTGGCATCTACCTGACAATGTGGGAAACTGCCCAGTTATGTCCTGTCCATAAAAAGCAGGACAAATCCAATCCAGCCAATTACCGATGCAAACATGGACAAAGGAGCTGAATTCCAGAGGTGAGGTGAGAGTGACTGCCCTTGACATCAAGGCAGCATTTGACCGAGTATGGCATCAAGGAGCCCTAGTAAAACTGAAGTCAATGGGAACCTCAGGGTGGGGAGGAAACTCTCCACTGGCTGGAGTCAGACCTAGCACAAAGGAAGATGGTTGTGGTGGTTGAAGGTCAATCATCACAGCCCCAGGACATCGCTGCAGGAGTTCCCCAGGGCAGTGTCCTAGCCCCAACCATCTTCAGCTGCTTCATCAATGACTTTCCCTCCATCATAAGGTCAGAAATGGGGATGTTTGCTGATGATTGTGCAATGTTCAGTGCCATTCGCAACTCCTCAGATAATGAAGCAATCCATGCCCACGTGCAGCAAGACCTGGATGACATTCAGGCTTGGGCTGATAAGTGGCAAGTAACATTCATGCCACACAAGTGCCAGGCAATGACTATCTCCAACAAGTGAGAGTCAAACCACCGCCCTTGACATTCAATGGCATTACCATCACCAAAACCCCCACCATCAACATCTTTTTTGGGGGGGGGGGGGGGGGGGGTCACCATTGACCAGAAACTTAACTGGACGAGCCACATAAATACTGTGGCTACAAGAGCAGGTCAGAGGCTAGGTATTCTGTGGCGAGTATCTCACCTCCTGACTCCCCAAAGCCGTTCTACAATGCTCTCCACTTGCCTGGATGAGTGCAGCTCCAACAACATTCAAGAAGCTCAACACCATCCAGGACAAAGCAGCCCGCTTGATTGGCACCCCATCCACCACCTTAAACATTCACTCCCTCCACCATCGGCGTACCATGGCTGCATTGTGTACCATCTACAAGAAGCACTGCAGCACCTCCCAAACCCGCGACCTCTACCACCTAGAAGGACAAGGGCAGCAGGCGCATGGGAACACCAGCACCTGCAAGTTCCCCTCCAAGTCACACACCATCCTGACTTGGAAGTATGTCACCGTTCCTTCATTATCGCTGGGTCAAAATCCTGGAGCTCGCTCCCCTAAATGGCCGACCCCTTATTCTGAGACTATGACCCCTGGTTCTAGACTCCCTGGCCAGGGGAAATATCCTCCCTGCATCTACCCTGTCAAGCCCTGTAAGAATTTTGTATGTTAAAATGAGATCACCTTTCATTCTTCTGTTGAGGCTGCCGCGGAACACAAATGGAGGCCGAACCGATCTGAGGAACACATGGCTTTTTATTACATTCTCTTGAGAGAGGGCTGCCCCAGCTCTTCTCTCTGCTAAACCCGAAAACAGAATGAGGGGGATGCCGCGCTTTTGTGTACACACTGAGGGCGACGCCCGCTCCTTTGTCATGCCTTAAAGGCAGCATGCTTCTTAAAGGCAAGGTGCCCGATTTATTGTCCACGGACGGAAAAGTGGATTGCGCCCGTTTAGGTGGCGATCCGCCACACAGCTCCCCCCAGAATCCGCTTAGGAGCTGTGGACGAGACGGTGCGGCGGTCTGATGGGCCGGCCGGAGCGGATCTTGTCGGACGCCGGTGGACGTGGAACGGCCGGGCGTGGAGCAGCCGGGTGTACTGGCTTGAGGGCAGGTCCGCCGCGTGGCGGTGGATGAGCTACTGCGACCTGCTCACCGGGCTCCGAGTGTGCTGGCTTGAGTCGGTCAACCGACACATTTTCAGTCCTGTCGCCCACTTGTAGGGCGAAAAATTTGTCCCCAGCCTGTAGCACTTTGTAGGGCCCGTCGTACGGGGGTTGAAGGGGTCCGCGGTGGGCGTCGTGCAGGACGAAAACGAACCGTGCCTGGTGCAGGCTTAGCGGGACGTGTGAGGTGGATTTGCCGGGCAATGGGCACCGGGGCGAACTGTAGCGCCGGTGAGGCGAAGTCGTGGCGTTGCTGGTCGGCTGACCAGGGTGTCGTGGCGGTGGGCAGGAACTCGCCGGGTACGCGCAGCGGCTGGCCGTACACGAGCTCTGCTGCCGATGCGTGGAGGTCTTCTTTAACCGTGGAGCGCAGGCTGAGGAGGACCCACGGGAGTCGGGTCAGTCCAGGGGCCGTCCTGGAGGCTGGTTCGAAGAGATGCCTTCAAGGATCTGTGGAACCGCTCACACAGTCCGTTGGTTTGGGGGTGGTACGCTGTGGTGCGGTGAATGGTCACCCCGAGATTGCGTGCGATGGCGGTCCAGAGTTCAGAGGTAAATTGCAGACCTCTGTCCGACGTCATGTTGGCGGGGACGCCGAACCGTGCGACCCAGGTGCTGATGAAGGCTCTGGCGATGTCGGCGGTGGTGGTAGAGGTCAGTGGAATTGCCTCGGGCCAGCGCGTGGTGCGGTCGACGATCGTCAGCAAGTGCGTGTGGCCTTGCGACGGCGGCAGGGGCCCGACGATGTCCACGTGGATGTGGTCGAATCTACGTGAAGGGACGGTGAACTCCTCGAGGGATGCTTTCGTGTGTTGCTGCACCTTGGCAGGCTAGGCAGGAGTTGGCCCAAATACGCACATCCTTGCGAAGGCCGCGCCAGACAAAGCGGTTGGCTACCAATTTGATGGATGCGCGGGCGCCGGGGTGGGAGAGGTTGTGGAGAATCTCGAATACCCGGCGGCGCCAGGACGATGGGCCGAGGTTGATAGAGGGATATGTCGCACTTGACTCTGACTGCGGTTGGGCCGTAGGCGACGTCGGCCAGGCGTAGCCCTGGTAGGTTGGTAGGTGCGGAGAGCAGATCAGGGTCCGTGAGCTGGTCGTCTGCGAGTTGAGCGTAGTCGACTGCCAGGTGTGCGGCGTGGATGGCGGGGCGGGGCGGGAGAGGCAGTCGGCTACCACGTTGTCTCGGCCGGAGACGTGTTGGATGTCCGTGGTGAACTTGGACACTGCCGCGAGCTGGCGCTGCTGCCTGGCGGACCAGGGGTCAGTTGTCTTTGCCATTGCGAATGTCAGGGGTTTGTGGTCGACAAACGCAGTGAAGGGGTGGCCCTCCAGCAAAAACCGAAAATGGCGGACCGCCAGGTACAGCGCGAGGAGCTCGCGGTCGAAGGTGCTGTACTTGACCTCGGGGGGGGGGGGGGCGTAGTTGGCGGCTGAAGGCAAGTGGTTGCCAGGCGCCGTCGACCCACTGCTCGTACACGGCGCCGACCGCGTGGTCGGAGGCGTCCGTGGTGAGCACTACTCTGGCATTGGGCCGTGGGTGCGCGAGCAGGGTGGCGTCGGCGAGCGCGGTCTTGGTGGAGTTGAAGGCGGCTGATACGTCTGCCGTCCATTCGACCGCCATCTTGCCGCTCCTGCCCCGGAGGGCTTCATACAGGGGCCTCATGAGGGACGCCGCTTTGGGGATGAAGCGGTTGTAGAAATTCACCATCCTGAGGAACTCCTGGAGTCCTTTGATGGTGGTGGGGCGGGGAAATTGCTGGACGGCCTGCACCTTGGTGGGCAGGGGAATGGCCCCAGCATGGGTGATGTGGTGGCCGAGGAAGTCGATCTTGTCCAGGCCGAACTGGCACTTGGCTGGGCTGAGGATGAGCCCGTGGTCGCTGAGGTACCCGAACAGGATGCGAAGGTGTTCGAGGTGTTCCTGTTTGGAGGAACTGGCTACCAGGATGTCGTCCAGGTAGACGAACAGGAACTTCAGGTCCCGAAGGACCGAGTCCATGAGCCGTTGGAATGCCTGGGCCGCGTTTTTGAGGCCGAAGGGCATCCGCAGGAACTTGAAAAGCCCGAAGGGGGTGATTACGGCCGTCTTGGGGACGTCCGTGGGGTGGACGGGGACTTGGTGGTAGCCGCGCACCAGGTCGACTTTGGAAAAGACTGAGCGGCCGGCCAGTCTAGCCGAGAAGTCCTGAATGTGCGGCATGGGGTACCGATCAGGGGTGGTGGCGTCGTTGAGGCGGCGGTAATCCCCGCAGGGGCGCCAACCCCCGCCTGGTTTGGGGGCGATGTGGGGAGGCCCAGGGACTGTTGGAGCGGCGGATGATGCCGAGCTGTTCCATAGTGGCAAACTCGGTCCGTGCGATCTCCAGTTTGGCCGGGTCCAGCCTGCGGGCGTGGGCGTACACTGGGGGGCCTGTGGTGGGGATGAAGTGTTCCACCCCGTGTTTGGCGACCTCTGCGGAGAAGGTCGGGTTGGTGAGGGCCGGGAATTCGGCCAGGAGTGCCGAGTAGTCATCCATGGCCCGGGCGTGGCACTGTGACGCCATGTCGGCGGGTTGACGGGGCCATGGTGCCCAGGATGGGGGACATGGTGTTCATGTCCACGAGGCGGTGTCGAGGGATGTCTACCAGTAGGCCGTGGGCGCACAGGAAATCTGCGCCGATGAGAGGGGAGAGTACCTTGGCAGTGATGAACTCCCATCGGTAGCGGCGACCAGCGAGGTCGAGGGTGACTGCGGGTGCCGTACGTCCGGATGTCCGAGCCGTTAGTGGCAGCCAGCGCCTGTCCTCGTTCGCCCTTTTGGATGTCGAGGGCGGAGGCCGGGATGATGCTGTGCTGAGCTCCAGTGTCGCACAGGAACCGGCGGCTGGTTTTGTCATCCGTGACGTACAGCAGGGAGCCCCTCGAGCCTGTTCCGCCATTTAATGAGATCATGGCTGATCAGTACAGTTTTGGTCTCCTTACCTAAGGAAGGATATACTTGCATTGGTGCAACGAAGGTTCACCAGACTGGACAATCCCCCCATCCCAGGAACCAATTGAGTAGATTATTTCCCCCAACCCCATGAGCCCTTATGTATCTTGTGTAGCAACCTTTTATGTGGCACCTTATCAAATGCCTTTTGGAGTTCCAAATATACTGCAACCATTGGTTCTTCTTTATCTACCCTGCTAGTTACATCCTCAGAAAACTTGAATAAATGTGTCAAACACAATTTCCCTTTCATAAAACCACGTTGACTCTGCCTAATCACATTGTGATTTTCTAAGTGCCCTGTTACCACTTCCTTAATAATACATTCCAGCATTTTCCTGACAACTGATGTCAGGCTAACTGGCCTGTAGTTCCCTGTTTTCTCTCTCCCTCCTTTTTTGAATAGCGGGGTTACATTTGTTGCCTTTCAATCTGCTGGGACCGTTCTAGAATTTAGGGAATTTTGGAAGATCACAATCTCTACAGCCACCTCTTTTAGAGCCCTAGGATGTAGGTCATCAGGTCCAGGGGATTAGTCCCATTAATTTCTCGAGTAGTTTTTCTCTACTGATAGTAATTGCTTTAAGTTCCTCACTCTTAATAACCCCTTGGTTTCCCGTTATTTTTGGTATTCATTTTGTGTCTTCGACTGTGAAGACAGATACAAAATATTAGTTTAAAGTCTCTGCCATTTCCTTATTCCCCATTTTAATTTCACCTGCCTCAGCTTCTAAGGGACCAATGCTTACTTTTACATGCTTGTAGAAGCTCTTACAATCTGTTTTTATATTTCTTGCTAGTTTACTCTCATTCTAGTTTCTCCCTTTTTTATCAATTTTTTGGTCATCCTTTGCTGGTTTCTAAAACTCTCCGAATCCTCAGGCTTACTGACATGAATCAGTCATTCATGAAAGAAAGACTTATGAAATAATACTGAGCGGCCTGCAGGTGGCACTGTCCAGGGAGAATATAAATACTCTGGCACAGGCCCAGCTTGCACAGGACATTCTTAACAGGAACTAGTGAAGGACACAACTAGACCTCCATGTTGTAAAACAGTTGATTAAAGCTTTGTTTAACGCTTAGACCAAGTGCCCAGTAGTTTTCTTACGTCACTTACTACTATTCTTCGCAACATTATAAGCGTCTTCTTTTAATCTAATTATGTCCTTAACTTCTTTAGTTAGCCACAGGTGGATCATTTTTCCCGTGAAGTTTTTATTTTTCAATAGAATGTAAATTTGTTGAGAATTTTGGAATATTTTGATAATGTTTTCCACTCCCTGTCTGCAAATCCTTACTACTTCTGATGTTTTTGTCATACTTCTATGTTAAGATTTTCCGTTGTAAATTCCTGTGTCCATATTTATAATGGACACTGTATTTAAATTTAGTTGCACTAGTGGTGCCATTGTTTTGTGTATCTCCGCTCTCAGACTGCTGTGCAGTAAATCTATGTTCTAAGCAGTGTTCCCTGTAAGGTGCGTCGCCATTTGAATGGCCTGTGCAGCCCCTTAAAGGTGCTGTGCAGGGCCAAAAAAATTTACAGGGAACTTAGGTTCTAACCAATACTACTCTTGTTTCCCAGATTGCTGTAACTTTGGTATTTAGCAATGACAAATAGAAAATCTAAAGTATATGTAAAAATGAAGACAATGTATGGCTTTAAAATGGAGATTGAATTACAACTACATGCCCTGGTCCAGTAATCCCTTGCCCTCTAACCTTAGGAGATTGGTTGATTGATTAGTAAATAAAATAAATGTAGCTGCTGTAACCATTTAGAATACAACATGTAACTAAAAATCATGGCAAAATTTCGAAGTGCAAGTTTCACTTTACAGACATACTGTGCTTCATTTGCTAAATAAACAGTCCCTTGAATATAGTAACTAACTTTGGTTTTCCTGTCTGTTACATATGATAAAGTTTATGCTTTACCTTATTTTAATGTTTTTATACAAAACAAATCCAGTGTCCCTAATCACAGCTAATGCTGGCTGACACTGAGCGGAAGCAGCGGTGGCTTAAAGGCAGCACTGGAGAAGGCCCATGATACAGCACGGACCTGAGCAGCAGAGGCGATGGCTTAAAGAGAGCTGAGCGGCGATTTACTGTAAAAACAAAGGGTGACGTCACAGGACAGCAGGTAGTTGATTGGTTGGATTAAATTCAGAACTGGGAGAGTATTAACTATTTTAACTTTAAATTAGTTAATTTAGTTTGTTATTAATTCAATAAACTAAAAATTAAAAGTAAAAATAATCGTCTGAATAAATACTGTAACTAATTATATAAATAAAATAAGATTAGATAGAGATGGCAGTGCAGGTGGTGTGTCGTTACTACTGCATGTGGGAGTTGGTGGAGACCAATGAGATCCCGAGCAAACACATCTGCAGTAAATGCCTGTAGCTCGAGGAACTTCAGCTCAGAGTTGTTGAGCTGGAGTCTGAGCTGCAGACATTGCGATGCATCAGGGAAGGGGAGAGTTACCTGGACACTTTGTTCCAGGAGGCAGTCACACCCCTTGGGTTAAGCAGTACTTCAATGGTCAGGGACAGGAGGGTGTGACTGCGAATCAGGAAGGTATGTGGACCCAGGATTTAGTGATGGAGGAGCCTCAGCCCTTGACCTTGTCCAACGGGTATGAGGTTCTAGCTGCCTGAATGGATGTAAAAAAGGACTACAGGGAGGATGGGCAAACTGACCACGGCACCATGGTACAGGAGGCCATTCAAGTGGGGGAGTAAAAAGGAATGTGGTAGTGGTAGGCGACAGTATAGTCAGGGGGATAGATGCTGTTGTCTGCAGCCGCGACAGGGAGTACCAAAGGTTGTGTTGCCTGCCCGATACCAGGGTTAAGGATATCTCCTCGCGGCTGGAGAAGAACTTGGGAGTCGGGGGGGAGGATGCAGTTGGCGTGGTCCACGTAGGAATCAACAACATAAGTAGAACTAGGAATGAGGTTCTGCTGAGGAAGTTTGAGGAGCTAGAATCCAAATTAAAAAGCAGAACCTCAAAGGTAATAATCTCTGAATTGTTATTTGAGCCACGTGCAAATTTTCACAGGAACAAACAGATTAGAGGTTTAAATGTGTGGCTCAGAGTTGTGTGGGAGGAAGGAGTTTCAGTTCATGGGGCACTGGCACTAGTACTGGAGAAAAAGGAAGCTGTTCCGTTGGGACGGGCTCCACTTAAACCGAGCTGGGACCAGTATCCCGGCATATTGAATAACTAGGGTGGTAGATAGGACTTTAAACTAATGAAGTGGGGGTGGGAGGATTCAGCAAAGAGTAAATTTAAAAGCAGCAAGAGAAATGTCAAGGCTCCAGAGTAGAGCTTTGGGTAAAAATAAGCAGTGTGTGTCAGGAAGGGACAGAGAGAGTAACAAAAGTAATAAGGCATCAGTGACTAAGGTGACCATCAGGGAAAAATAGAAATATGTCAAAGCTAAAGGCATTATATCTGAATGCGCGAAGCATTCGCAACAAAATAGATGAATTAATAATGCAGATAGAAATGAATAGGTTTGATCTAATAGCCATTACGGAGACGTGGTTGCAAAGTGGTCATGGTTGGGAACAGGATACTTAACTTTTAGAAGAGATAGGCAAAATGGAAAAGGAGGAGGGGGGTAGCCCTGATAATAAAGGATGGGATAAAGACAGCAGAGAGAAAGGATCTTAACTTTGAAAATCAAGAAGTAGAATCAGTTTGGGTGGAACTAAGAAATAGAAAGGGGTAGAAAACATTGGTGGGAGTTGTTTGTAGGCTCCCAAACAGTAGTTGTAATGTAGGGCAGAGTATAAATCAGGGAATTAGAGGTGCATGTAAAAAGGGTAATACAGTAATCATGGGGGTCTTTAATCTACATATAGACTGGGCAAACCAAATTTGCAGTAATAGTGTGGAGGACGAATTCATGGAATGTATACAAGATAGTTTTCTAGATCAGTATGTTGAGGAACCAACTAGGGAACAGGCTATTTTAGATCTAGTATTGTGCAATGAAAGGGTTAATTAATAACCTTGTAGTAAAGGGGTCTTTAGGGAATAGTGACCATAATATGATAGAATTTTATATTGAGTTTGAAAGTGATTTAGTTAAATCTGAAACTAGGGTCTTAAATCTAAACGAAACAAACTACATAGGTATGAGGGGTGAGTTGGCTAAAGTATATTGGGAAACTACATTAAAAGGTATGATGGTAGACAAGCAATGGCTAGCATTTAAAGAATTAATACATAATTTACAACAAATATACATTCCTTTAAGGCACAAAAACCCCACAGAAAAAGTGGTCCAACCGTGGCTAACAAGAGCAGTTAATGATAGTATTAGATCAAAGGAAGAGGCTTATATTGTTGCCAAAAAGTGTAGTAAGCCTGAGGATTGGGAGGATTTTAGAATTCAGCAAAGGAGGACCAAGAAATTGATAAAGAAAAGGAATATAGAATGAGAGTAAACTAGTGAGAGACATAAAAACAGACTGTAAAAGCTTCTATAGGTATGTAAAAAGGAAAAGATTAGCGAAGTAAACTTGGGTCCCTTACAGGCTGAAACAGGAGAAATTATAACGGGGAATAAGGAAATGGCAGAGAAATTATACCAATATTTTGTGTCTGTCTTCACGGAAGAAGATGCAAAAAACCTCCCGAAAATAGTGGAGAACCAAGGGTCTAGCGAGAATGAGGAACTCTGAGAAATTAGTATTAGTAAAAAAAAAAAGTACTGAAAGCCGATAAATCCCCATGACCTGATGGCCTACATCCTAGGGTTTTGAAAGAGGTGGCTATAGAGATAGTGGATGCATTGGTTGTCATCTTCGAAAATTCCATAGATTCTAGAACGGTTCCTGTGGATTGGAGGTAGCAAATGTAACCCCACTATTTAAGAAAGGAGGGAGAGAGAAAACGGAATTACAGACCAGTGAGCCTGACATCAGTAGTAGGGAAAATGTTAGAATCTATTATTAAGGACTGTTATACATTTTGGACAGCACTGATTTCTATGGTTATGCGGATAAAATTGTGACGCAAATATTGCTGTTTACATGATGGTATTAGAACTGGGGACAAAAAGTCTCTGAATAACCAGCGAGATGCTATGGGGGGAATTTTGCCGGCGCTCGGGGTGGGTTTAGAGGCAGGACATCTGGCAAAATTGCAAAGATTGACAGCGGGTCGGAAACCCACCGTCAATCCGCCTCCAATCAAACTTCCCAGGTGTCGGGTCCCTAATTTGCGCATGTACCCGATACCTAGTGGCGGGAAGAAGATTATAGGCACTTAACTGCTTGTTAACAGGCAGTTAAGAGGCTTTTTGCAATTGTGACACGTCTACTGCGGGCTTCCCGACGTCTGGACACCACACCAGGTAAGTGTGGTGTGCTGTGGGTCTAGTGTAATGTTTGTGCATTGATGACAGCTGCAGAAGTGGTGTGAAGGATCCAATGGTACACTGGTGAGCTTGAGGTAAGAAAATGTTGGGAAAATCATTTTTAATGTATTTAGACTTTTCTGTAGGTGACAAGTTTTGAATTGTTTGTGTAGTCCCACCTCATTGGGAGAACCTCTCTCACCAGTGACAGATCGCTTCTGTAACCTCATCCGCAGCTGCCATCTGTTTTAGCCCAAGGAGGGAGTCACTGGAGAGCCTGGGTGCAAAGGCTCACCTTTGTACAGTGATTGTCAGGGTTTGCAGCACCTCAATGCTGTCAAACACTGAAAAATCAGCTGTCAAAAAAATTGTGCGTGGCCCCTTTAAGAAAACCGGCAGATGACGCGTCATCAACTGATGTCATCTGATACCGGCTTTCTCTTAATTGGCCGGCAAGCCCGCAGGGCGGGCTTAATCAGGCCAATTGATGCAAAATTGCGTCTGTGTGTCGGACGTCGTTGGGGGCGGAATTGGAACCCAGAAGGCAGCTGTCCTGTCCCCAAGCCGCACTGACCGGAAAAATCGCGGCCTTAGAATCTGCTTGTGTTTTGGTTCTCTGCAGATATTATAGCATTCTGTACTATGACGGTCATAATTAATCTTGCTTTCAAGCTAGCTATCTGCTGTTCTCCAGTTAGGATTTCAACTTTATTTGTGTATCTCTAATTTGACCAATGCCTACATTTTTTTCTATCATTATAATACTAAGGTAGGAATCAGAGTTAGCTTAATAGAACTGCTTGCGAAGATAATCAAAAGTTAATTAATATAAAAGACACAGAATAAAAGGAATTTAGGGGAGTTAAGGTATCCATCTCTGGCTGGAACAGTCTGTTAGATTAAAGGGAGATGGTTTGGATAATGGCAGAATGAGCAAGACAACGCTGATGTGGGCCCCTGATGGAGAGGGTACGAGGTCAGGTCTTGTACTTGCTGTGCCAGGGAGGATAGGGACAACGAGAGATGGGATGAATTCCAATAGATGAACCTTCAAAATGTAAAAAGAAGATAAATTGGCAAAGGACACAAGACCCCTTTGAGGGAGGGCTTTCACCCTAGAATTGAGACAAAGAACTCGACATGTCATTGGGCACTGAGATTTTAGGGGAACCTCTATAGGTTAAATGGTCTTGTCAATGATTTGGCCCCAGGCCCACCCCTAAAAAAGGGTATAAGAGAAAGGCCTGAAAAGCCCTTAGCACAGACGGTGGAGGGAAGAGCTAACCAGAAGTTGGGCTGGTTGAAAGCTCTTTCGCGAGTGATCCCATGCTCACCAACTCGGAGGTTCTTGACGAGAGGAAGAGAGGCTGCAAGCCAGAGAACTGTTCGCACGCCAGCTGTCTTTCCGATTGGGACCGGTACCAGCTGCTTGTCATGGTCATATGTTTTTGCTGTATAACTAGAGTCTTAAACTCTGATTAAACACAATATACCCATCATATTGGTTTGCAGTCGATTCTGATTGGCTTAATCTTAACAGGACGTGGTAACAGGGCACTTAGAAAATAATAATAGGATTGGGCAGAGCCAACACGGATTTATGACAAATCTGTTAGTTTTTTGATGTTGTAACTAGCAGAATAGATAAGGGGGAACCAGTGGATGTGGTGTATTTGGATTTTCAGAAGGCATTCGATAAGGTGCCACACGAGGTTATTAAACAAAATTAGGGCTCTTGGTATTGGGGGGTAATACACTAGCACGGATTGAGGATTGGTTAACGGACAGAAAACAAAGAGTAGGAATAAACGGGTCATTTTCGGGTTGGCAGGCAGTAACTAGTGGGGTACCGCAAGGATCAGTGCTTGGGCCTCAGCTATTCACAATCTACATCAATGATTTGGATGAGGGGAGCAAATGTAATATCTCCAAGTTTGCTTATGATACAAAGCTGGGTGGGAATGTAAGTTGTGAGGAAGATGCAAAGAGGCTTCAAGGGGATATAGACAGGTTAAGTGAGTGGCCAAGAACATGGCAAATGGAATATAATGGGGAGAAATGTGAAGTTATCCACTTTGGTAGGAAAAATAGAAAAGCAGAGTATTTTTTAAATGGTAAGAGATTGGGAAACGTTGGTGTTCAGAGGGACCTGGGTGTCCTTGTACACGAATCACTGAAAGTTAACATGCAGGTACAGCAAACAATTAGGAAAGCAAATGGTATGTTGGCCTTTATTACAAGAGGATTTGAGTATAAGAGTAAAGATGTCTTACTGCAATTATGAGGAGAGATTGAGAAGACTCGGCCTATATTATCTAGAGTTTAGAAGACTGAGAGGTGATCTCATTGAAACATACAATATTCTTACAGGGCTTGACAGGGTAGATGCAGGGAGGATGTTTCTCCTGGCCGGGAAGTCTAGAACTAGGGGTCAGAGTCTCAGAATAAGGGGTCGGCCATTTAGGACTGAGCTGAGGAGAAATTTCTTCACTCAGGATGGTGAATCTTTGGAATTCTCTACCCCAGAGGGCTGTGGAGGCTCAGTCGTTGAGTATATTTAAGACAGATCAATAGATTTTTGGATATTAAGGAAATCAAGAGTTATGGAGATAGTGCAGGAAAGTGGAGTTGAGGGAGAAAATCAGCCATGATCTTACTGAATGGCGGAGCAGGCTCGGGGGGGTGCCCTGCTCGCATTTCTTATGTTCTTAATAGTTTCTCATTGCTGGGGAGCGGACAGGTTTTACAAATAGCATGTTCTGGATATAAATGACCAGTGTTGCTGTTAAATTATTAAAATAAATCTCTATCTGCAGGTGGCTTGCAGAGAATTTTAGGAGTTTATTATCTTGTGGAGCCTCTAAATTCAACTCAAGTCTTAGTTTTCTCATGAGACAAACTTCAGTGAAAAACATTTCACAGAAAATACGACTGTATAGTTGCATTTAATATTTTTTTTGTACATTTTTGTGTCTTTATTGTGTTATAACTCTTATTTCCAGTACTAAGTTGTTCATCTTAGTGAGAAACTAAGATATCAATTAAAAACATTTTCGAAAAGAATTTGGAGCAACTTCATTGGTTTCCTCTTATGTCCCTTACTATTGGCAGCCCTTTGGTGACTGCCTATTTTTGATTGATAATATTTGTTCCTGCTTGCTAATTGCTCATTAGCATGTGCCCCCACCCCCCGCAGTTGTGGTTTGTTGTTTTATGAACATTTAAGCCATTGGAGTGTAGGTGTAAAGTACTGCTAATCGGGTGCGATACTCAAGATACGCACGCACTTCATCTAACAGAAGTTGGTGTAGTTACATATCCTTACTGTTTCTGACTCTGGCATGTTCTGCACGCCTTCTCCCCCTCCCCCTCCCCCCCCCCCCCCCTCCCCCCACCCCGGCCCTCTACCCCCACACGCCATTCATGGCTGTGCCTTTAGCCCTTTAGGTGCCACGCTCTGGAATTCCCTCCACCTTTCCACCTCCCTCTCCTTTTACCAAGCTTTGGCCACCCCCCTAGTATCTCCTTCTTTGTCTTGGCATCCATTTTTGTCTGATTACATCTTTGAAGCGCCTTGGGATGTCTTTCTATGTTTTAAAGCACTTTATGAATGCAAGTTGTTGTTGTATAGCATGTTTGTACTTATTGCTATCCAAGGCCTATATTCACAAAACATACTGGTACTTCTGTAAGTTTTAATGTTCAGTTGTCTAGTTAAATTAGTTGGTGGGTTGTTTTAGGAATGCATAAAGGTTACAATAGCTCATGAAACTATTGCAGACACTTCTGTGGCAGAATGGCTTCAGGAGTAGCATTTAGTTGCCAATAGTACCTGAGTGTGAGCAGATAAACTGTATCTTTTCTTTTCTATTTAGGAAGCTTGGCAAAAATATTACTATTAAAAAGGCTTCAAAGTGGATCTGCCAAATTCTTTTGTAGCTTCGATGTATACAACAAAAGATATATGTAACTTTTAGTTGCTCATTAAAAGTACATTGGATACAGTAGTTCTTTGTTTCCTTTTCCCCTTTTTTGCATTCCTGGAAATAGTCATGGCTTTATTAATCTATACAAATGACTGTCATTGATATTTATGGTTGTATCTACCTAGGGAAAGCTGACTGCCAGGGAACGTGTCCAGCTGCTCCTGGATCCTGACTCCTTTGTAGAATATGACAAGTTTGTGGAACATAGATGTTCGGATTTTGGTATGGACACAGAAGACAATAAGGTAACATCAGGATGTGTGGATATGGCATGGCCTTTTTTTCTATCTAGGAGTGCAAGTGCTGCCCTTTTTTAATTGCAGAAACAACAGTCCAACCATAAATTTTGGTTTTAAAAACATCAGTCTCCTTGCTAACATTGAGCAGCGTCCCCTTCCCTGCCTGGCCACTCGGGTGATGCCAATTACAGATCGTGTCCCAGAGAGGCAGTGGCTGTAACTTCAAACTGGCCTGAAGGTTGTCCATGAGCTGCCTGGCCCCAGGAAACCTACCACCTGAAGATGCAGATTTTTCAGAGTCTTGTCTCCAGAGCATCAGGAAAAATTGATTAAAAAAAAAAAAAAATCACATTCATGCCAAGAATATAATTTTCTTCTATAAAAATTTGAATACTTTGAACAAAAAGTACCCCCCCCCCCCCCCAACTCCCTCCAGACTTTCTTCCTCTTTAAGTTGTTAATGTAAACCTGTTGATTCAGGCTTTATTTTTAGAATTTGTTACTTGGAGAGCAGGAGGGAACTGCACTTATGAACAAAGTGCTGAAACAGTCCCCTACTAAAATATCGCTTTGGCGAATAAGTAGGGATTGATTCTTTCTGTGCACTATAGCTGCCACTTGCAGTAGATGGTGTTGTGCTTTAGCAGACATGCTGAAGAAAACCTCCTCCCTTCAGTCTGCCACTTGGTGGAGTGCACTTGGAAGGAAATCAAACCCCAGCAATTTGATCACACCATTACTGATAGTCTGTGTCTTTCTTTGTTGGGGAAATTTCTGTGTATATTTGAACGCTGATTATGTACATCGGTGGTGTAGTAGTCATCGTACAGGGTGAGCAACTTGGAAGTCTTGCTTTCAAGTGAAATTCAGTAAAAAAAATTTGTACTGGCGGCAAGAAAACAAAGTCTGTAAAAGTTGCTGAGTTGTCATTTAAAATCCAACTGGTTTACGAATGTCCTTCAGGGAGGGGAACCTGCCACCCCTGCCCGATCTAGCGTTTCGCATGATTCCAGTTCCACACTGCTTAACTCTTGATGGGCTGTATTTTCCGATCGGCGGCTTCCCAGGCCTCCGATCTGGAAAAAATCTACGCGCTTCCCTTAGGGCTCCCGAGGTGTGTATAGTTTTGTTCCTGCGTGCCTCCAGCTCCAAGTGTGCAGGGCCTACGTATCCCAGGGGCGCATGCAGTTTGCAGCGTCCCTGGGATCACGTGGGCCATGGGGAGCCAATCAAGAAAGGGAATCTCCCTTCATACACTTGACAGATAGACCTGTCAAATATACGAATGGAGATCACCCCAAAAACACAGTAAAGCATTAAATAATTTTTTTTTAAATCACATTTTTAAAATTAGTTGAAATTACAATAAAGTAAATATTTTAAACAATAATTTTTGAAAAAAATAATTAAAGTTTTTTTACAGGGCTAAAAATAAACTTACCTATTGATAAAGGAGTGAAAATTTAAAAAAATTTTACAAACTTTTTTCAACTCTTATTCTGGTAAAAGCAAGCCTTACACCTGCTTTTTACCAGGCATAAGAATACTAAGGATTTTCTGCAGCCAGAGGATCTCCAGAAAGTGGAACTATCTGCCCGCAGAGGCCCTTCTCCAAGGCAGGCGTCCGACCTATCGCACATTCCTGACAGATCGGAAATGCCGGTTTTCAGCGCATGCCTGAAGCCGACATTTCCGATGTCCCTACGGGTGGGTACACAGCGTGTACCCACCCGTAGGGATCGGAATATACGGCCCAATGTCTTTTTATTTTTAAACTGTGGCTTTCTTGGAAACTAGCTTTAGGATTAAAATGCTATTTCTATAAAAAAAAAAATCTTTTTGAATGTCTTGTAAAAGTTTTTAGGTAGAGGGTAAATCTTATTTTGTTTCTTTTAACGAAATAGGCAATGGAACTAAAATCCATTACAGTAATTATAATCTGCATTGTAAGATCCACATTTGTACATTAAAAATGTAATGTTTGGCCCAACAACAACGTGTATTTATATAGCGCCTTTAACGTAGTAAAATGTCCCAAGGCACTGCACAGGAGTATTGCAAGACAAAAAATTTGACACCGAGCCACATAAGGAGAAATGAGGTCAGGTGACCAAAAGCTTGGTCAAAGAGGTAGGTTTTAAGGAGTGTCTTAAAGGAGGAAAGACAAGTAGCGAGGTGGAGAGGTTTAGGCAGGGAATTCCAGAGCTTAGGGCCTAGGCAACAGAAGGCACAGCCACCAAAGGTTGAGCGATTTATAATCAGGGATGCTCAAGACGGCAGAATTAGAGGAACGCAGATATCACGGGAGTGGTTGGTGGATTGGTTTGTGGGGCTGGAGGAGATTAGAGATAGGAAGAGGCAAAAGGCCATGGAGGGATTTGAAAACAAGGATGAGAATTTTGAAATTGAGGCGCTGCTTAACCAGGAGCCAATGTAGGTCAGCGAGCACAAGCCCATTCATTATTGACTCAATTTTTGTAATATGTTCTTTAGGATTCGGAGCAGGTTTGAAGTTAACAACTGGTTTTTAATTTTAATACAATGCCTGTAAAACAGTTCAATTTAGAACTTGTTTTCAAATTTGGTTTCAAGTATTTATTTTACATCTTTTTGTGAATTTTGTGCTTGTCATAGTTGAGGATGTCGATGGTGGGCATAAATCCATTTCAGGCAGGGGTTGAATGCATTTCAGTCTTAACTTCAGAAGTTATACTATGCTAGTATCCTGTCGCCTCTGCGAATGTGTGCTAAATAGTGCCAAATTAGGGGCACTGTTATGCACACATGTCCACAAGGAACTGGATTGATACTGCCAAACTTGGTTCACTAAAGAACCTTACAGCCAGTCAAAAGAGCCAGTCTCATTCGTCTAGGCTGGATTTGAACCCAGGTCCAAGAGGTGACGGTATCTAACCCACTGCACTACTCGCTTCCTATTGTTACTTATCCTCCTTCAACACCTGTCTCTTCAAACATGTCTTTAGTCTTCTACTGATCACCATCTGTTCCTTACCTCTGAAGTACCTTGGGCTACTTTAAAATGTTAAAAGCACTATATAATTGCAAGTTGTTGTTGCATTTATTTTATGTAATTACAATATTGTTCTACATCCCCAAAAAAGAACATAAGCACATAAGAAATAGCAGGAGTAGGTCATTTGGCCCTCGAGCCTGCGCCGCCATTCAAGAAGATCATGGCTGATCTGATCTTGGCCTCAACTCCACTTTCCTGCCTGCTCCCCATAGCCCTTGACTCCCTTATCGTTCAAAAATCTGTCTCTCTCCACCTTAAGTATCTTCAATGACCCAGCCTCCACAGCTCTCTGGGGAAGAGAATTCCAAAAATTTACGACCCTCAGAGAAGAAATTCCTCCTCATTTCCGATTTAAAAGGGTGACCCCTTATTCTGAAATTATTCCCCAAGTTCTAGATTCCCCCATGAGGGGAAACATCTACCCCCTCAAGCCCCTTCAGAATCTTTTATGTTTCAATAAGATCCCCTCTCATTCTTCTAAACTCTAATGAGTATAGGCCCAACCAGCTCAACCTTTCTTCATAAGACAACCCCTTCATCTCCGGAATCAACCTCGTGAACCTTCTCTGAACTGCCTCCAATGCAAGTATATCCTTCCTTAAATAAGGAGACCAAAACTGTACGCAGTACTCCAGGTCTCACCAATGCCCTGTAACAGGACTTCCCTACTTTTATACTCCATTCTCTTTGCAATAAAGGCCAACACTCCATTTGTCTTCCTAATTACTTGCTGTACCTGCATACTAACTTTTTTTGTGATTTATGTACAAGGACTGACCCCCAGATCCCTCTGTACCTCAACATTTTGTAATCTCTCCCCATTTAAATAATAATTTGCTTTTATTTTTCCTACCAAAGTGGACAACCTCGCACTTTCCCACATTAAACTCCATCTGCCAGATTTTTACCCACTCGCTTAGCCTATCTATATCCCTTTGGAGATTCTTTGCGTCTTCCACACAATTTGCTTTCCCACCTATCTTTGTATCATCAGCAAATTTGGCTACATTATACTCGGTCCCTTCATCCAAGTTATTAAAAAAGATTGTAAATAGTTGAGGCCCCAGCATTGATCCCTGCGGCACCCCACTAGTTACAGTTTGCCAACCTGAAAATTACCCATTTATCCCGACTCTCTGTTTTCTGTTATATTAGCATGGATAAAGGATTGGCTAACTATTACCCCCAATCCAGTGAGCTCTTACCTTGTGTAGTAACCTTTTATGTGGCACCTTATCGAATGCCTTCTGGAAATCCAAATACACAACATCTACTGGTTCCCCTTTATCTACCCTGCTTGTTACATCCTCAAAGAACTCCAGCAAATTTGTCAAACATGATTTCCCTTTCATAAAACCATGCTGACTCTGCTTGACTATATTATGATTTTCTAAATGTCCTGCTGTCACTTCCTTAATAATGGACTCCAGCATTTTCCCAATGACATGTTTAGGCTAACTGGTCGATAGTTGCCTGCTTTCTGTCTCCCTCTCTTAAATAGGGGCGTTACACTTGCGGTTTTCCAGTCTGCTGGGACCTCTCCAGAATCCAGGGAATTTTGGTAGATTACAACCAATGCATCCACTACCTCTGCAGCCACTTCTTTTAAGACTCTCTTTTAAGACTCTAGGATGCAGGCCAACGGGTCCAGGGGACTTGTCCACCTTTAGTCCCATTAGTTTGCCTAGTACTTTCTAGTGATAGTGATTTTTTTTAAAGTTCCCCCACCCCAATAGTCCCTTGATTATCCATTATTGGGATGCTTTTAGTGTCTTCTACTGTGAAGACCGATACAAAATATTTGTTCAGAGTCTCTGCCGTTTCCCATTATTAATTCCCAGACTCATCCTCTAGGGGACCAACATTTACTTTTGCTACTCTTTTTTTATATACCTGTAGAAGCTCTTACTGTCTGTTTTTATATTTCTTGCTAGCTTGCTCTCATAAGCTATTTTCTCCCTCTATCATTTTTTTTTTAGGGATGCATGGAAGGGTCACCAGGTTTGTATTGGATATTCCAGGTTTTTTGTAATATCCATAGATCTGAATGTGCATCACTTGAGATTGTGTGAGGAGTGCTGAAGATGGCCAAAGCAGGAAGAGGCAGCATGGGGGGGGGGGAATATTTAAAAAAATAAACTTGCTGGAGAAGAAAAAACTAAACTGAAGCACAGGGGACTTTAAAGGAAAAAAATGTAACAAATAGAGGGAATAATTGAAAGAAAAGAAAGATAAGGCAAGAGGGAATATGAAGAGGAAAAATAAGTCCAGGACTAAGGAACAAAAAGTGAGTGTAAAAATCCAGAGTTAAAACTTAATCTCTGCCCTATGCCAAAGTGCCTTTTTTCTTTAGTGAAACCACCGTCAGTTTTAAGCTGCTTCACTGAGATACAGGGAATGCTGTTGGTGCGAAGCAATATTTGGGAACAGAATGGCTCTACATTCTACTTGGGAGTATGGAGCACTGGCACTTGAGATTCTCATCGCATTTACATTGATTTCCTTTACCACCAATGACTGACAGTAAAGCAACGATTACTGAAAACTGTGAGAACTGAATAATTCGCCAGCCTTTTTCTGTAAAGCTGCATTTTGGAGCTATACAAAAATCATATTCTACCAAGGTTTATCTTTTGGAGAGGGAGCCAAGAACAGCATATGATATTGTGGTAAACTTGGCATTTAATTAAAAACCCCATCAGTTATCTAATTTGCATTTTTAAACTTTTTTTTTCATCTTCTGAGATGTCCTGCATTATGGGTATTTGTGAAGGAATCTTTTGACTATTCAAAAAAAAAATACATCCAACACACATTCATTTTAATTATTACATCTAAGCATTCTAACTCAAAGCAGTCATTATGTGAAAGTTACAGCAATGGTTCCCCTTGTATACTAGTAAGTGGAAAATTCCCGTTTGAATATTTTTAAAAGTTTAGGTTTAAAACTATAATTTAATGCTAGACTGCATTTAAAAATATAAACTTTTTATTGGCTGAATGCATTAATGTAATTTGAGACACCCATTACAGTAGGATAAAATAGGATATTCACAGCCTTTGTTCAGTGTAAATGTAGGAAATTTTAAAGCACAGTTCCCTCACCTAAACCAAATATGTCAGGATTGATTATGTCGAAATTGAAATACATCTTCGGTGGGTTGACAAAAGAGCTTTCTTAACTGTTTCCCAATTGCCAGTATCTTTGAAAGAAGACCTGCACTTATTCAACAAAGAAGTGGTGGGGAGAGGTTATAGTGAGTTAATATACTGCCCTCTTCTCTAACAGTTTAGTTCAAATCATACTGTGACTGGTGGGTAAGGCTCCTCTGGAGAATTAGTTTAGGCAGGATCAATCCAGCATCTCGAAGTCAGGGGCCCAAAGTATAAAGTTGCCCACAAATTAACACTGAAATGTATGGCTGACATGGTACTCCTCTGATGGTGGGCTTATGACACGATGTAAAATAGAAGGGAACTTTATTTCTGCATCTGACAGTCCTTTTCCTGAAATGGAATCGCTTAATGCTGATGTAGGCGTACATATCGAAAAAGTATTCAATTTACAGCAATGACATCCCTCACCTTGGTGAGCACAAAACTGTAGTATAGTGCATAATAATGAATAAATCTGTCACTCTGCAAAAGGTTTTGTAACATGTAATTATTTAAATGTTTTTCTTTACCATGTTCCTGAAACAGGATCTGGAAGATTAAAGAATCTGGTTGGGTGCTATCTCAGCCCTAAACCCTTATGGCACTTCAAGATAGTTTGGTTGTCAAACATCTAAATTCACTATGCCTGTTTTGAATATTTTGAATGTTACTTCACTGTTTATTGGTTGTTTCTTGTTTTTAAACCATTTCATAGTTTCCCGGTGATAGCGTGGTGACTGGTCAAGGCCGAATTAACGGGCGACTCGTTTATGTCTTCAGCCAGGTAAAAGATTTATGTTTTAATCTGAAGTATCTCTACTTGAAAGGATGAAGAGTTACTGGAAGTGCTACTCTCATATGGGTCAAAACACTGGGGGGGTGGATTTCCCCCCAGAACAGTATCTGGGCAGCTGGCCGGTGGAACAGTATCTGGGCAGCTGGCCGGTGGAACAGTATCTGGGCAGCTGGCCGGTGGAACAGTATCTGGGCAGCTGGCCGGTGGAACAGTATCTGGGTAGCTGGCCGGTGGAACATACCAACTAGCTGCCCAGTTGTCCTACCAGGAGGCCTGGTCCATTTTGAGGACTGGGCCTCATTTGCATTGGGCTGGTGGGCTGTGACCGTAAACGGGGTGCACTGCTCCTCGGTGACTTTTCTTCACAATAATGTATCTGGGGGTCATGAGAAATGAGAATTGTTGCCGCACTACATTCCTGTACAGTTCAAGCTGGACAACCTCCACAATGTTTTGCTTTAAATCTCAAAGCAAGGATTGGTAATGCTTTATTTTTTGGTTGCATCATTGGCATGGAATGTGGCATGTAACTTAATTTGAAGAATGACAATGATTAGACATAAAATAAATAATTTCACTGTTACCATTGTATCAATTGAAAAGGTTAGCAAAAGTGGCTAGCTTCTGTTTGGAGATCAATATGAGCATGAACTCTCTCTTTCTCCTTGTTGTCTGACTTCATCTTTGAATTGAGATATTGAAAAGATTCCGTACCTTACTGTTAAGATTTTAATATTCTTCCAGTACTTTAGGCTAATTTCTGTAACCTGGACCTGAATGATCACAAAGCTTATACAAAAGCAAAATACTGCGGCTGCTGGAAGAAAGGTTCTGACCAAGGGGCATTGACCTGAAACGTTATCTCTGTTTCTCTCTCCTCAGATGCTGCCTGACCTGCTGAGTATTTCCAGCATTTTCTGATTTTAGATTACAAAGCTTTTACCTTTTTGACATCCTGGACCTTGCAGATTCAAAATAAATGAAAAGTCTTCTCTTGAGAATTCGTTAAGTTTCCAAGTAATGCATAAGAAGATGTTGTAGTAAGAGTAGAGGATATATGAGAAATTACAGAAATGTACATTTTTGCTGAAGTATTTTGAAAATTGACCAGTTAATCTGCTATTGAAACTTTTCTGTTGCCAGCTTCCAATGGAAAAAATAGATTTGTAACCAAAATAAATATTACGAGATAATCTGTTTATTTCGAAATACAGATACCCATCTTGCCCCACATGGATAAATTCTGACTCTTAAACCCCTCTGCCTTACTGATCTATCCCTAACTTCTTCCTGGTCCCCGTTAGGTTCTGACCCCCACTTATGAAGAGCTTTGGTATGGTTTTTTAGGTTACTGAAGCTACTGCATAAGGGCGAGTTTTTTAAAAAATAGTGTTTTTCTTTTTAAATGTGGGGTGAAAGTGCTGCAGTATCTAGACTTGCTACAGGAAACTTTGTGCTATCCGGCACCGACGGGACCAAGCTGTTGCCGTTCCCTCAAAACTGCCGGACACACCAGCGTTAATGTTGAAGCATACGGAACTTTTCATCTCCGTATCTGACAACAGCTTAGCAACAGCTTCTAAACAGTCGGCCCGTACCTTGGAAGCGTCTCTGTAGCTTCGCAACAGCTTCAGAGAGACTTTCCAGAGCCTGACTGTTGGGGGGGAAAAAAAGCCACGAGAAGAAAAAAAAAACTAACAAAACGGCTCCTGATTTTTGCCGGTGGCTTGAGCTTGCCGGACATTTAGCCTCCGGATAACACACAATTTCCTGTAGTTATACAATGTAAAAAAAAAACCCAAAGCAAGTTCAGATTTTTGCACAAAGCTGATGCATGTTGTTCACAGTATGATTTTGTTTATTTTTGCAGGATTTTACAGTGTTTGGGGGAAGTTTGTCAGGAGCTCATGCACAGAAGATCTGTAAGGTAAAGGGATAAATGAGTAGAGGCGACATTCAGTTTGATGGCAGGTCATTCAGTCATGCCCGAGTGGGCCCTTGTTGATGGAGACGTAACTTACGTGATTTAGAGTGACATTCGACTGCAAGGAAGAGGTGCTACACATACAGGATGGTTATCTTTTAAACTGAGCAGTTAGACTTATCAAAGCAAAATACACTAATGCTTTATGGTTTAATAGGATAGCAGTCTTGTTAAATTAAGGGTGGGGTATGAGATATGATCTTTTAGGCCTCATTCTTGTCCTGTTTACAGTTCCTTCCTGTTCGAACCACCATTCTCGAAGATAGCCCACATCCACTTGCTTAATATAGCCGTTACACATTTCTACACTTTGTTTTTAAAGGGCTTGATATAGGTAAGCTGTCCCATGTAATATGGAAGGGAAGCAGGAAAGTTCCACGGGAATTGTCTCCTCCTGAGATTTTATGTATCCAGATTAATAAATACATTGCTGTAGTATAACCACCGAATACAAGAGGATGGGAATATTTGACCACCAATTTTAAACACATTGGGAAAGAAATTCAGTTGTTAGCGCCTTAAGAGGGCGATAAGTGGGGCGCGAAGCGGCTAGGGCCCGGGCGCGGCGAGACCTGCGCCTCTCTTGAAATTGAGCGGACATTTAGCGGCGGCGCAAAACCGCAACGCCCGCTCAGCTGTGCGCGCAGATCCTGACGTCATTTCATGGTGCAACGCCCTTGGGGCGCCCCGAACCAGAACTTCAGTGGCGCCCCCCTTCTTTCCGCCTGGCGCTCCCAGCGACTGGTTGACTGGAACGGTTCACAGTCGCTGTGGGGGCGCTATTTAAAGGGGGCTCTTCCTGGCTTCTTAGTGGTAGCCATTTTGGACCACTCCTCCTGTGAGGGAGAGATTTGCAGAGAGACAAAGGGAGAGAGCTTTCTGCATTGAGTCAGCGCTCGCACAGGTACTTCTGGCTTCAGCCCAGAACTTTGCAGTTGGATTGATTTTTCAGTGCCATAGCCTTGAGTGGCCACATATTATGGGGGCTGCAATGGGTGGAAACGTTTGGTTTCTCCATTGCATTGAGAGGGCTCAGAGATGCCGAGAGAGAGTGCCAATCATGGCCAGACGGAGGAGGGCCAACAGGCGTCAGCACAGGGGACCTTACCCTCCCAGGGTATTCCGCCAGCAGTTCTCCTACCTCAACATGTCTGAGGAGCAGTGTATTCGGAGGCTTCGATTCAGCAGGTCACTGAGCTCTGCCACCTGCTTCAGACAGATCTGCAGCCTCAGCTGAGGAGCAGGACGTCTCTGTCGGTGGCAGTGAAGGTGACAGTGGCTTTCAACTTCTATGCCACCGGCTCCTTCCAATCCGCTACTGGAGACATTGCCAATGTCTCCCAGTTTGCGGTGCATTGCTGCATCCGCCAAGTCACAAATGCCCTCTTCAAAAGGAGACGTCAGTACATTTCCTTCCCCATGACCCTGGACAAGCAGCAAGAGCGCGCAATGGGATTTGCAAGAATAGCGGGCTTCCCCATGGTCCAGGGCGCCATTGACTGCATGCATGTGGCTTTGCGGGCGCCTCAAGAGAATGCCGAGGATTACCGCAACTGGAAGGGGTTCCATTCGTTGAACGTGCAGTTGGTGTGTGACCACAGACAGCTGATACTAGCTGTCAATGCCCGCTTTCCAGGCAGCAGCTACAATGCCTTCATCCTGCGCCAGACTTCTGTGGCAGACCTTTTTGAAGCCCCAGCTCACCCAGGAGGCTGGCTTCTCGGGGACAAGGGCTATCCTCTGTACACCTGGCTGATGACCCCACTCCGTGCGCCCAGCACCCCTGCTGAAGAACGATACAATGACAGCCATTAAGCAACCAGGAACATCAGTGAGCACACAATCGGTGTGCTAAAGCAACGGTTCCCCTGTCTGGACCATTCCGGGGGAGCCCTTCAGTACTCGCCTGAGCGAGTCTCCCATTTCGTTGTAGTGTGCTGCATGCTGCATAACCTGGCTATCCTCAGGACTCGGCCACTGCCAGCAGACATTGGAGCACCAGCAGAGGAGGAGGAGGAGCACCACCAAGATGGGAGGGAGGCACAAAGTGCAAGGGCTGTCTGTCAGCGGCTTAATACAAGTCGGTTCTAGGCCCCCTCTGAGGGAATGGCTTGTGCCATTGAAAGAACATGAATGGAGCCGCTCCGCAAACCCTGAGCCGGTCAAGGCAACAAATAGTTCAAAGAGCAATCATGCACAATCTGAATAAAGACAATTATTTATTTAACAAACTGTGTGCCCTTCCCGCATGACAAAGTAATACAGAGAAACCCCCAAAAAAGCAGTCAGACACATAACTGGCTCTCACAACCTGGAGACAATCTCACAACCTGGAGACAATGAACAAAAGAGTTAACAAAAAATGACCACGATCCTTGACCTTCACTAAAAAAATTTTTACAGCATTTTGCCACAGCTTTTTGGCCTTTGAGGGTGATCTGCTTCGCTTGCGAGATTGGCCCCTTCCCACCCTGCAGCTCCTCCGCAATGGGACCCCAGTGGCTGCAACAAGGCTGGGGGAAGGCTGCTGAGTGTCAGAAACTGAGTCGGCAGATGCCCTTGGGGGACGGCCTGGACCAGCTCTGGGCCTGGAGGGCCCGGCTGCTGACTGCTCCAACTCTGCATGGGCGGCAGCAGTCTGTCCTACCTGGTCGGACGACACACTGGCACTCCCACGGGGCAGCACTGCAGCATGCGGAGCAATCTGCTGAAGCACAGACTGTTGGCCTTCTGCGGCGCGGCAAGGGCCCCAGCGATTCATGCCCGATGCAGCGAGGGTGGCAGCAGTCAGTGCGCGTGTGGCCTCAATCTATGTCTGCATCAGACCAGCCACTGACTGCATGGCACCACTAAGCACTTGCGTGGAAGCTGCCTGTGCTGCACCGAAGTCCTGCAGACTCCTTGCCAGTGCTGCACCGAAGTCCTGGACACTGCTTGCCAGTGACTCCAGTGGAGTCGGGCATCCTTGCCACTGCAGCCATGAGCTCAGTGTGCCTCTGCTCTGCCTGGGCGCCCATTTCAGCGAGGAGCCGCACCTCTTCTGCGCTCACTGTAGCAGGACTGGAGGCCAGACTCTCCCTCCGGGGAGAAGGCCGCCGAGCTTCCCTAACCCCCCCCCCCCCCCGCGTTGCTGCAGCCCGCTGGGCCCTGGAGCTTCACCCTCCTCAGACCCTTCCCCCCTGCTCCCCTCCAGGGAAGACGTGTCCCCATTATGGCCATGGGCTGCCTTTCCTGAGGGTGGCACTGATGGTCCGGCTTCCTCTTCCTCGCCTTCAGAATCACTCACAGTGGCAGCTTGAGGGCCCGCCTCCTCACCTGGCGATTCACCATCTGAAAGCAGGGAGGTACAAGAGTTGCTTTAGTGTGAGGACAGGGCGGCAACGAGGGAGGCATGAGTGCTGCAATGCACTGCATTGGTTCGATAGTGGCAAAGGATGCTGGTGTGAGGCACAAGTGGGAGGAGAGAGGTGAAAAGGTGATGACCTTACCATTACTGTCCAGAACGGGGTCGGCATCTCCAGTGGCGATGGGGCCAATCAGCCGGCCTGCCATAAGGCGCTGGACTTGCTGCTCCAGATCGCTGAGGTCTTTAAGGTGAGGCCAGCCTCCCCCGGTCCGTTGCTGCTGCCTCCTATTGTGGGCCAGCTTGCCCTGCAAGAGAAAGGATGGACTCCAAGTACAGTGTGAAGCCCTGATCTTGGCTGCACTGCCTCCCATGGTGGAATAGCCCTTAGTGTGTAAAGTGGTGAATGTGCATGTGAGTTTCATGAAAGCCCCATAGGTGTTGGATGAGGGCTGGCCATTGGGGCTTTCAGGACCCTTTGGCCATAAAGTGAGGTGCACATGCAGGGATGAAGAGGATACTGAAAAGGGTACTCACCCTGACAACCCTAGTAAGGTCGTTGAACTTCTTCCTGCATTGCACAGGGGTCCTAGGTACCATGCTGCTGGAGGTCACTCTGTGAGCCACCTCCCTCCAAGCTTTGCGGTAGTCGGTGGGCAGCGGCCTCCTGCCACTGTCCGGAAACAGGATAGATCGCCTGCGCTCCACTGCGCCAACCAGAACCTGCAGGGCCCCCTCACTGAACCGCTGCGCTCGCTCCCTGGCCCTCTCCATGGTCCTAGGCGTTACAATGTGGCAGCAGGTCTGTCCAGGCTGAGAATCAGGGCTCCAGTGTGCAGGGCGTGGCTGCAATCCAAATCGACCCTCCCCCTTTAAGAGCTGACCGGCGCCAGCGTGTCTGCCTGCAATCGCTAACTGTCCGCACCGCCCTCGGTGGTAGCGCCTCGCTTCTCCGGCTTAGCGCCTTAGGACAGTCGTGCAGTGCCTGCTTTAGCGCTCCAAGCACCTCTTGGGGCGAAGCAGGTCAATTTCGCTGAAGGTGGCGATAATTTGCGCCGGGTGCTAAATTTTGTGCCCGCTTGACTATAACGCCCCAAACGTGGCAATACTGAATTTCTAGGCCATTGATTTATTAAATGTTATGTGTGTGACTTTCTAGATTATGGACCAGGCTCTCTTGGTGGGAGCTCCTGTTATAGGACTAAATGACTCTGGAGGAGCACGTATTCAGGAAGGTGTGGAGTCCTTGGCTGGTTATGCTGACATTTTTCTGGTGAGATTAGTGTGAAAAAACATTTCAAAGATGGAAAAATTACCATTCTTGTGCTTTTCTGGGTTTTTAATCTGGTTTCAGCTTTTATTTAGAGTGGGGACGGGAAGAAAAGTAACTTGTATTGTTATATTTCTCAGCTGGGTGTAAATTTTTTTCCACCTTGGAAAAATATACTTTGAACCATTTTAAGCGTACAATAGAAGGCATATGCATGCAGGTTGTGTTTACCTACAGTTCTGACAGTTTCTTCATTTGTAAATACAAAAACGATAGTCAAATAGCAGCCTTGTATTTAGAGCTAATTACCTATTTTCATTTCCCATACTCTGAGCTCATTTTTTAAAATATTAATTCTCAGGATGTGGGCATCGCTGGCAAAACCAGGTGGTGGTGGGCCTTTTCAAATGCTACTGCTCATTTCTTGTTGAAGTCCTTTGCTAAGGATAAGTAGGTGATGTGCTTGCAGGTTTCTGCCAGTGCTGCTCTGCAACCTACTACAAGAGTGGCCTGGGTAACTTTTGGATTTTGTTCCTATGAAGAAAAGCCAAATCTACCCTAAATGGCCTGGGCTAGAACTTATCAAATACAGGAGGGAATGGTGACGTGGGAATACTACCACTTTGATATCTCTGCATTTGTCATATTTTCAGAACCTTTTTGCAAATGCTGTAATGAGGAATAGTCTGTGACCAGAGTAGAGTTATTTTAGGGTGTGAAATTTAGCGCACAGCAGTAGATGTCTCATGGCATTATTTGCACTAAATCAGATGATACGTGGTTCAATAAAGACAGAAGTGTTATG
The DNA here is from genome assembly GCF_052327205.1 of Somniosus microcephalus. NCBI lineage: Eukaryota > Metazoa > Chordata > Chondrichthyes > Squaliformes > Somniosidae > Somniosus > Somniosus microcephalus. Next base: position 98,787,506 of record NC_140992.1, on the reverse strand, counting down.
TAATGGAATACAGAATGTATACTGCTAGTAATGTGGATCTGTGTCCCTTTAGATTATAAAGTCCAATTGTTAAATAAAAAATCAGAGCCTCGGGCGCTTTAGAATTTAATTGTTTAGTCAGGAAATTTTGCAAATTAAATGCAGAGCCTCACGTCATTTGAGTTATTTGGTCAAGGAACTTTGCAAATTGGAATGTGCTTGTAACTTTCAGGCTCCAGGTGAGAAGTACAGAGCATTTTAAGATTGTCTTGCCTCCATCAAAGTGTGATGCCTGCATGTGCATGCACTTTCAAAATACAAATAAATATACTTAATTCTGTTATAATTTTAGCCTGTTGCTCTTTTCCCCCTAAAAAACAACATTTGAAAGGCTGCACCACCTACTTCACTCTGTCTCCAGAGGCGATTGTCACTGCAGCTCCATGGTTGGTCTTGCAAAAAGGGATTTTCTTTGTGACTGTTCTCTTTCCCTCGGCCAAGTGACTGATGAGGCTGGCAAACCAGTAATGTTTTGATCATGGTTTGGTTTTAATGAGCTATGACCTACACCATGCTCTCATGTGTTTGGTGTTTATGAAATTACTACACTTTTTTGATTTATTATGCAATTTATAAAAAGTGTGTCACGATAAAATTTGCAGCCATTTTTTAATGTGCTGGTGGGTGCATTTAACAAAATCAATTTTATCTATCCATAAGCTTTATTATCAACTGCAGCAGTGAAATATTCTTTCCAGAAGTGTTAATGGCTGTGGGATGGGTAGTGCTTAATTTATCTTCCTGCAGGATAGATGGCCTGGCTCATTTTTAGACAAATTTCCTATTGTAACACAATAGTAACGAGTGTGTTTCTAATGTTACAGAGAAACGTACTGACCTCGGGAGTCATTCCCCAGATCTCCCTTATTATGGGTCCCTGTGCCGGTGGTGCTGTCTATTCACCTGCTTTAACAGACTTTACGTTTATGGTGAAGGTAATGTACATTTGTTGGTGATTCAACTACAGAAATCCATTGTTGTTTGCTGTGCCTTTAGTAGCCAAGAAATCATATCAAATATTTGTAGAACACACTCCTTGCTACAATGTTTTTCTATGCATGCCAAGTATAGTGTCAATTTGGGATATGTGATATAAAAAAATTTGCTTTGTGTGTCAAATTATGCACAACAATGAACCACATGATATTGGGCATGCAGCTTAGCAGTCTGAAGGGAAATTGTGGTTTCTGCGTTGTCGCTGATTTTATTTTTCTGTAAACTGCTCTGGCTCCTTTTTGTGTGCCAGAACATGCTAAGTGGTTTAAAGGAAGGATTGTTGAAATACATGTGCTTTAGATCAAGAAATTATCTGAAGATTTGAAAGTTTTTATGAAGTATGTTCCTTTTGAAATGAAGTAGCCCTCCATCATGTTACCTTTTGAAAGGAAGACTTGGTTCCGCTCAGGTGTCCAAGTTGTTTGAATTGGTGGAAACTAATGTAGGAGCAGGAGAAAGACTTTAACAAAAAATCAATGGAGAGCCAATGTGAAGAAAATTGCGGCTGTTCTCTTTCCCTCCCCCCCCCCCTCCTTCAGATGGGTGAATAGCTTTGTTTAAACGGCCAGTATTGTTTGTATTTGCTAAAGCCATTCAAAACCCATTTGTAAATCTTTGATACCTGAGAAAGTACAAATAACTTATTTGTACCAGCCTTTCACATGGTGAGGCCAATGTTGGTGAGGGAGCTGAATTAAATTAGCAAACTTGACACGGTCTACGTTAACATGTGACGAATAGTTACTACCGGACTAGGTTACAAGCTGCTGCTGCCTGGGCAGCTGTACTCTAGCATGAATCACTGCCCTAAGGTGAGAAGGGATGAAGAGTGGAGGAGCAGGAAATTAAGGGTCACAGATAAAATTGCCTCCGCTCCAACCTCAACTCTTTTATGAAATAAAAGCATGAAAGGTTAGTATAAATAAATTACTTGTATTTTCCCAGTCTCAGATTTATAAATTGATCTTGAAGGGTTTTGAAAGATACAAAAATGTTTTGGGTAAAGTACTGGTTTTATTATGTTTGCATAATCTAATTAATCCAACAGGAATCTCGTTTAAATAGCAGGTCAGGCAAAGAGATACAAGAACCAGCAGTGCTTTGTGAAAATACAGAGAAAGTTGCAATCTCCTTTCAACTATTGCACTAGTATTTGATTGAGAGCAAAAACAGGATCTGGGGTTACTCCTGCCTCTACTGACTTGCATTATTGAAATGCTTCTCCCAGCTTGTTATTTTTAGATTCCAGACTCTCCTTAGAATGCTGATTTCTACATGTTAATAGGGGTTTGCTGCGTTATTGGTTTACAGTTCGAGTCCATCTTCCATGATTGCTTTGTGTTGCTAAACCAGAAGTGCTTTTCTGAGCAGAAAGTAAAATGTGACACAATATTGTATGAATAGAAGGTGCTGTTATTCCCTAGCCTCTGTTTTAAAAACTGTCAGTATATTCATGCTGCTTTTCCCTTGATCAGACTTGTTACGGTTTTGTTTCATGTTGCAGGATACCTCTTTCTTGTTCATCACCGGCCCTGACGTGGTGAAATCTGTTACAAATGAGGATGTGACTCAGGAAGATCTCGGTGGTGCTAAGACACACACTGCAGTCTCAGGTTAGATGCCATTCATTTACAGAGGAAATCTTTTTACTGGGTGTATATTGTACTCTAAAGTGTCAACCTGACACTGGATGATCTGAAATATGCTGAATTCTTGGTTGCCATTTATTTCACTCAGATATTGGGGTTTTTGCATCCTCTACCACGTTGCCGAGTACAGTTCCTCTATAGAAGCAAAATCATGCATGAAGAAACTATTAGATTTTATTTCAGCTGGATTTAGATTCTGGTTTTGATTTGATATAAGTTCGCTCAGTGAATAAATGGACTGTGGTATGATATTGAGTCATACAAATCACAAAGGTCCTGGGGGGTCTCAGGAGGATGGTGGTGGGAATGTTACAATTACCCTTTGTCATTGGATTTTAGGGGGGTGGAAAGGGGAAATTCAGCTACTGAAGATTGCAATACATAGGTTTTCAGACCTGGGGCTCTCTGATCCTAGGGCATCCATGAGGAGATTGTGGAGGTTCATAAGGATGTCAGATTTCTATATTTGTTGTCTTACTAGCACGCTAGTAACTTTCTACAATACAGGTAGACTATCCTTTATCCGAAAACTTCGGGACCAGCCGTGTTTTGGTTTTCGGAAGGTGAGCGGAAACACTTCGGTTTTCAGAGTAATTCGGTTTTCGGGAGTGCGGATAAAGGATACACTATCCGAAAGGGTGGGGGTCGGCGGGGGCTAGGCCTGCAATCTCCTACCCAGGAGGGAACTCAGTGACACTCTGCCCTGCTCAGTGTAAGTCGTGCACCACTCTGGTCATGTCGTGCGCACGACTTACGCTGACCGAAAAAACCTTCGGTTTTTAGAGGGTTTCGGTTTTCGGAAGTTCGGATAAAGGGTAGTCTACCTGTAATAGCACCGTTTTCCCTTGAGTAGCTGCTAGTGTCTTTTGGAACTTAGGATGGTGGACCACAGGAGTGTGCCAGCATTTGTAGGCGTCTCTAACATGAGTTTTGTGATCACATGCCCAATGACTGTGTCTGTTCATTTTTTATTTACAAACATGCCGGATAGAAAAAGACCAGCTGGTCCGTCTAGCCTGTCCCATACAGTCATGATGCCTTATGCATCACAATACAGTCAGCCCGGAGCCATGTAATCACTTGAGAGAGGTGAAAAAACAGATGAAAATATCCAAGGGGAAGAAATCTGGAAAATTCCCCTCTGAGCGATCAAAATTAGTCCAGGAGACCACATTTAACCCTGACTTGTATTACAGGGTACCTACCTTTTCTTTGATGTGATTTCTGGCCCAACGTCTAGCTCTCTTGAATATATACAATGAATCAGCACATGAGCTGGCAATCTGTTCCACAGGTCTACTATTCTCTGGGAAAAGTAGATTCAATTAACATCCAATCTAGTCCTGCCCTTGTGGAACTCAGAAGCATGATCTCTGGTTCTCCCTAACCTATCCAGTTGAAATAATTTGTCCACGCAAACACAATCTAGTCCCTTCATTATTTTATAAATCTTGATCAAATTGCCCGAGCCTACACTTCTCTAAAGTATAGAGAACCAGCTCTTTTAGCTCATCGGGGTAGCTAAGGTGTTTTAAACTGGGAATCAGTCTTGTGGCGCTCTTCTATACCTTTTCCAAAGCCTCAGTACCCCCTACCATTTGAGGGGACCAAAACTGGACACAATTCTAAATAAGGCCTAAGCAAGGTCTTGTACAAGGACAAAATAGTATGTTTTATTTTGTAGTGACCTCTAAATGCAACCTAGTACTCTGTTTGATTGAGGTATAACTTTTCAGCAGTGGTCGTGAACCTTTAGAGAGTGAAGCACTATAACACCCAGATCACCATCTTTCACCATTGGCTTCAATTCTGTTCCTGTAGGGTGTATGTACATTTAGTATTAGACCTGCCCAAGTGCATAACACTACACTTTTCTAAGATAAACATCATTTGGCAAACACTGGTCCTTTTCCCCAACACATTGAGATCTGCTTGCAGTAGTTTAGCTTCCTCTACAGTCAAATATAGTCATCTGCAAACTTGTGGATCATTTCCCCCAACGCCTACATTTGTGTCATCAACGAAGATAGTAAAGAGCAAAGATCATAACGTTGATTGCTGCGGGACACCACTGGTAACCATACTCCAAGCCGATCCAAATCCATTGACAACTTTTTGCCTGCAGGCATTCAGCCAATTCTTAATACACCGTAGCAGATTACTACTAATTCCATAACAATTTATCGTGTAGAGTAGCCACTTGTGAGGTACCTTTATCAAAGGCTTTCTTAAGGTCGAGGTAGACGATGCCTGCCGGGTTACCTTCGTCCATTAACTTAGTAACTTCTGCAAACAATTCGGTTAAATTAGTAAAACATCACCACCTTTTCCAGAAACCATGTTGATTGTCCCTGATGATGCCCTCTATCTAAGTGGCCATGTAGTGCATTTCTAATGATACCTTTGAGCATCTTGCCTATTACTGAAGTCAAACTAATGGGCCTATAGTTACTTGATACTGCCTTATCACCCTTTTTAAAAATTGGAACTATATTAGCATCCTTACAGTCGGGGAACATTCCCCAACTCCAGCAAGCTATTAAAGATACGGGCAAGGGGCTTGCATAGCACATGTCCATGTTTTTTTTTTTTTTTTTTTAAGGACACTCTGGTGGATATCATCTGGGCTGGCGGTCTGATCTATTTTAATGTTCCTTATTTGATCTAAAGCAGTATCCTCATTTATATTAATAATTGTACTGTTAACAGCATAATTTGTTGCTGTCAGTTGAGCATCTTCATGAGTAAAGACTGATGCAAAGTGCTCGTTTAGTATCTCTGCCATACCTGAATCCTTTCTAATCTGTCCGAGACAATCTTTCAATTGCCCAACAGTCTTTGTTCCTTTGACTCCTAACTTAGGCTTTTCCCATTGCTATCACAATTGTCCACCATCATCTTTTCATGAGCAGATTTTCTTTCCTATAATTGTGCATGTTCCATGTCTTTGTTTTCCTGGGAATTATCTACATTTAATCTATGAAAACATTATTGTTTAAGTCATATTTGTCTCTGTACATGATCAGTCTTATTTACTAATCAAAAATGCAATTTGGACTCCCAATTAGCCAGATGTGGCTAGTGTAATCAAACAACACTGGTCAAAAGAGAGGGAGAAAGCTGTTTGGGATGGAGGTGTATAATTTTTTTAACTTTATTTGAAAGACAAACCTTAGTGTGAGACTGGAAACATTACAGGCATTAAAAATTAAAATAGCTTTACTTTCATATATATCCAAGCTGGGTTTATTACCCTGTGCTATAATCATTGCCAAAGAAGCTGCAGACTGGCAAGATTTTGATTATTTCATTCATAGTAAAGCAGTTCTTATCAATTTAAAAAAAAAAAAACCAAAATGCTGGAAATACTGAGCAGGTCGGGCAGCATCCTTCCGCACTCGACATAGAGTTCAACAATTTTAGACCAGAACCTCTGCCCCCATTTTTTTGGGCAGCAGCTGTTGGTAATGATTGATATTCCCATCTTTTGTTTCTTTACTTGTCCCATTACTGTCTCCTTTTGCCTTGCGCCATCATCCCTTTTGTCATCTAATCTCTCCTGCCTTCCATCCTATCACAGACCTTCCCGTTTTTTTCCCTGCCTCTGCACTTGCTTAAAACCTGTTACATCTCTAACCTTTTCCAGTTCTAGCGAAAGGTCGTCGACCTGAAACGTTAACTCTGTTTCTCTCTTCACAGATGCTGCCTGACCTGCTGAGTATTTCCAGCATTTTCTGTTTTTATTTCAGATTTCCAACATCTGCAGTATCTTGCTTTTGTATTAGTTCTTATCAGTTGTTTGGATTAAAAGTAATGATGCTAATGTTTGAATAGAAAATGTAGTTAAAATGTTACCATAAAACGGGGGCGCCCAACCCAGAGTTCAGATCAGACTATTCAATTGTTCTCTCTGATTCTGCTGTTGCATATGAAGACCATCCTCTAAACAATAAATATACAGTACCTTGAAACATTGCAGAAACATTCCAGCTCTTCAATCACTCTCTCCGATGCTTGCTCGACTCACATTATGACAGTTTCCACATTTGAACCAGGACCATTCTTGTGGTGCTGCATTTTTGTTGGACATGAGAAAGACTCCAATAATCATAAATTTTGTGTCTGTACAAATACCCGCACTCAAGGTTTCTACCAGCTGAGCCAAAAGGTACACTGAACTGATGAAGCATTCTTTGAAACATCGCACATGCTGATCATAACTCTTTCTGTAATAGAGAAACAATGTAAAACAAAAATTCACGTAATGTGCCTCTCAATATTAACATGGTGATTCCCAAAGACTTTTATACAGTGGGATTGATGCAGCATCAATTTTGTGCTGGTTTGATGTAACTGGTTAGGTCGGTCCTTTCAGTAATAGATGAAATGTTCAATTACAAACTCTGGCATATTGCATCTGTGCTAGAATTTCTTGATGGTGCAGTAATAACCCTTATGAAGTATCACAAATACCATATTCAATTTTATTCCTATAACTATTTAATTCACCCTTGTAGTAATAGTAATTAATTCTTTAGTTTGAAGATTTAAGCACTGGATTTTTTAGTAACGCTAAGGTGTGTTTATGCTGCAGGTGTTGCACACAAGGCTTTTGAAAATGATATTGATGCCTTATTGAACCTGAGAGATTTCTTTAATTATATACCTCTGAATAACAAAGAGCCAGCTCCTATCAGGGAATGTCAGGATCCATGGTAAGTTAGAGTCAAGCTGCACATGGTACCCTACACTCCAGTGTGAGATTTAATACCTTATATTGGTTTGTCAAACTGACTCCCCAGCATTTTAATTACAGCAATCCCCCACATAATCTTCTGATGGCGAATTTACAAAGTACCCCTCACTGAGTACAAGTCATACTAAATCTTACACGATAGATTTGATCTGCTGCACTCTCACGGAGCAGAAATAGCCTTCCTTTTGACAGAATACAGCCCATACGATTTGGATATATTGCCTCTAATAACTACAGTGTGTGTACAGTACATATAAACGTTTTGCACCTTCCAGGTGTCACACTTGTTTCAAATATAAACAGCAATTGGCCTTAAGGTGGAGCTGTGTCCCTTTAGCAGCAAAATAGTTAATTACATGGTATAATGCTCATTATAAAATAGCATATCGTCCAACTCCTGTGAGCAACACCATGGGGAGATTTGCCACTATATTAATATTGTTTACCAATGTTCAGAGATGCATGAGATGATGCACATGGTGAAATTAGAATGGCAGCGGCCCTGTGGTGGCCTGACTCATCACGATAATGTGGCACGGAATGCTAAATATGTAGGTTTTTGTCCAGGGTGTAAACTGTGACTGACCAGAGAGAAAATAGATTTCAAGTAAGATATGGAAAGTGAAAATGTTGAGTCGGGGAGGCTGGTTGCAGAGGTCACTAAATGCACAGCAATTCTTACTAGGACTTACCTATTCAGTCACTACTGAAATCCCTGTTGTTACTTATAAATACACATTCGAGCACTGACTGGATCTTCATTATAATAGGGGACTGCGCCACATAACTGGGTCAGTTGAAATTTTCAAGACTGATATCAATGGATTTTTGTTAGGTAAGGGAGATGGAGGAAAGGTGGGTAAATGGAGTTGAGGTACAGAATGGCAGAACAGGCTTGAGGGGCTGAATGGTCTCCTGCTCTATGTAACTCGTTAATTATATGATTTCAATAACTTTTGTGTAAAACTGTGGGAACTGTGCCTGACTGTCTGTCTGATTTCGCTCGATGTTTACTCACGTTAACATGTTAAAAGTCTTGTACTTTGAGTTTACCAGTAGCTTTTTTAGGAACTGACTGCTGCTCCATGGTGAAAGGTTGTCCTCTAGTGGCTGCTGGGCGTGGTGCTTCCCCAGTTACAAGGGAAAGGATGCCATCTAGTGGCCATATTGAGTTGTACACTCCTGCCAGGTTGTGGCTGGAATTTTTGTAGAGAACCCTTTTTAACGCTCCATATGAAAAACGAAGAATATTTTTGTAACCTTGGTGTTCTATAGATGCATAATAATTATTCACATGAAAGGAATAAATATTTTGACTGAAAATTTGCTATTTGTAACAGCTCTCGCATTTTTACACACACACAAATGGTTTTGGAGAAACACTTGAACCTATATTTCCATGTGTAAGGCTTAAAATTTCAATTTGTCACCAAGATACTGAAATTTCTCCTTCCAATTACAGTATTCCCTCCCTAAAATGTAATGCTGACAGTAAACTTCAGGAGCAATTTGTTTAGCTTTGCAAATACATTAGTTTTCAAAGCTTGTTGGAATTCTGGCACAACCAACTATGCTGTTTAAAACCTGATACCAGAACTTGAGTTTGTGAGAAATGGAAAACCTTTAAGCAGTTTAATGTTCTGGCTGTGCATGTGATTTAACCTGATCTGGTAGAAACCAGTAAAAATCCAGCTGGAAACTTTGCTCTAGGTTTTGAAAGACATCGAGTGACAGTTGCCTTAAAAAAAAATATGCAAAGCCCATAACCTACATTGTACCCATTGCTAAAAATGTTGTGGTACTAAAGTGTCAATGAAGCAAGTAAGGTGGTAGCATTATTTTTTGAAGTATGTTTTCTTTTAAATGTCTTTGTGTATATAACAAATATATATCATCTCCATTAAACATGATGCAGTCCAGAATCATTCTAAATCCTAATCCAACAACGCTTGTTCAGGATGATACTTGAACCACTGTTTGCTTATGCTGTGCTTCTCTTGCTTTTGAATGAACTGAAAAATATAGCATCATCAGTGCCAAATCTGATCTTTCCCTTTTTATAGCTGAATCTAATACAGTATGTAGTTCGATTTTGGAGGGGAACATTGAACAAATGAAGACTGAATTAGCAAAATCATTATCTTGGGTCACTTTTTAAAGACCTAAATTTGTACTTTTAAAAATTGTTGTTGAAGAAGGGAGAGGATAAACCAGTTGTGGGCAAACTCTTAGAATCCATAATTCAACATAAAATTAGTGAGCATTTAGAAATGCACGGATTTGTTACAGACAAGTTGTGCTAACAAATTTAATAGAATTTTTTGAAAAAATGACCAATTGGATAGATAAAGGTTTATATGGATGTTCAGAAGGCATTCGATAAGGTGTGTGATTAAAAAGCTTATTAAAAAAAATTCAGGCATATGGTGTAATAGGAAATCTAGCAGCATAGATAGAAAGTTGGTCGACAGACAGGAAGAGAGTTACGGTAAATGGGTGTTGGTTGGATTGGAGAAGGGTTGGAAGTGGTGTATGTAATGTATATACCGCTCATGTATACTGCAGTACCGGCAGTGACCACACCTGTATATAGCACTGAGTAGTAATCTGTACAGATCAGTTGCAGTGTGAGCCACGTTGAGTAAATACCGGTTTTACCGTTCTCCGCAGTCTGTGTCTTATTATACACGGACGCAACATTGGCGACGAGGCAGGTTCGAACCTACCTGCAACTCTGCATCACCTCCCAGGGATTCGTTCCTGGAGATCAGTGGATTGGAGGTCAAGGCCAGAGACTCGGGCGTCGCCCACGGGCAACCGCCCAGTCATCCAGCAGAGACTCGAGAATTGCGGGGGAGGCTGTCGAGAGCCAGGCTTGGCTTTCCAGTCGAGGTGGTCCAGCGAAATGGGCTGGCAACAGGTAGTGCGCAGACCCTTCCCGGACAGCGGCGGGCTAGAGCCCGACCGAGCAGCACAGCAAAGCGCCGAGCAGCGTCGACGAGGGACAGAAATAGAGAGGGCAGGATGCAGCAGGTGTTCAGGGGCCGAGCAGCGTCGGAGAGAGGGACGCGCAGAAACCCGCGAGGCGCTGCCATTGCCACGAGAACCACCGGGAGCGGCGTTGGCAGCAGCGGGGGAGGAAGGAAAGCGCGGGAGACGCCATTTTAAACCACACCCAAAATGCCGAAGAGTGGCAGTATCACCGCATTTGACAATGAAGTCGAAGATTGGACTACATATGTCGAACGAATAGAGTTGTACTGCAAGGCAAATGAGGTGTCAGATGACAAGAAAGCGTCGGTATTGTTAAATTTAATGGGTGCAAAGACGTATGGTTTATTACGAAATCTAGTAACGCCAATGGAAAAGAGTTTTGAAGACATAGTAACGATACTGCAGGAACATTTAAACCCCACACTGCTGCTGATAGCAGAAAGATTCAAGTTTCACAAACGGAACCAGCAGAAGGATGAAAGCAATGCTGATTATTTAACAGAACTGCGCAAACTATCGAAACACTGCCCGTTTGGAGCGGGACTGGCAGATACCTTAAGGTTTGTGTGTGGGCTTCAAAGTGAAGGAACCCAGAAACGGCTTTTATCTGAAAAGGCCCTTACACTGGAAAAGGCTTTCAGCATTGCGGTATCATATGAAGCAGCAGCACGGGGCGCTGCAGAGATAGAGACCGCAAGAATATGGCACAAACGAAATATCATATCAAACAGAGAAGTGCTATCGCTGCGGCAGAACGACACATGACCAGAATGATTGCTAGTTCAAAGTCAAAGTGTGCAGACAGTGTGGAAAAGTAGGACACATAGCACGAGTCTGCAGGTCGGGAAAGAAAACCAGCAATAAGAAACCTACCAAAGGAAAGTACAAGAAGGTACATAAGATGACGGACAAAAGAGTGATAACGACTCCGAAAGCAGGGAACTGAGTTGTCTGAAACTACATAATGTGATCACAACGGAGGATCACCGAACCATTTGGGTCACTCTCAAGTTAGCAGGAGTCCAGGTAAAGATGGAATTGGACACAGGATCAGCCCTAACAGTCATAAACTGACGGGACTACGAGCGGCTATTCTCACACATACCCGTGAGAGACACAAAAATTATTTTGAAGACGTACACGGGGCAAAAAGTCTACCCCAAAGGAAAAATAAGGGTGACCGTTATATATAACGGTAAGGAAACACCAAAACTAGACCTGTGTGTATTGCAAGATGGAGGACCACCATTACTGGGACGTGAATGGATCCGGAAAATACAACTGGATTGGCATTCCATACAGGCACTGACTGTGGCTGACGACGTCACACCCGGGCGACTGTCAAAGATCCTAACTGATGCGAAAGAAGTGTTCCAGCAAGGACTCGGAACACTAAAAGGCATGACAGTGACGATTAAAATTGAAGAAAACGCAAGTCCAAAATTTTTTAAGGCCAGACCGGTACCTTATACGATCCGCCCAGCCGTCGAAGCGGAGCTGGAGAGTCTGAAACGTTCAGGTGTACTGTCCAAGGTAGACTGGAGCGAGTGGGCTACACCTATCAGCCCTGTGATGAAAAAGTTATTGAGCAGCACGCCTGGGGAACCAAGGAAGGTTCGCATCTGTGGGGACTTTAAGGTAACAGTGAACCCGGTCCTTCACACCGTACAATATCCACTTCCGCGGATTGAAGATATTTTCGCCTCGCTATCTGGAGGGAAACGCTTCACTAAGATTGATCTGGCCCAGGCGTATCTGCAAATGGAGGTAGAAGAAGCATCAAAAAAATACCTCACAATCAATACCCATAAAGGTCTCTACCAATACAACCGGCTGGTATTCGGGGTAGCATCAGCTCCGACTATTTGGCAGAGGGCAATGGAACAAGTCCTGCAAGGGATCCCAGGGACCCAGTGTTATTTGGACGACATCCTGGTCACGGGCGAAAATGACAGTGATCACCTTGCCAACTTGGAGCAGGTGCTCACTAGATTGCAGGAATATGGGCTCCGAGCTAACCGCCCCAAATGCGAGTTTTTTAGAAAACAGATCTCGTATTGTGGCCACATTATCGATAAAGAGGGGTTACATAAGTCCCCAGAGAAGATTGAGGCAGTAGTCAAGGCTCCAGCACCGGAAAATGTGTCACAACTGAGGTTGTTCCTCGGGCTGGTAAACTACTACCATAAGTTCTTGCCAAATTTGTCTACAATACTACACCCACCGAACACCCTACTGCAAACTGGGGTGCCATGGAAGTGGAGTGACTAATGTAGACAAGCTTTCCAGAAGAGCAAAACACTAATCACATCGAAAGAGGTATTGGCCCATTACAACCCAGCATTACCAATTCGGTTGGCATGTGATGTGTCACCCTACGGCATTGGAGCGGTGCTCTCGCACAAATTCTCGGACGGCTCAGAGAGGCCAATAGCCTTCGCGTCACGATCACTAACCTCAGCCGAGCGTAACTACGCCCAGATTGATAGGGAGGCCCTCAGCCTAGTGTGGGGAGTGAAAAAGTTCAATCACTATCTACACGGGCAGAAATTCACCTTGCTGACTGATCACCAGCCTCTTGTCTCCATTTTTAATCCGAAGAAGGGCGTTCCGGTGATGACTGCGCAATGACTACAAAGATGGTCACTTTTTCTAGGGGTGCACCACTATGAGATTGAATATAAGGGCACGAAACAGCATGGAAATGCTGATGGGCTATCACGCCTGCCACTGCCTACTGCGGAGGAAGCACCAGCAGTGGATCCTGTCGAAATATTCCATTCAACTATAGTTGAATGCCTACCGGTAACTAACGCTTGTATCGAAAAGGAAACCCGAAATGACCCGACACTGTCTCGGGTATATGATTTGACAGTGAAGGGATGGCCAGCACATGGCGACTCACTGTTGCCAGCATTCTCGACAAGGAGAGAACAGCTGTCAGTGTGCCGGGGGACCTTGATGTGTGGATCCCGAGTGGTAATTCCACCCACGTTAAGGGATAGAGTGCTCAATGAGCTTCATGAGGGTCATCTGGGAGGGGTAAAAATGAAAAGCCTAGCCAGGGCTTATGTGTGGTGGCCGGGAATCGATAAACAAATCGAGGACCTGACCAAGAGCTGCTCAGGATGCCAGAAAGTCCAAAATGCACCACCACAGGCCCCTCTACACCCATGGGAGTGGCCCTCCTCTCCATGGCAACGGGTGCATATTGATTTTGCTGGTCCATTCATGGACTCAATGTTTTTAATAGCCGTGGATGCACACTCGAAATGGCCTGAGGTCATCAAAATGTCCACCACCACCACGGAGAAAACTATTGCAGTCCTACGGACCATTTTTGCCAGGAATGGCTTGCCAGAACAGATTTGCTCCGACAACGGACCACAGTTTGTGTCCGAAGAGTTCCGGAGGTTCTTGAAAAAGAATGGGGTAAGGCATTACACATCCGCCCCGTATCATCCAGCCACAAATGGATTGGCTGAGAGGTTCGTACAAACCTTTAAGAAGGCAATAAAGGCTATGTACAATGACAACATTCCACTGCAGCACAAGGTGGACAATTTCCTGTTCGTCTACCGGAATGCGACACATGCAGTCACCAACCAGGCCCCAGCCATGATGTTCTTTAACCGAAGGTTAAAATCTCGCCTGCATTTGCTCAGACCAAACGTATGAAGAGATGTTGAGAGTAAGCAATTCCAGCACATCCATGAGAAGCCAACAAGGAGCTTCAATGTAGGGCAACCAGTCTTGGCTCGCGACTACCGAACAGAAAAATGGCAGCCAGGAACAATATGCACACGGCAGGGCCCACTAATGTACACAGTGGACGTTGGGGAGAGCATCGTGAGACGCTATGCTGACCAGATCCTAGAGTCACAGGAACAAGTCAACCCCATACGTACCTGGTGATGAACCCGACGTACAGGTCGCATCTACCCCAGAAACAGTAGCATCGGAAGCTGATGAACCAACCGACGACAGGGGGCCAGAATCGCCTCCGCACCAAGAGCAAGACACTCGGGGAAAGGCGCTATCCAGAAAGGATCAGGAAGCCCTCGGGAAAGGCGCTATCCAGAAAGGATCAGGAAGCCTCCCCAAAGACTGAATATATAAATAGACTATTTTCAGCTAATGTTGCATGTTAAAAGTGTTAATTGTAATTAGTTTGATATTTAATTGTTAAATTTGAGTGTTATGGTACTGTTAATCTAAGAGGAGGAATTGTAATGTATATACCTTTAAGGGGAGAACTATGTTTTACAGCTTATGTATACTGCAGTACCGGCAGTGACCACACCTGTATATAGCACTGAGTAGTAATCTGTACAGATCAGTTGCAGTGTGAGCCACGTTGAGTAAATACCTGTTTTACCGTTCTCCGCAGTCTTTGTCTTATTATACACGAACGCAACAGTGTACTTCAGGAATAAATGCTGGGACCACGTTTGTTCTTCGTATATATAGATCATTTAGACTTGGGTACAGATAACATAATCTTGGAATCTGCTGCTAACACAAATAGGCAAACAGCAAGAAAGACTAACCGACTTCCGCAAGATGTGGACAGGTTAGTAGAATGGACAAACAGGTGGAAGATGCAACTTAATGTAGATAAGCGTGAGGTAAAATACTGACTGGGAGTAGACAATGGAAACAAACTTAACAAGGAGACCTATGGTTCAAGTACATAATTCTCAAAGTGGAAGCGCAGATAGATAAAGCTATTTATTGAAAAAGGCCAACAACATTTTGGGTTTCAGAGTGAAGAAGTAATGGCAAATTTATACAAAACATGGGTTAGGCCAGTTAGAGTACTGTGTGCAGTTTTGGCCGCCCCTTGTAGAAAGGTGATTAAAGCCAGAGTGCACAGTGTAGATCCACCAGGATGGGAAACTATAAAGAGAGATACTGGGACTATTTCCATCGGAACAGAGAAGTCAATGAAGAAATTTAGCAGAGTTTTTTTTTAAAAAGAGAAAAGATTATAATCGTGAAACACTATTTCCCTAGTTGGGGTGGCAGGAGGGTCATCAATTCAAAATGGCCCCAAAGAGATTGAGGAGAGGGGTCAGGAGAGATTTTATTTACAGGGTTGTTGGAGCATGGAATGCTTTGCCACAGGAAGTGGTTCAATCAGACACCATTGCATCTTTTAAGGGAAAATTGTAAAAAAAATATTTGAAACAGGCGAAGATACTGGGGGCGGTGGGTGGGGGGATTAGTTTTGGATTGCTATAGCAAAGACCCGGTACAGCCATGATTGAATGGCCTCCTATGTAAACCTCTGACTCTAGGACAAAATTGCTGTTGGCATGCTGTGCAATGAGGAAAAATCCTTATGCAAGACTTTGTCCTATGAAAAATGTGGTGGATAATTGGAGCATGAATAATTAACATTTCACTGTCTACACAAATGATTGACAGAATATAAGAAAGTAAAATTCTACTTGTGTCCTTTTTCTGTTCATAAAGTGAGCGGTTGGTGCCGAGCCTGGATACTGTGGTTCCTCTGGAATCTACAAAAGCGTATGATATGTTGGATATTGTCAATGCGGTAAGGAGATGTTTGGTGTTAATTTCTTGGTATTTCTGTAACACAGAATCTACACTCAAAAAGCAGCATGCAGGATTGTTTGCTGAAGGGACTGCACACGTTGCCAGATACACTTCATACTAAGAGGGGATTCCCCAGTCGCTGCCTCTTCATATTAGCTTATTTCAAAAAAACTGTCAAACTTGGTTTTATAGAGGATACACTTTGTAAAACAGGTGTGTGTATGGAGTAGGCCATTCAGCCCCTCGAGCCTGTTCCGCCATTCAGTTAGATCATGGCTGATCTGTATTTTAACTTCATCTACCCACCTTGGGTCCATAAGACTTAATACCCTTGCCTAACAAAAATTTATCGGTCTCAGTTTTGACATTTTCAATTAACCTAGCCTCAACAGCTTTTTAGGGGACATATTTCCACTACCCTTTGTGTGAAGAAGTGCTTCCTGACATCACCCTGAACGGCCTAGCTCTAATTTTAAGGATATGCCCCCTTGTTCTGGACGCACCCAGCAGAGGAACTAGTTTTTCTCGCTCTACTCTATCAAATCATTTAGTCATCTTAAACACTTCAATTAGATCACCCCTTAAACTTCTATATTCAAGGGAATACAAGCCTAATCTTTGCAACCTGTCCTCATAATTTAACCTCCTATGTAAATGCATAGAGCGTGGTAAATAAGGTTGGTGAGCTGCAGGCATAAGTAGTCACATGGGATTATGACAGTGACTCAAACAAGGGGAGGAATGGACACTTAATATTCTTGGCAACATTGTATTCAGGAAAGATAAGGAAGGAAAAAAGGAGGGGTGGGGGGAATGGCAGTATTGATCAAAGATACTGTTACAGCAGTAGAAGGGAGTGATGTATTTGAGGGTTCAAAGACAGAATCTATTTGGATAGAATTAAGGAGTAATAGAAGAGTTATTACGCTGCTGGGTGTATACTGCAGGCCACCGAATAGTGGGAAGGAGATAGAGGAGCAAATTTGCATGCAAATTGCAGAAAAATGCAAGAACTTTAGAAGTGATATGGGGGGGGACTTCATTTATCCTAATATGGACAGGGAAAAACAACAGTGCAAAGGATAAAGAGGGGAGGAATTCCTGAAATGTGTACAAGAGAACTTTCTTGATCAGTGTGTTTCCAGCCCAACGAGTAAGGAAGCAGTGCTGGATCTAGTTCTAGGAAATGAAGTGGGGCAAGTTTCAACATTTGAGAACCCGTGATCATAATAGAATTGGCCCGGATTTTGCTGTACTAACAACAGCGAGACTGTCTGCGCTTGCCGTTATTACAGGGTAAAACTGACAGCAACCTCTGGCGTCCGCACATGCGCAGGTAAACTCGGAAATTGCTGTCGGTGATACCCTGCTCCTCCACAGGCTGCGCTGTTAGTCTTCGCCGATGGAATCTGCACAGAAATCACTAATGGCGTGAACGTAGGGTAATTACCCACTAGTCTCGTACTAAAGACTAATGAAAAAGTTTGGGCTAGTGCAAGAAGAAGTAACTGAGTTTTTAACAGCATAGTAAGTGATAATTACTGTTGAAGAAGCTCTTTGGCCCTAAAAAAAGTGTGGAGTCTCATTCCCCGGATGAAAAGTAATGTTGCAGATTTATATTTAAAAAAATGTTCTTTAGTTTTTCTTTTATGTCTCTTCCTTAATCCCATGTGTATGTCCCAATCTTTATTTCGCTTCCTGTACAATGATTTAAATTTAATTTATATTTCCTGTTTTTTTACTTCCTGCTTTGCAGTCTGCATGTTTCAGTGAGGATTCTTCAATCTGATTGGTTGAAGAGCCTCCCTGCTGCTCACAGATCCCCTGTAGAGGGTGTTGCACAAGATCAGACACCCAATTACTAGAAATCTCCGTTGACAAACCTGTGAAAAGTCTCTGGGCAACTATACTCTAGGTGAACGGCGAAAGCCGTTTCTTTGCCGCTCACAGCAAAATCCGGGCCATTAAGTATAGAGTAGTTATGGAAAAAGACAAGGAAAATTCAAATGTGAAAATACTCAACTGGAAGAGGGCTAATTTCAATGAGTTCAAAAGAGATTTGGCCCAGGTGGATTAGAATCAAAGATTGGCAGGTTAAAACAGTAAATGAGCAATGGGGGCGGCCTTCAAAGAGGAGATAGTTCGGGTACAGACCAGACACATTCCCATGAGAGGGGAGGGAAGGGCATCCAAAGTTAGAGCTCCCTGAATGACTAAAGATATAGAGATTAAAATGAAACAGAAAAAGGAGCCTTATGATAAATGTCAGGCTCATAATTCAGTAGAGAACCATGCTGAATACAGAAAGTACAAGGGAGAACTGAAAAAGGAAATAAGAGGCAAAGAGTGTGTATGAGAATAGATTAGCAGGTAACATAAAAGGGAACCCAAAAGTCTTTTATAAACATATAAATAAAAGGGTTGTTAAAGGAAGGGTGGGGCCGATTAGGGACCGAAAAGGAGATCATCTTGTGGAGGCAGAGGGACTAAATGAGCACTTTGGCAACATTCTCTTCTTTAGTGAAGACAGATGCAATGTCACAGTAAAGGAGGTAGTAGAGAAATTGGATAGGATAAAAATTGATAAAGGAGGTACTTAAAAGGTTGGCAGTGCTCAAGTTAAAAAGTCACCCAGTCCAGATGGGATGCATCCTAGGTTGCTGAGGGAAATAAGGGTGGAAATTGCAGAGGCTCTGGCCACAATCTTCCATTCCTCTTTGGATATGGGAGTGGTGCCAGACTACTAGAGGATTGATAATGTTATGCCCCTGTTTTTTTTTTTTTTTATAAAGGGGGATAAACCCAGCAACTACAGGCCAGTCAACCTAAAGTGGGAAAAATTTTAGAGACACACACACGATGGGTCGAATGGCCTTCTTCTGTGCCGTAAATTTCTATGATTCTGTGATTAATGCGGGACAAAATGAATTGGAAAGATACAGGTTAATAAATGAAAGGTAGCACGGATTTGTTAAAGGCAAATCGTGTTTGACTAATTTGATTGAGTTCTTTGACAATGGAGAGGGTTGATTAGGGTAGTGCGGTTGATGTGCAGATGGACTTTCAAAAGGTGTTTGACAAAGTACCACATAATAGACTTGTTAACAAAATTGAAGCTGTGGGATTAAAAGGGACAGTGGCAGCATGGATACAAAATTGACAAAGGACAGGAAGCAGAGAGTAGTGGTGAATGGTTGTTTTTCAGACTGGAGGGAAGTGTGCAGTGGTGTCTCTCAGGTGTTGGTGTTGGGACCATTGCTCTTTTTGACATATATTAATGATCTGAGCATAATTTTAAAGTGTGCCGATGACACAAGACTCTGAAATGTAGTAAACAGTGAGGAGGATAGTAACAGACTTCAGGAGGACATAGACATACCAGTGAAATTGGCAAAGTGTGAAGTGATTTATTTTGGTAGGAAGAATGAGGAGAGGTAATATAAACCAAATGGTACAATTTTAAAGCGGGTGCAGGAACAGAGGGACCTGGGGGTATACATACACAAATCTTTGAATGTGGTAGGACAAGTTGAGAAGGTTGTTAAAAAGGCATATGGGATCCTTGGCTTTATAAATAGAGGCATAGAGCACAAAAACAAGGACGTTATGCTAAACCTTTACTCCAGCTGGAGCCTAACCAGTGTTTTATATTGTGTCCAATTCTGGGCACCACACTTTAGGAGGGATGTCGAGGCCTTCGAGATGATGCAGAGGAGATTTGCTGGAATGGTACCAGGGATGAAAGACTTCAGTTACCTGGAGAGACTATAGAGAAACCGGGGTTGTTCTCTTTAGAAGGACAGGATAAGGGGAGATTTGTTAGAGGTGTTCAAAATCAATAAGGGTTCTGAGAGTAAATAAGGAGAAACTGTTTCCAGTGGCAAAAGGGTCAGTAACCAGAGGACACAGATTTAAGGTAATTGGCAAAAGAGCTAGCGGCGACATGAGGATTTTTTTTTTTTACAGAACGAGTTATGATGACCTGGAATGCATTGCCTGAAAGGGTGGTGGAAGCAGATTCAATAATAACTTGCAAAAGGGAATTGGATAAATACTTGCAAAAATTTGCAGGGCTATGGGAAAAGAGGAGAGTTCTTTCAGCAGGAGAGCTGGATAACTCTTTCAAAGAGCTGGCACAGACACGATGGGCCGAATGGCTGCCATCTGTGCAGTACCCACTTCCAAGGCCAATGTGTCGTGCCCTGAACTGAATTCAGTACTCCAGATGGGGTCTAACCAGAGCTCTGTGCAGCTGTAACATAACTTCCACCCCTCTTGAGATAAAGGCCAACATTCCATTAGCCTTTTAAATTATTTTTTGTACCTGTCCACTAGCGTTGTGATTTTTGTACTTGGACCCCTAAATATCTCTGCTCATTGCCATTTAGAAAATAAATATTTCTAATGGAACTAGTCACTTTTTCAGACTTGAGGGTTAATTGGAAGTAATCTCTTTCACATTGGGTGGTCCTTTTAGAATTTTGGAAGAGCATTGGACATTAATTTAAAAGGACGTTTAATCAGGCTCTGTGGGTCTAAAGATTTCCTGGCTACTGCTCCCATGAAATTATCCCCAGAGTGTTTAGTGTAATCCCTGTGATGAGCCATTCTGTTCTCAACACATGGCCTTGTTTTGGGATTCAGTTGTAGTTTAAGGCTCTTTCTACAGCCTCGAAGTGAGTCAGTGAACATAGATCCATTTGACTTTATTACTGTATACAGCACATTAAAAAAAAAATGCCTTTGAATCTCTGTTTTAGATTGTGGATGAAAGGGAATTTTGTGAGCTCATGCCTAATTATGCGAAGAACATCATTATCGGATTTGCCAGAATGAATGGATGCACAGTGGGAATTGTGGGTAATCAACCTAAAGTGGCTTCAGGTGAGTGTTAAGTTCAGTGTTCCCGAAAATTCGTACCTTGATGAGATTGCAATATTGGGCTAGACCAAAGCGAATGTATCCTGCATATCAATTAATTTTCTGTCCTCTTCTTCCCCCCACCCCCCAATTGCCCAAGTTGATTGCAATCTCTATTGTGATGTAAAGTGTGCTTCATGCCCTTGTCTCTATACATAATTTATGGCCTCTTTTTTAAAATTGTAACTGCTATAGAGTCCCTTTTCACCCCACCCCAACCCCCCAGAATTTGACCAAAACACAGCAACGGGAATAATTGCAGAAAAATGCTTTCAGTGGCTCTTTCCACAGATGTACAAACATAACAAGATGATGGATGGAAAAGACCAGTTGGTCCACTAAGCCTGTCCCATACAGTCTTGTAACTAAGCATCAAGATCCCATGTGCCCCATCCACATAATCTCCTGGGAGCAGTAAAAAAAAACAATTCTGGAAATTTTGTGATCAAAGCAATTTCCATGAGACACATGACCAAACATCTCAGCTACTTTTTGTACACCGATATCCACCACAGCTAGCAATTTGTTCAGCTCCCTTTTGAACGGTTGTAGTGAATCCACACTCACTACACAAGCTAGGCAACTTGTTCCAAAAGTCAATGATCTTCTCTGCAAAAGGAAATCCCTCCTGACATCTAACCTAGTTCTTTTCTTGCGTAACTTGTATGCATGTCCCGTGGTTCTCTTTGACCTATCTAATTCAAATAGTCTATCCACATGGAGTCCCTTCATTATTTTAAACACATCAATCAAATCTCCTTGAAATTGATGCTTCTAGAGTAAGAAGACCAGCTCTCAAGCCTTTTGTGGTAATTAAGATCTTTTAAAGTAGGTATCTCTCCAGTGGCCCCTCTCACCGACCATATGAGGGGACCAAAGCTGGACACAGTATACAAGACCGTGGTTAGGCCTCATCTACAATAAAGATACTATAGTGCTTTTTGTTTTATGCTGGATCATCCTAGCAATGAATTCTAATACTCTTTGCTTTTGTTACAGGCCTTGTGACATTGGTCATGAACCTTGAGACTCGTGCACTATTAACACCTAATCTCTTTCCCACTCAACAGACTTTAGTATGGAGCCCTGCATGGTATACCTATGGTCAGCATTAGCCCTACCCACGTGTATTACACTACATTTATTTACATTAAATGGCATTTACCAGTTGTGGGCCTGTTCCCCTATCGCATCTAGATAATTTGTAGTAATTTTTGTAAGGTTCTAACGCTGGCACAAATCTTTGTGTCATCTGTAAACTTACGGACAGTTTCCCCCATCTTGATTGTTAATGTAGATTGTGAACAGCAACGGTCCCAACACCGATCCCTGCAAGACTCTATTACTAGCTGGTCTCCATTCCGAACCACTACCATTAATAACAGCTCTATGTCTGAGAATGCAAACAATTCCATATCCTACCCAGGATCTACCCTCTAATTTCACAGGACTCTATCTTATAAGGTAGCCTATTGTGTGGCACCTTGTCAAAAGCTTTTTGAAAATCCAAGTATACGATGTACAATAGTAACTTCCTCAAAAAATGTAACATGAGACATAACCTTTTCCAGAAGCCATACTGAGAGTCTCTAATAACCCTTTCTCTGCCTAGGTGGTCATCCAAAGTGTCTCTAATGATCCATTCTAGCAACTTGGCTATAACTGAAGTTCAAGCTAATGGTCTTATAATTTCTCGGTTTTGACTTGTTTTGAATATCGGCACAGGAGCGACCCTCCAGTTCATGGGAGCAATCCCTGACTCGAGCGAGCTAGTAAATATATAAGCACTTGGCACAAATCCCATTTAAGTAACTCTCAGTTGAATGCTGTCAACCAGCAGCTCGATCTGATTTGTGGCCCCTTATTCTTTCTAGGATTACATCTGCATCTACTTTGACACCTACAACTTTAGTGTCAACTGTACATTGCATTAATGGTAACTGAGCATAGTCTACTGGAGTGAAGACTGATGCAAATTAGTCATTTTAAAACTTCTGCCATGTCCTGGGAGTGCACCTGAATCTGTCCTGAGGAATCATTTAATGGCCCTATGTAGTTCTTTATCACCCTCTGACTCCGAACATAGCTAAAAACAATTTTACAATTGCTACTGCAGTTATCCACCACCACCTTCTCCACTGACCTTCCTGGCCGCTCTGATAGCAGCTTTTGTTGCCTTTTGCAGTATGGGGCAAGTTCTTTAAAATCGTTTTTGTTTTAAAGTATCTTTGTGCCAGCACCAGCTTCAGCAGAAAGACCACAAGCATATATTGTGGAACTGATTGAGGGTGAGGGAATACATGGGAGTCTGAATTGTGGACACAGATAAAGAAAGAAAAAAATGATCAGTTCTGTAAAACAGCACGGCATGGTGGTGCAGTGTGTAAGCATTAAGGTTTGTTTCAGCAGGGAGGAAGCTCACTACTGAGCTGCTGTTGCATGTTCTTGCAGCTGGCTGAAGAGCAGAGACTTGAGAGCAGTTTGCTTTCTTGCATACTCAGCTACAGCAGATGCAAGTACTACACTGGAAGAAAAAATGGGGCATAGTTAAGAAATGTCATACCCTGGATTATTGATACGTGCAGATCAGTGGGGGGTTACGATTATGACTCTTTAGACCTTGTGTGTCTGCCATTGGGCTGGAGATTATTTTGTCCTCCATGAGGACTCCAGTGAAAATCTGATGAACAGTGTTTTTATATCTAAGGTGAGGACTGCTTGTAACGAAGTGCTGTGGGAAGGCACTACTTATTTGGGATATTTACTTTGAAGAGTTTGATTTTTCAGTAACTTCAGTGTAGTTACCCTTCAAGGTGCCCAGTGCAATACTCTTACAGTAACACTGCCATAATGCATTAAAACAAATTCAACGAAGGGCACTAACTGGAGCTTCCCTCAGTCGTCTCGACTTTGTTCAACCATTGGGCTTTAAAACACAAGCTTGTTGTCACCTATCATTGCTTCCTGTTTTACTTTTTCTTTTCTGAACGCCTTTCAGCCTTGGTGATATCCTGCCCTTCACTGAGGATTTTCAATTTTAACACGAATGAGAATCTGATTCATGTAGGACCAAGTTGTAATTTTATTTTGTTGTTTTTAGGTTGTCTGGACATCAACTCTTCAGTAAAAGGAGCTCGTTTTGTCAGATTCTGTGATGCATTTAATATCCCCATCATTACATTCGTGGATGTGCCTGGATTTTTGCCAGGTAGAACCTAAAAACAATGCCAGCAGTTTAAATCGTTGAGTCCGTGTTCGACAGTGGTTCCAAATGATCACACTTGCATTGTTAGTGCTAAAATCATAATGTGCTATAGTATTTAAATACTAATCTGTGCATATGCATGCACTGGTCAGGGCGCGTCAGAGCGCAATGCTTTTTGTACTTGATAATTAGCTAATTAGATAGCCCAGTTTTATTACCCAGCATAAAAGCTCCAGCTCCTCAGCAATTACTTTTTGTTGTAATTACGAATTTGGGAGGCGCTCCCATGCTTGTATTGTAGCACTTGAGTAGGTAACGAATGTTTTACTTTTCAAATAACTTTACTTTGAGCGCTGCTCCAATAATAGTTATTTTATTATGTTTGCTGACATGTAGCCATGAAGAATTGTGGACAGATTATTCGAAGCCTTTTTATTCAAAGGTACCTTTCTCCCCAGGCTGCAGTCAACCACTGCCATTGGGCAGCCTGCACCAGTACCACAGCGGTCACGGGTTGCTTACCTGCAGTGACGCAACAGCCATGGGTAACTCACTATCTGTAGAATGAATATGTGAACCCATGGCCTAACATACCAGTAAAGGACTACATTACTACAGCATTGTATTGGACCAACTGAAACTTGAGCTGCTTCTATCCTCTATGACACGTCATGTGCTGCCAGTGGCACCCACAAGCTAAACTGGTCAGATTTTTTTCCTAACTATTGGCCAGGAGCACTTTTTTAAATCCAGGTACATTTGCTGTTCTGGTGGCAGCTTAATCCCTGTTGAGACATCAGTACGTGATGCAAGTGTGCTGGCCAAACTGTAGCAGCTAGTCTGTGCACAGAGATCCACTTTGCAGTTGGTCTTCTCTTTGGAATTTTTCTTCTCCCACTTGGCTGACATTCATTTCCACTTTATAATACAAGAAAAAAAATGAGAGAGAAAAGGAGGAATGTTTTTGGGTGAAATCCTTCAGCACTTCTGAATAAGGTTCTCTACCTTAAGCATTGGCCCGGATTATGTGGTAAAAGTAACAGTGAGGCTCACTGTTATTAAAGAGTAAATTGGATAGCATCATCCGGTGACTGCACATGCGCAGTTAAATGTGGAAATCGGGAAGTTGTCGTCAGTTGCCCGCCATTGAAATACATGGAACTTGAAGTTACTGTACTTACCCACTTGATTTACACTAAACTTGCCAGAAAGTGTTATGGCTTGTCCATGTTAGTGGCAAACAACCTCTCTGGCACTGAAAATTAACGTTTATAAGTTAAGGAGTCTCATTCCTTCAGATCTGAATTATTGTTGGAGATTTAAAAGTTTTTTTTTGCCTTTCATCTCCCTCGTAATCCTATCTTTCTCTTCCTCTATTTTGCTTTCTGTACATGATTTGGCATTGCTAACTTACACTTCCTGCTTCAGACTCTGCATGCCTCAGTCTGATTGTTTAGGAGATAGTTGCTTGCCCTGTAGAGGGCACTGTGCCAAAATGGATTTCTAATAACCAAGTTCCAGTGCAAAAGCCCATAAAGTTTGTGGGCAAGTGCTGGCACCGTTCATTCACCGCTGACCGCAAAATCTAGGCCATTATCCTTTCTCCGACAAATGACCTGCTGTATTTGTTCTGAATTTATAACTGTTGGTTTATTTTTCTGATGTATTTCATTTGAACACAGGAACTAGCCAGGAATACGGTGGAATCATCAGACATGGTGCAAAATTGCTCTATGCCTTCGCTGAGGCTACGGTGCCCAAAATTACAGTGATCATACGAAAGGTAAGAGGAAGTGGGACTACTCTAAAATAAACCCTGCCCGTCAGTCTGGGCTGTAGTTAGCAATGCCAAATCATGTACAGAAAGCAAAATAAAGGAAAAGATGGGATTACGAGGGAGATAAAGGGCAAAAGAGACTTTTAAAATCTCCAACAATAATTCAAATCTGAAGGAATGAGACTCCTTAACTTATAAACGTTAATTTTCAGTGCCAGAGAGGTTGTTTGGCAGTAATTAAGACTTATCACGCCACTAACAAGTCTGGGCTGCAGTTACTGCGCCAAAGGAGTAATGCAGTCCTGAAAGAATGCTGTGTTTTTGTACCTGTGATGTTCCTATTATACAGGCCCAATTGAAGATGTACAGAAATGCAGTACAATGGACTGGTGGTGCAGCGAGTTAGACCTTGCCCCCTTATCTCTGGGGCTTGGGTTCAAATCTGGGCCAGAGTAATGGGATGAAACTCTCCTCCCTGTGGTGGATGTAATGGGTGGGTAGTCTAAATTGTCACCTTAGTGCACATACGCCCCAAACACAAAACGACCCCATTTGGGAGAAAAGAATTTCACATTGGTGCAGTAGATCTGGGGTGTCCCTATTGGGATTTCATTTGGTCCTCAGTGCCCTTACAGTATGTGACCTAAAGAACAGCTCCTGGTTCTATTCATTCTGCCCCCCCTTCTCTGCTTACTGTGGCGTATGTGCCCAATGAGCAGTTTGTGGTATCCATGGGAAGAAAAGGCAAAGCAGCTTATGGTGACAGTTCCATTACTGCATTCAGTGATCCCAGCAAACTAAACTCAGAAGTAATTTTAAATGTATATTTAGCTGGAGTGTCACACAGCGAGTGCATGGAATGGATCAAATTGGAAACGGGAGTGCTTCATGCACCCACATTGGCTGGCTTAATGTCAGCGAATAAAGCAACTGGCAAATAATTCATAGTGTGTCTGTGTGAATACATTCGCCCAATTTTTTTTCCATCTGTTTTCCCTGCAATTATCAGTGATTTCATGGTCTGGTTTGTTTCTTTTTCACTTTGAATATTTTTGGCTTCCAAGGTTCAGACAACTCTCAGGTGAGCCCCATATCCCTAAGTAAGATCTAGGTAAATTCCAGGTACTTACATAAAACCATTTTCAGATTATTTTATAGCTCAAGTATTCTTGACTTCATAAGGTGGTAAAAATAACACTAATAGATCTTGCTTTGGGCTTTTAACTGCCAAACAAATAGTAATAGCATAACATACATTTGCTAGCCCCTTATATCGTTAAAGTTTGTAAATCCTGTGCTCAACTTGGATGGCAATGGGGAATAGTATGGGTGTTCAAATGTGCAAGCAAGCTTGAGAATTTTTTTTTGAATGCTTACAAGCTAAAAATGTAAATTGTTTTCTACATATTTATATATCATGAATTTTTGCGACTCTTGCATAGATCAGAAGTGCTGGAAAAGCTGAAGCAAGATTGGTTCCATGTAATAATTTTGCATTCTGAACAGAAGTGCCATGGATTGAGGATTTCTGACCTGTCTGCTGGTTGCATGAAATGTAATAGATTTGCTAGTTATTGCAAGGAAATGTTCTTCCAATAACTCTCAAAATGTCCTGCTCTAAACATGTTTAATCCTGATTGTGACTACTCCAAATGCAACATTTAATTATTTGTGGTCCATTCACTATTTATGATGCATGGCTCCTTCCTCCAGAAAGCTGGACCCCTGCAGTGGAGGATGCTCCTTTAAGTTGGGGCTGTTGTACATTGCTGAGGCAGAGCAGGTGCAGCTTTACTCTGCACCTTGCCTTCTTCAGCATTAATACCGTCGACCTGAAAAAAATATAAAATTCAAACAAATGCTGTAAATAATCAAACTCATCACCTCTAACATGCATACTGTTCATAATTGTCTGGCTATCTTGGCTGCAGATTGCTACTCTAACCTGTGGATAATATTCACAAATATATTTGGCTTTTTGCCGCTGGTCCTTTCCAAGCCAGCCCAGGCACATTATTTTTGGATGGTCCACTCAGTTGTCCTACAGAGTGAAGAAAATTACTGACTTCTATTGACTGTTGTATATAAGTTGCTGTGATGTGCTTTCTTTGGTAGGCCTATGGTGGTGCATATGATGTAATGAGCTCCAAACACTTGAGAGGAGATTTGAACTATGCTTGGCCAACAGCTGAGGTTGCAGTTATGGGGGCTAAGGCAAGTGACACCTCTGCATTTCTGATTATATTCCTATTTCTAGCTGTAGATGGATGTACATTCTCGATGTTATATAACTGACTGGTCAACCAGTTCTCCTATACTTACAAGCAAGCCTTTTTTTGGGGGGTGGGGCGAGAGCAATTTGGCTTAGTGATGTGAAATTTAAATCAGTTGAAGTTAGGACAAACACATGACAGTTACTGGCATGAATGACCTAACTTGCCAAAGACTTAGCTTCTACTCCAGATGGTGATTTCCTCCCCCTATCCTTATCCTGAAGGTAATCAACATTTGATCATAGTCACAACGGCGCAGGAGGCCGCCATTCGGCTCATCGAGTCCGTGCCAGCTCTCTGTAGAGCAATCCAGTCAGTCCCATTCCCCTGCTCTATCCCCATAGTCCTGCAAGTTTATTTCCCTCAAGTGCCTATCCAGTCTCCCCTTGAAAACATTGAGTGTCTCCGCTTCCACCACTTCTGTCGGCAGCAAGGTCTAGGTCCTCACATCCCCCCGGTATCTCTTGTCCAATACCTTAAATCTGTGTCCCCTAGTCCTATCAACTAGTGAGAACAGCCATTCCCAACCAGTCATAATCTTGTACACCTCTATTAAATCACTCCTTTGCCCTAATGAAAACAAATCCAGCTTCTCCAACCTGTCCTTGTAGCTAAGATTCCCCCATCCCTGGAACCATTCTAGTAAATCTCCTCTACACCCTCTCCAGGGCCTTCACATCCTTCCTAAAGTGTGGTGACCAGAACTGGACACACTACTCCAGTTGTGGCCTAAGCAACACTTTATAAAGGTTCAGCATAACTTCTCTACTTCTGTACTCAATACCTCTATTTATGAAGCCCAAGATCCCATATGCTTTGTTAACCACTCTCAATATGTCCTGCCACCTTCAGGGACTTATGCACATTAACTCCCAGGTCCCTCTGTCCCTGCACACTCTTTAAAACTGTGCCATTAAGTGTACATTGCCTCTCCCTGTTACTTCTGCCAAAATGCATCGCCTCACACTTCTCTGTATTAAATTCCGTCTGCCCATTCTGCTAGCCTTTCTATGTCCTGTTGCAATCAATTGATATCATCCTCACTGTTTGCCATACCCCCAAGTGTGGTGTCATCAGCAAATTTAGAAATTCTACTCTATTCCAATATCCAGGTCATTTAAAAAAAAAAGCAGTGGCCCCAGCACTGACCCTTGGGGAACACCACTGTCTACCATCCTCCAGTCTGACAAACAGCCATTTACCACAACTCGCTGTTTTCTGTCCTTATCCAAACTGCCACTGACCCACCTATTCCATGAGCCTCAATTTTGTTAACCAGCCTTCTATGTGGTACTTTGTCAAACGCCTTCTTAAAATCCATGTAGACAACATCCATTGCATTCCCTTCATCAATCCTCCAATTGATCAATCTAAGTATGTGAAAATCGAGGTGGCGCAGGGGCCATGCAAGCTCCAACTAGTTTTTTTTCCAGTTCTATGGTGGCCTAAACAGCAGTCTTTAGTGGCCATTGTAGAAATGGTAGGGAAAGGTGCCTCTGCTGCATTTTCCTTACCACCTCTCAAGACTTACCAGCAATGCAGCCGGCACAGATTTGATCCCTGATGTGGCCAGCTCTCTTTAAAGTGCATCATTAGCCCGTTTTGACTTGTGCAGCTTGGTGTTGTGCCAACATAACCACGTATTCATCAGCCAGGGAAGAGTGTTTAAATGAGCAATATAACAGACTGAAGGATGACTTGTTTAGATACTTTGTGCAATTAGTTAGCTTACACTAGGGAGGACTCAAGTTTGTAATTTTTATCCCAGGAAGCTAGAAATATGTCCTGTGACTTTCCCAGAATTGAGAGTTACTGTGTTTCATCGAGGGTTATGAGAGTGTGATTATATTTTTCTTGAAGCTGCTGACAGTTGAGTGGAAAAAATGTGAATACCAAAGAATTTCACAAAAGATGAGGGATCACAGATATAGATTTATTTTTTAATGAGTATAAAATAGGAGACTACTAAAAATAAAGAACTGGATGACTACCCACAAAGAAAAGGATCACTTGTGTTGTTTATAATTAGTTTTGTTTGCTCTGTGAAATTGGTCAAACATTCCCATGATGACTCGCTGATATTGTTATTGTAAATTTGGATCTTTATCATGGTTTCACATTTTTCTTTTAAAGGGTGCTGTGCAGATTATATTTAAAGGGAAGGGGAATGAGGTCAAGGCAGAGGCAGAATATGTGGAGACCTTTGCAAATCCATTCCCAGCAGCTGTGAGAGGCAAGTGCCAGAAGGAGGATAATGTTGTGCATTTTCTAAAATATTTATTTTTATATTGTTTCCTTTTAAGCTCTGGAGTATCAATTTTTAAAATTACTTAAAAATTCTGCCGAGCAATACGAAGCCTCAAATTTTATTTAAAATTCAGGATCTTAAACAAACATAGAAGACAATAAGAAGCAGCACAGTACTGCGACACAATGCAATAATATAGAAATACACCTACGCTGCTCCATGTCTCGTCACTTGTCTGAGCTGAGCAAGCCAGACGTGTCTCTGTTGATGATGGGAGGAGAGTTTGAGATCTAGTAATGGTAGGAAATGTTTGATAGTCCCTGTAGTGTTGCAATGAATTTGAGAGCACTTTTCTCAATGCTCAAGTAAGCTTTGCCTCGGCTGGGAAAGAAGATTATACATAAAACCAGAAAGCTAATCTAAGGCAGGGTAAATGGGGATTCACGCTTTTGTGCTGTGGCCTGAACCTGGTTTTTGAGCACTGCCCAATAAGACTCAATTATATGTACAACACTAACCTTTACACAGAACTACTGTAAATACTTTTTATATTGCAAAAGTTTCTGCTGTAATCCATTTTTTTGTTTTCCTCCATGTATTATTCTGTTTAGTGTTAATATGCAGTATCCAGCAATGGCTCACAACTCCTAAGAGAAATTTACTTTGGTTTCTTTGTTATTAAAAAACAGTACTAATCTCCGCACACATTATATCATTGCCATTAATTACTCTACCATAGTTTGTTTTTGCTATTTCCCCCCCCTTCCCAGGTTTAGGACAGTTAATGCATCAGGAAGCTGTTATACTTGAATGAGGTGGCTTCATATACTTCAACACTGATCTAACCTGCTTGTGTGTTCTATGCAGGTTTTGTTGATGACATAATCGAACCAGCAACCACAAGAATGCGTATTTGTCGAGACCTAGCGATGCTAGCAAACAAGAAACAGACTAACCCGTGGAAAAAACATGGCAATATTCCCCTGTAAAACACAAACCTTTTGAAAAACATTTGTTTCACTCTTAACAAATCATAACTATGAAAATTTATTTTAGGAATACATTTGGAATTAACTTCAAAATAAATACTGTATTTAAATCTTTTTTGTGAAGTCTTTATTTCCCTTGCCTTCATCGATAGAGAAGATGCATTTAATAGAGAACATATGTTAAATAACAATAAATATTGAAATAATCTGCAGGACTAAGAATTTGATTACACTGTTGTCAAAGCCATTTTAGTTCATTGATAACATTTTACTAAAATCTCTATCCTACCACCTCCAGGAGATAAATCAAGATCAACAGGGGGATAGACAAAAAAAAATACAAGAATGGTGAAAAGGAGGCGACTCCAGTAAATTTGACTAGCCTTGAATGCAGACTTCAGCCCCAATTTTAACCTAACCCATCTGACAGGAACGAGGTGGGTTCGGGTCGTACGTCCATTTTATGCTTCTTTGACTTCAGGCGGGGTGTAAGCACTTTGGGACATCCTGAGTTCGTGAAAGGTGCTACATAAATGCAAGTTCTTTCTTTCTGCAGTCCACTGTGGAGGTGAAAGGAATTTAACAGGGGCTCTACATGTTGACATACAAACTGCTGACCATTCTGTATAGTGGTTCCTCAGTGACCCAGCCTGGTAATACAGAGAGCCTGAATATAGCACTTTTCTATTCCTGTTAGATGCCAATAATTAGACCTGGAGAATGAAAAGTAACTCAAGAAAATTATGTAATAAAAGTTTTAAATGATATCACTCATACCTGCATTGAGGGATGAAAGCAGCAAATGTAAAACTGAATACACTTCCAAAAGCTGTCTCTATTCCCCCTCCAATGCCTATTATTGCCTTCTAAGGAGGTGGTCTGGGAGAAATTCCAACATTTTACATTAAAATGGTGTGTTCTAGTCAAATTTAAAAAAACTTGTTTTCTTTATAATTAAAACTTTTAATCTAAAATTATGGGAAAAATGTAACAATTGGGGTTCATCAATATTCAATAGGCTATCCAATACATCACTTTCCCAAAAGCTACTTAACTCTCTCCCTTAATGAAGAGAACTTCAACTCATCATGACAATGTTGGACAAGCAATCCGACAGCACAGAAGTAGTCATGGGGAAGGTAAGGGGATTTGGATAGGGAAATGGTCAGAGATAGCCTCAGTGATAGAGACCTCAAGAGCATGGGCCACGAGAGGTTCGAGGTCATGGATGTGGCTGTGAATTTGGGTAGGAGGGTTTACGTGAAAGGTAATGATAGAAGGCAGAAAAGTCCTCAGGGCAGATGAGGGGGCTAAAAGGAGTTGATTAAGTATAGGTTGAAATCACAGGATAAGAAATCAATTGGTGCAAAGATTAAGGAAAGACACCTTGGTTAGGATACCAATAGTTCTGATCACTGAAAGTTGTTCATAAACCATTTCATTTGAGTAGCGTGGTGTGGTGACTGATGTTGTCCAGTCATTAAGGTCATGTTATAATAAAATATTAAATATGTATAGTTAGTCAGAAAATGTGGTCCCAGTCTTGTCACATTGAATAGGCATCAACAATAAGAAAACAGTGATTTTGCACAGTCAACGATTACAAAGATTATTAGAAAAATTCCTCAGATTTGCCAAATATAATTAACTGCTGCCTCCCATATATGTGCTTAAATAAAAGTAGCCAGTTGGTGTTGAAGATAAAGAAAGCGCTGATTTGAGTTAGAGAAGACTGCAGTATCTTCGAGCACTCACAATATTATCCGCATTAGGGTTAGATTGGGAGTGGCAATCTTTCAAAGCCGAAGACAAATAAATTGTATCTAGCAAGGAACAATGAGCGAGGTCATTTCTGTTCAGGAATGATGCAGTCTATGGCACAAGTAGCACCTCAGCTGACAACATTCCAAGATAAAAATGCCTTGAATTTCCTTGGCTGTTATGTTTTTGCACTTTTACTCCTACTCAGCACTAAAGATGGCTCCTCCCTACGGACTGGCCTGGAGTGTGCCTTTACACCCCCAGAATAGATTCATAAGCAAACCATTGCAAGACAAACAGATTTACATTAATGTACAAAATATAGCTATTCCACCTTGGAATATGGAAAACAGCCTTCTCCACTAAAACTCAGTACTACTGGATCTTGAAACAAGGCCCTGACCATAATGTTTGGTGGTGGTTTCCTGCTCACCTTCCACAGAGCCTCAGGTCCTCTTTCTCTAATGGCTTCAGAAAGACTACTGAATTGGGGCAAGTTAAACTCAGACATTGTTTTTATAACTCCTTTGAAGTTTCATTCAGAATGGAACAAAGCAATTCAAACATGTATTTCTCATGATTATGTCAGGCTGACAAATATCAACAGTGTTAAAAAGCTAAATGAGGCTGAGCTTCCCAGGAACATGTCTCCAAGGTGATAACTCAAGTGTTCAAATTTGGCAGCCTGCTTGTAAGCAGATAACCAGAAACGCATGCAAATGTCACTTAATTAAAAAGCCAGGATGGACCATCATCCAGCTAATAGCAGTTGCAACAATCAAATTGTCACCTCATTGTAGCAGCCCCTTCTCTGTACTCACGTCTACGACGCCAGATACCAATACCTGTATAACAATAGATATAAAGGCTGCTTCTGGACAGAACATCATTAGTTTTGCACTTTGTGGGCATTAGCATATTAAATCCACTTTTTCTTATATTGCAGCAACCTACATACAGATCTGTTCCTACACTGATGTGTGCCAACTAGACTGGGTCATTTCTTCAAACTGAATCTGGTTTAAACCCCATATGCTCCTAACTAGAGAGAAGCAAATAATTCAATGGTTGAGCAGCCCTCAGGCCAGATGGAAGTCAGGCCAGATGGAATTTACATTGGAGCCTTTGAGTGCTCCCCATAATTCACATCACTAGAATGTACTAGCAGAGAGATACTGTACATAAAGTGTCTAAACCAGAAGAAAAACTGACAAAAGTTTCTATTTAAATCACCTACATGGGACAGCCTTTGCAGAGGCCTGGCACTCACCTTGGAGGTCAATTATTTTTCAGTTTTCAATCTCCCCATTAGATCATGTTCTGCACATTTAATTAATACAATTGTCAATTAATATTCGCTTTCCCTCATTGTCAACTTTTTTTTTTAAACTATGGGTGTGTCTAACTCATTAGTTGGCTCGCTGGTGGACTGCACTCCAACTGCTTCCTGTACGGTGCTTCTCGCTGGTTCCCATTCCCTGCTGCTGCTGCTCTCTCCATGCTATTTCTTCCTGGCCACTGCCAGGAGTTCTCACTGCTGTGCATGCAATTGATGTGTCTGCCCAATCAAATCACAGGTCACACTAGCCCATTCAACTTATTAGGCAAGACAAAAATAGAATCCATATGGATAGAGATAAAAGGTAATAAAGGATCAATCACACTAATAGGTGTAGTCTGCAGACCACCTAATAGTGGAAGGGAGGTGGAGGAAGAAATATGCAGACAAATTAGGGAAATGAGTAAAAAACATAGAATAATCATGGGGGATTTCAACTACCCCGATATTCATTAGACAGAAGAGGTAGGTAACGGGGATAAGGGAATGGAGTTCCTACAATGTGTACAGGACTCCTTTCTCACCCAATATGTAAAAAGCCCAACAAGGGAGGATTTGCTTTTGGATCTAGTAATGGGGAATGAACCAGAGCAGATAAGAGAAGTAAAAGTAGGGGAACATCTAGGCAATAGTGACCATAACATAATACACTTTATGATACTTGAGAAGGACAGAAGTATGATGAAAACCAGGGTAATAGATTGGAGGAAAGCTGATTGAGGGGCTGAGAACAGAACTTGGGAAAATAAAATGGGCAACAATATTGGCAAACAATGATGTAGAACAGCAATAGGAGACATTTAAAACGGTGTTCAACAGAGTGCAGGAACAATATATTCCACTAAAAGAACAAACTAAACACTAATGAGACTCCATGGATGAATAAAACCATAAGGGAACAATTGAGGGTAAGGAAAGAGGCATACATTAAGTACACAGACAGCAGGGGAGTGCATGATAAGGGAGAATATGAAGAGATTAGGAGAGAAGTCAAAAAAACAATTAGGAAGGCAAAGAGGAACTATGAAATTAAATTATCAAGGAGCATAAAACAAAATAGTAAAATATTTTACAGGCACATCAATAAAAAAAGGTTGGGATGGGTATAGGGCCATTAAGGGATAGACAGGATAATACCACAGGTAACTAGAGAGAGATGGCAGAAATATTAAATCATTATTTTGCTTCAGTATTTACCAGGGAGGACATGACATTGGATGATGAGATTAGTGCATTTAAAATAAAAAGAGGGGATATATTAAATAAATTAATCAAACTCAAGAGGATAAAACCCCTGGACCAGATGGATTGCATCCACGCATTTTAAAAGAATCTAGAAAAGAGATAGCAGAGGCATTACTACACATATTTAATAATTCGTTAGAAAAAGGTGTAGTTCCAGAGGACTGGCAGATAGCTAACTTAGTACCTATATTTAAGGGGGAATAGAACATGCCCAGGGAATTATAGACCAGTCAGCTTAACATCGGTGGTAGGAAATACAATGGAATCCCTACTAAAGGAGAAAATAGAACATCTAGAAACCAAAAACATAGTAATGAATAGTCAGCATGGATTTCAAATTGGAAAGTCTTGCTTGATGAACCTCATTGAATTTTTTGAAGAGGTAACAGAGAGTAGACAATGGTAATATAGTAGATGCAATTTATCTAGATTTTCAAAGGGCCTTCGATAAGGTACCCCATAATAGACTGATGAACAAGGTCAGAGAATGCGGAGTTAGGAGACAAGTAGCAGAATAGATAGCTGGCTGGCTTCAGGACAGAGTATAAAGTAGGAGTAAAGGGTAGCTATTCACAGTGGCAGAAGGTGGGTAGTGGTGTTCCACAAGGATCAGTGCTGGGACCACTGCTGTTCACAATTTACATTAACGATTTAGACTTTGGAATCAAAAACACAGTTTCTAAATTTGTGGATGACACCAAATTTTTTGGGGGGGGGGGAGATAGTCAATACTGAGGACGACTGCAGCAAATTACAAGAGGACATTAATAAACTTGCAGCATGGGCATATAATTGGCAAATGAAGTTCAACACAGATAAATGTGAGGTATTACATTTTGGTAGGAAGAATAGAGAAATCACATTACTTGGAGGGTGCGGGTCTAGGTGGGGTAGAGGAACAAAGGGATCTCCGAGTACAGGAAACTCTGGTATCCGGCACCAACGGGACCGGGATGGTGCCGGTTGATTAAAAATTCCAGATAAGGAAGGGGGGACATGGAGTGACAATGGCCCAAGGTACGAGAGCCCCATTACACAACCAGAAGTGCTGGAGCCCCGTAACACAACCAGAAGTGCTGGAGCCCCGATCACACAGGTACAGGGGACCCAGTTACACAACCAGAGGTGCAGGAGCCATGGTTACACGGCAAAAGGTACGAGATCCCCGGTTACAAAGCCGCAATTATACAGTATACGGAAGCCTCAAAACCCACTGCTGAATTTTGCCTATTAGGGAATTCCGGATAATTAGGTGCCGTTTAAATGAGAGTTTCCTGTACAAATACACAAATCACTAAAAGTTGTGACACAGGTTAGCAAGGCCATAAAAAAAAGCAAACCAAGCACTAGGGTTTATTTCTAGAGGTATAGAATAGAGAAGTAGGGAAGTTATGCTAAACCTATATCGAACCTTGGTTAGACCACACTTAGTACTGGGTACAGTTCTGGTCGCCATATTATAAAAAGGATATAGAGGCACTGGCGAGGGTGCAGAGAAGATTGACAAGGATGATACCAGAAATGTGAGGGTATACATATCAGGAAAGGATGAACAGGCTGGGTCTCTTTTCTCTTGAAAAAAGTGACATAATAGAGGTCTTTAAAATTATGAAAGGTTTTGAGAGTGGAGAATGTTTTCACTTGTGGGGAAGAGCATAACTAGAGGCCATCAATATAAGATAGTCACCAAGAAATCCAATAGGGAATTCAGAAGAAACTTCTTTACCCAAAGAGTGGTGAGAATGTGGAACTCGCTACCACAGGGAGTGGTTGAAGCAAAAAGTACAGATTCATTTAAGGGGAGGCTAGACAAGCATATGAGGGAGAAGGAAATAGAGGGTTATGTTGATAGATTTAGATGAGGAAAGACAGGAGGAGGCTCAAGTGGAGCATAAACGTCGGCACGGACTGGTTGGGCCGAATGGTCTGTTTCTGTGCCGTATATCCTATGTAATGTAATGAATATAAAGGAAAGAACCGCACTTCAGGAATGGAGCAGCCACACGCTGCTTGTGGGTTAGCCACTCCTAGTTTAGAAAAGCTCTATGAATTGTCACGAGTTTCAATCACTTAACTAATTATGCAACAGAGATGTTTAAAGTCAGAGATGTTTGAAGTCAGAGATTTTTGTCAGCACTTATCTTTCTCATTTCCATGGGCAATACTTCCAAGTTACTTCTCTAGACGACGTCAGGCTTAATGCTTAATTATTTCTTTCTCCATCAATAAATCAACTGAAACAGAAAAAACCCAGTAAAGTTAATACATTATCTTAATTTAACTTGGTAGGAGTACACATGAGGAGACTCCCACAAAGTGGAATTTGATTTTATCAAGAGTTGATCTGAGATTGAATGTCAGAAAGACTTGCATTTATGTAGCACCTTTCACGACAGCCGGACACCCCAAAGCGCTTTACAGCCAATGAAATACTTTTTGAAGTGCAGTCACCTTTGTAATGTAGGAAACGTGGCAGACAATTTACACACAGCAAGCTCCCACAAACAGCAGTGTGATGATGACCAGATTTTTTTTTTTTTTTTAAATAAAAGTGATGTTGATTGAGGGATAAACATTGGTCAGGATACCGGGGTGAACTCCCCTGCTCTTCTTCAAAATAGTGCTGTGGGATCTTTCATGTCCACCTCAGAGGGCAGATGGGGCCTCAGTTAACGTCTCATCCAAAAGAAGACACATCTGACAGTACTGCACTGGAGTGTCAGCCTAGATTTTTATGCTCACATCTCTGGAGCGGGACTTGAACCCACAACCTTTGGACTCCGAGGCAAGGGTGTTACCACTGAGCCACGGCTGACAGCACCGGTATTCCTTTCAGAGCTATGGTCAGTTTACTGAGGCAGTTATTGATAGGAACTGGAGCATACAGTTCAATTAACACAGCTGGGCAAGATTCAATAGTACCTGTGAAACTACATCTCAGCAAGAATCCCCATCGTCTTCTATGTAGGATGTATCCTATGACCTGCAGGTTTACTGCCCGACTGTTGGCATGTTATTGAGCTACTTTATTTTCAGTTGTGGCATTTTTTCAGTGGTTTTCCTTGGTGTGAAATATGAAGCTGGGGAGGGGGGGCAGGGAGGAATTGTGAAAATGTTATAAAATAATAAATTAACATTGATAAGCAGTGATTTAAGAACAGCCTTACAACCCTGTAATATTTCTGTATGTTAACAGTAACAGATACGGATAGCTTGTGCCTCACTATAGAAAGAATATTATTAATGGAAAGAGTACGGTGAAGAATCACTAAACTGATACCAGGAATTTTTTAAACAGAGAGTTAATAGACTATGAAATGCCTTGCCACAAGTGGCTACTGAGGCAGAGACAATAACATAATTTAAATGGGAATTGAATAAATATTTGAGAAGAACATAAAAGGATACAGGGAAAGGACAGAGAAATAATATTTCAGTAGGCAGCTGCAGTGACTAGTACCAGCACAGGCACAATGGGCCAAATGGCTTCCCTCAGTGCTGTAATTTTTACAATTCGATTCCACTTACATCAGACTGATGGGAGGGGTGGGGAGGAGATACAGTACATTTAACTCAACAAATTCACTCATTTCTTTTTAATAAACTTCTGTGCTATTACTGTTAAGTGAAATTTATCCACACTGACAGTAGCATTGAAATTCTTTCCTACACATAGTAAGGATTTACAGCTGCGTAATGCACACTGCTTCAAAACACCACAACTACTGGCTCCCAGGAGGTATAAAGCACATCCAGCAAGTGAGTCAACTACTGAACCTTGCTGTTTTCCCTAAATAACTTTAGATATGTAAAGGATGTCATAATTAATAACACACGAGTCATTTTCAGGTAAATCTCAGTCACTTACCTGCCATATCTATTTTCTGAGTTGTATCCATCTGATTGGTTGTGTAATTCTGAAATTAAAAACCTGCTTGTTGAAATTCTACTTATTCTGGAAATATTTTACTGAAGATTTTAGAAATAAAAGAATAATTGAAGTCAGATGTTGGCTGCCAGAATATAACTGAAATTTCATTCCAATGGTTACTTAGTGATATCAGTCACCTTGGTCTCCTGGAGTTTACATGATTGTCTTAAGGGGTTGGAGAGGAATTTCCTGACTCTTTTCCTAAATTGCCCTAAGATTTTTTTCTTTGTTATTTTTTGTTTGCCTCTCCCAAAAGATTGACTGGGTTGGGGAATGGGGTTGATGGTGTGTGTAGCTTGTACCATATTGGGTTGGGACAGGCTTGATGGACCAGTTGGTCTTTTTCTGTCCTTTTACATATGTTTGTATTAAAAGGCCAGCCCATACGCATGGTATGAATCATGTTAAATTAGGCAAAGTGATTTTTATTTTAAAAAGTCATATCTTCTGTAAATTTGATAAAATTGAACTTTAAATTCAGTTCTGACACAAAGGTATTGAAAGATTTACTTGATATTAACTGAAGTACTTCAATATCTATTTTCAATTTGCACAAATAATATAATAGGGATTTCCAAATTAAGCAATCTGTAGGTTTAAAGTGACTGGAATATTTAACAGCTGCAGCAAAACAACTTGCATTTATAGAACGCCTTCAACGTAGTAAAACATCACAAGGCACTTCACAGGAGCAATTATCAGACAAAAATTTGGCACCAAGCCACATAAGGGAGATATTAGAACAGATGACCAAAAGCTTGGTCAAAGAAGTAGGTTTTAAGGAGCAACTTAGAGAGAGAGAGAGAGAGAGAGGCAGAGAGGTTTAGGGAGGGAATTCCAGAGCTTAGGGCCCTGGTAGCCGAAGGCACGACCATCAATTGTGGAGCGATTACAATCCGGGATGCACAAGAGGCCAGAATTGGAAGAGCACAGAGATCTCAAAGGCTTGTAAGGCTGGAGGAGGTTACAGAAATAGGGAGGAGGATTTGAAAACAAGAATGTGAATTTTAAAATCGAGGTGTTGCTGGACCGGGAGCCAACGTAGGTTAGTGAGCACAGGGGTGATGGGTGAACGGGACTTGGTGTGAGTTAGGATACGGGCAGTTGAGTTTTGGAAGAGCTCAAGTTTATATCCAGTGGCAGATGGGAGGCCGGCCAGGAGAGCATTAGAATAGTCAAGTCTAGAGGCATGGATGAGGGTTTCAGCAGCAGATGAGCTGTGGCAGGGGCAGAGTCAGGCGATGTTAGAGGTAAGTGGACTTGGTGAAGGAGCAGATATGTGGTTGGAAGCTTATCTCGGTGTCAACTAAGCCACCAAGGTTGCAAATGGTCTGGTTCAGCCTTAAACGCTGGCCAGAGAACAGAGTTTGTGGCGGGGACCGAAGGCAATGGCTTTGGTCTTCCCAATATTTAGTTGGAGGAAATTTCTGCTCATCCAGTCAGACAAGCATAACAAATTAGAGACAGTGTAGTTGTAAAATAGAAGGGGGCCAAGGTAGATCCTTGGGGGGTCTCCCGAGGCAACGGTGTGGGAGCGGGAACAGAAGCCATTTATAATGATAGATTCAGTCTTTCTCCTTATGTCTTGTGTAATGATAACTACTTTAAAAATGGAAGCTGCATTGCCAATGTTCATTCACCCATTAACAAGCATTGTAGTGCTAAGACTCACTTTTTTTTTTAAAGGGTGGATAATCTTGTGCAATACTCTCCTATCCACTGTTATAAAAAAAAAAATGGGTGATCAATTTATATTGTACTCACAAGAAGCTAGGGCTTTTGATAACTCTGAGGTTCAAAATGGTGAATCAAATTATCAGTTTAAAGAACCCATTATTAGCAGCCAGGAATCAATCTATATAGAGATATTTAAGTTTTAAAGAACATAGAAGGTATGCAACCAATTCTTTCAAACAGTTTATTAAAGGAAAGGTGAAGCATCAGCTTTAAAATGTACAAAAAGAAATTTTATACTGAAAATGTACAATTTACAGTATTACTAGTAAAACCGATCAAGGTAACACTCAAAATATAAAACTTATTAACTTCAAACTCAATTTCAAGCCCAGCGTGGAGGTACCCAGACATGAAACCATCGTTTCACATTCTGCTACAATACTGCCGAAGAATTCAGATTTAAATAGTTGACTGCACAGCGTAAGTTGATGCAGAGATGGTTCTAACCATGCAGTACCTATCGTCGCGCCACTCAATCCACAGAACTATTTTCAGATCATTGACAACTTAGTCTGAAAATTGTACAAAACTAACCAATATTGCATATTTTCACAACTGCTTACTCGCACTACCAAAAAGTCAAGACCTTTAAAATCAGATTTTCTGTTCATCTAAGTAAATGACTTGTATGACCTTAGAGTTTAAAATCTAAAGTTATAACTACTTTGAAAATGTGAGCAAAAGTTAAAATTTATAATGCAATATTATTTCCATTTATTACAGTAGCTTTCAAATATTTTCTGCGAACAATTTCACGCAACATTTTTTGATTAGTTTTTGTTTTGTGAAATTTCAGGTGTCAAATTGTCAATTTCTACATTGGAAACTGTCCATTGAACAGCTAAATTAAGATGGTTAAAATGTTAAAATTGTAGTTTATGAAATTAATTTGTTTCTGATATTACCGTAAATATATAATTAGATGGGAAAAAATGGCATTAAAAGAACATTTCAATTCTGCAGGTAACTAATCAGAAGCAAGACAGATGGAACACATTCTAGCACATTGGGCTAATCCGCCATTTAGTCAATTACTGAACTCTGGTCTGTATAAAATTAACATTATCTGTAAAAGTACATTTAGACAATTGTGAAAGTCAAAAAGTGGACATTCCTTACTACTGTATACAGTAAATCTGGAATCAAGGGCAACTGCGCACCAAAATTTAACTGTGAAATGTGCTCTCGACCTAATTTTTACACTTCTGGGAGTGTACAGCA
Source organism: Somniosus microcephalus (assembly GCF_052327205.1). Lineage (NCBI taxonomy): Eukaryota > Metazoa > Chordata > Chondrichthyes > Squaliformes > Somniosidae > Somniosus > Somniosus microcephalus. Next base: position 98,744,864 of record NC_140992.1, on the reverse strand, counting down.
TTGATTTATACAACCTTTTTTCAAATAAAATGTATTGTATTGTGAAGTGTTGTCTAATAAGGAACACCTCTCAACCAACTGAATTTTAGGAAGCTATCCCAAGCTTCTAAATTTTACCTGTTGGGTTCTGAGCATTAAAACTAAAAGCAAAATGCACAGGACTATGATAAGAGTGTACATCTCAACTCTCTGCTGAAGTCAAACTTAAAGCAGCTAATGAGTAGTCTTCACAGTAAATAAGGCAGCTTTTATTATGAAAGGAAATAGCTTGCTGTAGACGTACGTATAAGACCTTAGTAATAAAAAGAAAGGAAACCTCTGGATTACTGTTACCTGTGATTTGCGGCAGCAATATTTCACATCTCTAAAAAGCCCCCGCAGAACCTACTACCCATTTATACACATACTGTATATAAGTTTTTGCAATTGATTTCCAGTTACCCACCCCACCCCCTCAATAAAATAAATGCGTACCACAAAGAAACCAAACTCCAGTGTGAGAAAATTGCCTTGCTCCTAACCTAGTATTTCAGCATCGCTGCCTTCTGAAAAATGTATAAGCTTGAATTAAAAAACATAACATAAACTGCTGATCTCAAAAGTTCTTCTTTATATTAAACTGTACAGCAGAAAAAAATTACAAAAACTCAGGGAACTAATCTGTACTTTAGGTGTCATCTGCTGTGTGTGCCACCCTATCTTTTTAAATATGCCTTCATGATTTTAATACAATTTATTCCTGGTTGATATATATAATATTTTTTTAAAATCCTACTGTTAGCACTCCTCAGCAGTGGTACAGTCTGTGTGTCAGATCAATTTTAGGGGGAGGGGGTAATTCTTCCCAAGAAGATGCCACGTTTTTCGGTCCATAAGAATAATCTGTCTCAGTAACAGACCATTATAGTGCTTCCTCCTTCAGGCTTCCCCATTTATCATAATCAAATCTTCATCAAGTTTATCCTTTGATAAAAAATAAATCAGATCTTGAATATGTAAAATTTAGTTTAAAAGTTGCTGTCACAGTATTTAGATCTTGGATTCTCTTTAGACGATGGAGTTCTTAAAAATATAAAACTTCCAGCAGTCTCTCAGAACATAGGCATTCCAAAGCCCTAAAGGAAAAAAAATAAAAAAATCCATCTTCAGACTTGTGGGAGGAAATATATCTAAGCAGTACAGAACATTTCTCAAACATATCAATTCAAAACATTTGAGGTGATAATCCATATACAAGTGAAGTATGTGGTAGTACAAAAACTAAATTTACAAATGCACTGTTATAAATTTACAACATTTAATACAGAACAGATAATAAATCTCCAAAGCAGGATAACTAACTGTACCCCCATTGCTGGTGAATAATAAAGTGTTAATCTTGAGCACATCAATTTAACATGTTAGCGTTTCAAATGTGATCCACTATAATAGCTCCACGTTTAGAAATCTTCACGATACGTAACAAAACAGTACATAAAGATGTTTAAAGTTTATATATAAGAAAGAAGCTCCACACTTGAAAAAGTACATTTAAGAGTGCACGAGGATTTTTTTTTTTTTTTTTTTTTTTTTTTACAGAATAGACTACCAGAGGAATAAATAGAGATGGTAAAATTTAAGATTTCTACTTTTAAAAGTACACAGTGAACACAAAAATAATTGTGTCATTGGTTTACATAACTGGTGTCAAAATCAATTTTTAATAGACAGTGAGGAGAGGGAAGAATTCTGACTTACGCCATACTTAAATAGACTATACAAAACATAATGATTCCAAGATGCTTGGCTGTGGGAAGATGGAGTTGTGGCAGTTCCCACCCCTGGGGAATGGGAGGGGGAAGAGCCACAAGTCCAGATTCTCATAGCCCTGTTCCCCAGGATTATTACAATATACACTTAAATGGTATACAGTATTAGTCAAGAAAACAGTTCATCAGTCACTTTAATATATTAACATTGTGACAGGAAATGTTAAAGGAAAATATTACAAAAAGCCTAACTTCACTGATTCACTGTTAGACAGCTGTAGCTGTTAAATATTTAATCCTTTGAGGACTGCAATTGCATTTCATCACCAAATCAGAAAAAATTTAAATTTTTTAGTTTAGTTGAGAAGTAGTGTGAATAAAAAAAATTCCTGAGATCTTTAACCTTTTCCAATTATATTATGTATTCAGGTTTTTTTGTAGCCGTTATAAATATTTTGACAGCTACAAGGGCATGAGTACTCAAAAGCTTAATTCATCATGGTTATTTGAGGATGTATCATAGACTGAAGTATTCCTTGATACACACCGAATCATCTTCCATTATGGCAGTGGAGTCGAAGAAATCTGGTCTGAGTTCAGCTCGTTCACGTCTGTTTCGTGATGGAGGCTGTAAAAACAGTTCACTTAGTTATTGTAATTGCTGTTCAAACACTTCTACTCTCAAAATCTATGAGCATAGACAAGAACCCACTTTGAGATCAAGAATGTAAACACAAGCAGAGGCAAATTGCTTCAGTTGTAATAAGAGAACATAAATATTGAGCACATTTGGGAAGTGTAATGGTAAACTATGGCCCTGAGGTTTACAGGCACTTCTTAAACACTGGGGACAATAAACTAATGATCGTCTGATTTCCATCAATATTTGGTCTACTATATCCTGTAGATCAAATTAAATGAGAATAGAAAATTGGGCCCAGAAATTCCGTTCGCAAGCCTCCCGCGGGCGGAGGGCTGCGATCTGGAAAAATCTGCGCCAAGACCGGAGGGCTCCCATGAGGCGCAGAGTTCCGTTCCTGGGCCTCTCCAAACTGCCAGTGTGCACATATCCCAGAGGCACAGGTAGTTCGCAGCGTCCCTGGGATCACGTGGGCCATGGGGAGCCAATCAGAGAAGGGAATCTCCCTTCATACATTTGACAGGAAGACCGATCAAATATATGAATGGAGATCACCCCCAAAACATAGTAAAACTTTTAAGTAATTTTTTTTTTTTTTTTTTAAATCACATTTTTAAAATGACTTGAAATTACATAAATTAACTATTTTAAACAAAAATTTAAATTTTTGAAAAAAATAATTCAAGTTTTTAATGGGGCTAAAAATAAACTTACCTTTCTTTAAAGTATTTTAAAATGATAAATCAGTGGACATTTAAAAAAAACTTTTTTCAACTCTTATCCTGGTAAAAGCAGGCCTTGCATCTGCTTTTACCAGGCGCAAGAATTGTAAGGGTTTTCTGTGGGCGGAGGGTCTCCAAAAAGCAGAACTCTCCGCCCGCAGAGGCCCTTCTCCAGGGCAGGCGGAGTGCATGCCTAAAACTGGCATTTCCGATGTCCCTACGGGTGAGTACACAGCGCGTGCACACCTGTAGGGAGCGGAATATCTGCCCCTCCTGTAGATCAAATTATAGGAGAATAGAAAATTGATGTTCAATTCTGCTGAGTGCACGATCCAGTGTTTGGTTTTGTCACCTTCACAGGCAACTAACTTATGTGTATGCCTGATGTCATCCACATAAATTAGCAGAAAGCAACAAAAAGTTTTTCTGCCATTACAGCTATTCAGCTGATTCCATTTAGCTGTTTAGTCAAATAATATTGATCATATCTTGATTCATTAAAATTGCATAAAATTTGGGCAATCCCAATGCTTCACAGCCAAGATTGGTTATGAAGTAGACAAAGCATAGTCCCATCGCCAAGTATGGCTTTTGCTATAACTAAAGCATATTTTCACCTCCAAGAATGGCAAGCATATTTATGCAACAATTCCACCGTATAAACGATGAAGTTGTTTTGAAATCAATCTCACCATCCCAGTAATGATTCCCTAGCTCCCAATATATTCCAGTGAACTCAGTGTGATAGTGCATCACTGTCAACATTAATTAAATATAAACCTCTCAAAAGTGTCCGATTCTAATGAATCTTAAAGTTGAGCTTCATAGTAATGCAAGCTGAAATTGCTACCTAGTTGATCATAAAAGTTAAGACATACAGTCACTATTAGGCAATGAATCAATTAGTATTTTCACAATTTAGCAAAAGGATGTACATCATTTGTATATAGCTGTTACACTTATAAGCAGTCAATATAGATGCTGTGTAAATGCAAATCTCCGTACCAAACAAATCAAAACACTGATACTGTGTTATGACGGCTCTTTCACTTGTCAAAAGCAAACTATAAGCCACTCCTCATAAGTTGACTTACGGGTTTCTTACATTCCTCAATGAAATCCTCAAATGGGCTATTCCCAATGCGATATTATTCTGATATTAGATATTTAACGCACATCAATTTTTGATGAATATATGTGACCACTGACCAGATCAATAACCATAGTGTCTTCAAATTCTTCATTCATGTCCTCCAACTGACCCCTCGATGACATCATTACATCTTCAAAAATTGGTTCAGCGTCATCCTCCATTAAACTGTGGCTGCGGCTGTAGAGGCAGGCAAAGAAGATTAAATACTGAAGAGGCTAGAATGGCAGGCTACGTCCAACCATTCCCTTTTAGATTTAGTGGCAGTAACCCTTTTTTTTAAAAAAGGGATTATTTTCAGCAAACCCCAAAGTTTGGTGTCATCCTCATGCCCCTACTCCATGAAAGGACCTGTAACACAACACATTCTGTGAGCCTTGCAACTTATTTTAAATAGCTCTAGAAAGGACTGCTGCAGGGGTAAATAAACATCATTCCTTGCACTTATCCTGAAAGTTCCTCTTTTAAAGTAACAGGTAGCCTCAGGTCCTGAACCTGTGACTTATGGTAGTGCACTCCTTATCTTAATATTTGCTTTAAGCTCCGAGTGGAATTCCCATAATAGTGGCAAATGTAAAAAATTAGGAAAAACAAACTTGGCTACTGAATTAAAATATCACATGCCTCAACAACTCAAGGAATGCAATTACACCACTCCAAGATACTGGTACATCTCGCTTTAATGGTGGTCTCACCATGTGAGCCTTTTCAAGCAGAAAGGAGATATCTTGTGGATTTCTCAAAGGTTACCAGGTTTGCTGAGTGCAAGGTTCAGTGATTCACAAAGGGTGAGCTCACTGGTACCATTTTGCCACTATTATTCATCACTCAGGGTTGAAATGACCAGTATCACATGACTCTTTATCAAGCAGCTCGAGAACAGATAAAACTCAACAGAGCCAAGCACTCAAGCACGTCCTGACTTTCTACTCAGGAGTCAGTTTCTCAGCCACTTGTTCTAAAGAGTTGCCATACACATGTATTTCTTACCAAAATTCAAACAATTTGCCAGCACTTTTCTACCAATGATAAATACAGCTTCAATCAGAGACTGATTCTATAGAATATTTTCTAGTTTAATATACCCATTGTGGTCAATATATTTGCTGGTGTAAAAGACACCCACCTGTCCCACATAGCTTCAAACTGCAATTTAAAAGGGATCATCCGATTTTACATCAAACCAGAATTTCATTAAAATCTTAATCTCAACAGTTCAAATATAAGAAAAATGTATCAATAGTTACTGTCAGATATTACCATAATTCACCTGGCATTGTGGCATCACCATTAACATATACCTGCATACTTCAATATGGCAACTAAACTTCGCCGAAAAACAGTCTATGAACTTACACTGATTGCCTTACACCACCTCTCGCTTTCATGTAGTTCATGGCCACTCTGTCTTTTCGGTGTGCTTCCTCCAGCTTGTGTTGGCCCAACCAAGACATTTGCATTTGAGGGCTAAACAGAAAAGAGTTTCACTTAAAAAAAAATAAACTGACATTCCGTTCCAAATCTGTAAGATTCTATACAGATACAGAATCTCCCAAATCATTCACAGATGGATTGAAAAACAAGAATGCCAAGTTATATTCAAATTGTTAAAAGCATGAACTAGGCCCACTCAGTATTGCACTTTCCCCTTTAGTGCTCTCTGCTGCTAATGAACTACAGTTTTGGACATAAGTAAAGTTCACTTACTTTTGCACAAAATCAGTTTCAGAGGCCCGTTCAGATTCCTGTTCTTCTATGTTGTGTTCTGCTGCTTGCCGAGGGTTTTCCCGCATGACTGTGGAAGTTAACTGTGGAGCATGCAGGACTCCTGGAGTCTGAATGGTGTCATTCCTGTTCAACCATGAACTGTCCACATTCTCTTCTACAAAACCAAGCAAAAGAACATGTTGCCATGAAGAAACAAAGTTAAGGTTTCTGCTGTATTCGGTTTTTGAATGGTCCAATTCTGAATTAATACTGTGGAGGCCAACTTGGAGTGTAAGTTCAATACATTGCCATGGGAACAAATTGTGCATGGGATGATTAAAAGAGGCTTTTATTGAAGTGGTATATTTCTACATAAAGATATCATTTTTAAGAAAATGTACTAGAAATGTTGTGCATGTCTGCTTTGTTAATGTTTACCTCTCCTAAGGCTGATATAGGGTTCCATAGGTGCCCTCTAATACTTTGCCCCAGTGTCCATTCTTCATGTGTGAGTTAATAGTGTGTTAGCAGGCTATTGAACTATGGAGGTGAAGGAAGGGGAGGGGGGAAATCAGAGCTGAATTTTATTATGTCCTCATCCAAAATCAACAGATGTGCACTTTTCAACAGGGGCTATTGAAAGCAATTAGGTGCGGGAACTTTGGCTGTCTTTCGGCCCCTTCCCAGGCCAGGAGCACTGAGCACGCACCATCTGTTGCTCTAGCTGAAATCAGCTAATACAGCACAGACTGGGAATCAAACTCAAGACATTCTGGCCTGCATAACTGCTATATGTTGCTTCTACCAACTGGCCTGTGGGGGAAGCTGATATTGTATAGGTCATTTCAATGTTAAATGTTCAGCTAAGTTGACAGCAGTCTGAAATTTCATGCTCCACACTAAAGTTCTGAAATGCAAAGCACATCAATATGTTACATGTAAAAAGCAACAGGTTTTCAATAGTATAAAAATATTGCACCCTTATTTATTTAATGGAGCTAAAGATGTGCCTGCCATTCCCTACACATTTAAGTTTCCTAATCCAAATCATGTCAAGAGCTTTTGGCAGAGGCAAAAGTCTGAAATACCTAAAAGGTGAACAAAGCTAGTTACAATATTCCAACAGACATGACCAATGACTTCTTTAGGTTTAGCATTACCTGTTTGCTTCGGTACCCTTATTTATAAAATCGAGGATCTTATGCTTTTTCTACATGTTTATCAACCTTTCTTCCCATTTTTAAAGATCTGTGTATCCAAAGTCTCTCTGTTCCTCTACTCCTTTTAAAGTTTTACCATTTAGTTTGTGTCCTCTCTTTACTCTACCTCCAAAAATGTACAACCTCACATTCACCTGCATTAGATTTCTTGTGAGATTTTTCCGCTCAATCTACTAACACGTCCATGCCCTCTGAAGTCACTTACAGTCCTCTTAACCACGCTTTGCCATTTTTGTATTGTCTGTTAATTTTGATATTGTGCCTCCTATACTCAAGTCCAGATAATGTGTGTGCACTGTATATTGAGAATAATGATGGCAGGCAGCACTGTTTACATCCCTCACGTCTAAAGAAAATCCATTAAATACTACTCTCTTGTTTTCTATCTTTCAGCCAACTTTATAGAGTCAGAGTTTTACAGCACAGAAAGAGGCCCTTCGGCCCATCGTGTCCGCACCGGCCATCAAGCCCCGTCTATTCTAATCCCATTTTCCAGCACTTGGTCCGTAGCCTTGTATGCTATGGCGTTTCAAGTGCTCATCTAAATGCTTCTTGAATGTTATGAGGGTTCGTGCCTCTACCACCCTTTCAGGCAGCGAGTTCCACATTCCAACCACCCTCTGGGTGAAAAAGTTTTTCCTCAAATCCCCTCTAAACCTCCTGCACCTTACCTTGAAACGAAGCCCCCTGGTTATTGACCCCTCTACTAAGGGGAAAAGTTCCTTTCTATCTATCCTATCTATGCCCCTCATAATTTTGTACACCTCAATCAGGTACCCCCCTCAGCCTTCTCTGCTCCAAGGAAAACCCCAGGCCTGTCCAGTCTCTCCTCATAGCTGAAGCGCTCCAGCCCAGGTAACATCCTGGTGAATCTCCTCTGCACCCTCTCCAATGTAATCACATCCTTCCTATAGTGTGGCGACCAGAACTGCACACTATTCCAGCTGTGGCCTAACTAGCGTTTTGTACAGCTCCATCATAACCTCCCTGCTCTTATATTCTATGCCTCGGCTAATGAAGGCAAGTATCCCATATGCCTTTTTAACCACCTTATCTACCTGTCCTGCTGCCTTCAAGGATCTATGCACATGCACACCAAGGTCCCCCTCTGATCCTCTGTCCTTCCTAGGGTCCTACCATTCATTGTGTATTCCCATGTTAGTCCTCCCAAAATGCATCACCTCACACTTTTCATCTATCCATGCTACATTTTCTAATACACTTCAACTTAATTTTATCGACAAGCCTCCTATGCAGCACCTTATTTAACACCTTCTGAAAACCCCTATACACAGCAGCCATAGGTTTCTTTTGTCAATACACTGATAATTCCTCAAAGAACTATTACATTTGTCAGACATGACTCATTGCTGCAGTCTATATATTATAGTTTAAAAAAAAATTATTGCTCTAAATAATTTTTTAAGAACAGATAAGATTCACATAGATGCAACACAAAATAAGTTCAGAGTAAGTCAAAATACAAAGCCAAAACTGGAAAAAATGTTTACAAAATATGCACAAATTGTCTTGTTTAGCATTTGTAAAATTTGTGCTCATTGGTAGCCCTAATGGGAGTACTGGGGCTGGGCCTGTCAACAGTGCAAGTATATACAGACTACAAAAGCATTGTGATGTAGACAAAAGCAGCATTGTGAAGCTGCCTTCTCGGCTATGCAGAGATTATAATAAAGAAATAAACAATTAAAACTACACTGCAATCACTTTCAATTTAGAATATGTAAAGTAAATTTCCTCAATAATTGGACTAAACGAGCCAATGCTAAACAGTTTTGCTACTTACCTTCTGTCCGCCTCTTGTTTAGTGGTGGACGCCCTTTCTTATTACGTATCGAGGAAGTTTTACTGCTGCTGCCGCCACTGATCACTGACATCCTATCGTCATCACCACCAGTAAGCAATGAGTTGCGATAGGAGATCAAGGGCAGCCAGATATCCTCTCTTCGCTCCATCATTTGTTCAGACATGAATTTCTCCAGGTATGCATGACTAAAGAAAACAAACAATATTGCAACAACTGAGCATACAACAAAATAATAACATGAAAAATTCTGGCCCTGAATTTGCGGTCGGAGGCTTCCTGCGGGGAAATGCCTCTGATCCGCAAATAAAATTCCCACGTACCTGGTGGTCTGGGAGGTTACGGAGATTCGCGGTCCTGGGCCTCTCCGGGTACCCGCGGGTAGAGGCCCACGTATCCCAGGGGTGCAGGCGATTCGCAAGCGCCCCTGGGATCATGTGGGCTGGCCAAACCAATAAAAGGGAATCCCCATTCATGCTTATGAGGTTTCCGTACATATCTTATACCAGGTGTAAGAATTTCACGGGCATTCACTGACAGAGGTTGGGCAAATAGCCCATCTCTTCGCCCGCAGATGTGAATGATCTATCAAGAAGATTCCTGACAGATCGCAAGTTCGAGGTTTCGTACATGCGCTACGCACCTCGTATGTGCCCGTAGGGGCCGCAAATTACGGGCCTCTATTTCTGACAATATTATATATTCACGCAGAAGGACACTGAAAATACATTTACTTCTAGTTTTATTTTCCTGCAGACCCTGGTCTACTCTACTACACAGACTCTGGACTCTCTGATCTCGAGAGATTCTGGACCATTCTCAAACCTCCTGGCCAACCACTCTTTCCAACTAGTCAAAGCATTCCTTGCTATAACCTTCACAACTGAAATTTTAATGCTGCTATTCCATGTTTACGTTATATATGAATACTATGCAATATCTAAGAATATATAGCCCCGTGTAGAGAAAAAATAATAATTTTACTTGAAATATGCATTTGTGGTACCTTGGTTTCTCAAACCTTTTTATTCTTAATAAAATTATAAAGACTACAGAAACTAAAAGCAAGTTATTTATGGGACGAACTGTATCACAGTATGGTATGGCGGCTGTAGCTACTATGACCGGAAAGCCCTGCAGCGGGTAGTCAAAACTGCCCAACGCATTACCGGCACCCGGCTACCGACCATAGAGCACATATACCAGAAACGCTGTTTACGGAGGTCACGGTCCATCATCAAAGACCCTACCCACCCCAGCCACAGTCTGTTCACCCTCCTGCCATCTGGGAGACGCTACAGATGCATTCGCACCCGTACGACCAGATTTAGGAACAGCTTCTTTCCCAGGGCTGTCATCCTACTGAACTCCACAAATAAACTCTAAAGCCTGCACATCTGCCAATGCACTTTATTATGGTTATGTTTATGTTAATGTATTACAAGCCAAATGTATGTTGAATGTTTAAATGTCTTAATCTAAATGTACACTCTCGGGAGCCACAAGCCTACATTTCGTTGTACTGCACTTGTGCACTAACAATGACAATAAAGTTGATTATTATTATTTAGAAATTTATTTATCAATATTTTACTTACACAGTTTTTTTGTCTTGTCGTAGAAGCTTAGAGGAGAATTCACCGAGAATCTCAAGGAAGGCAAGATTTGGCGGAGGATATTCTGGTCCATTTGGATTTTGATATTTAAAAGCAAATTCTATGCCATCTCTGTTATAAGAATAGACAAATTTGTGTTATAGACACTGGACAGGACCTAGTTTTGAAGCAATTAAAACCAGGTCCCATAATTCAAGCAAATCACCTCTATGAGAAACTGTTAAAGGATTTTTCTGCTTTCCACCAAATGCCCATTTTGCAAAGTATGCAGAGTACATTTTGGGGAAAAAGAACATTGAAAAGTAAATCCTAAACTGTAAAATTCTTAGAGTGGAGGAACAGAGAGTTTTAGGGGTGCAGGTACACAGATCTCTAAAGGTGGCAATTAAGGTAGAAAAGGGCATTAAAAAAAGTCAAATAGGATTCTGGATTTTATACATAGGGGAACTGAATATTAAAAAGGAAGTGATGCTGAATTTGCAAAACACGTGTCATGTTTGGTATATCATGTACCCCATTATAGGAAAGATATTACAGCATGAAACACGAACAGGGAAGATTCATCAAAATTATACCAGGAATAAGAGGTTATGGTTATGAAAAAAAGGCTCAAAACTAGGGCTTAAAAGGGGAATCCAATGAAGATTTTCAAAACTATGAATAAGAGAATAGTGAAAGACTGTTTCCACTAGTTGGCAAATCAGAATGAGGGGGATGCAGATTCAGGCTTATTACATAAAAAACTAAACCTGCTACAAATAGCTTCAAAAATGTCACATTCTGGCAGTGCTTTTGTGAAGTATGACTCTTGTCGATAGTTACAGTACTTGTAATGTTGTGCTGCTACTCACTTGTGTAAGGTAGCAACAGCTTCTCTTGTCTTGATCTGATCCAGACCAAATGTAAGAGCAAACCGACGAGCAAGCTCTTTAATACCACTGACATGGGCTGATGACCTGTCAAGATTAGGACCTTGCTCCTGGACAAGCTCATTGAAGAGCTTAAAAAAAGAAGTGAATGTTAGCATTTCACTTAACTTAATATTGCTCAAAAATAAGTTGCTGTTGTGAACATTAGAAATTTCTCACCTGCTGTAAGCTGAGAATAAGTGTCTTGGCACACTGAATTTTGTCGATTTGTCTTGTTTTACTCAACGTCTCCTTTATGATATCACCGTAGTCATTGTAATACTGTTTTTAAAAATACATAAACATGACAACATGCTGTTTTCTTGGCTGCAGTTCTTTTGTTATTACAAATTTTTCCTCTAGGATATATTTAATTTCAATAAACCCAGCACTTATCTTTCCTCAATAGCATCTCATAGACTAATCAGGTGGAGCTGACAGTTAATTCAACATGCTTTGCATAAATTGTACAAGTTAGCATTTTAAAAAGAATACCTCAGTGGCTCCCCTGAAGTCTACTGGGTAATGGCACAGCCCAGTGTGATACTAAGCCACACGGACTAAGTAGTCACAGGTTCTACTCTCAGTCTGTGCAGAGTTAGTTGATCTCAATCAGGGTGGCAATTGGCCTCAATGTTCCTGGGCTAGAGAGGGAACAAGCAGGGATCCTGCTGTCCATTGAGTTCTGGTGGAAAATGTGCATAGCTAATGAGAGGTTAGGCCAGGATCAGGACGGCTGTGATGCCATCATGGTTGAAGATCCTGCCAACTCATTGTCCAGGCTCGCATATGAAAAATGGTGTTTGGGCAAAGTACAGGAGAGCATCCATTGCCTTGGAACCATACCCTAAGCAGAAATAAATGCCTACAAGGGAGGAAAAGGGGGGGGGGGGGGGGGAAGAACATTCTTCACAGCTCCGAATGCAGTGCAGCTAAAAAAAAATTGTTAAATTCATTTGATCTACAGGGTATAATTTTACTTTGAAAAAAAGTTATGTTCTCTTCCCTAAAATTACCTTCATATAGTGCTTGAAAATATCTGCAGCAGCATTCATATCCACAATGTCATAAATTATAAGCTTACAAAAACCTGCCAGGAGGTTTCTTCTTTTGTGGAGGGCCTCAATCTTATTGGCTTCATCCTCCTCATCTCCTTCTGTACATAAGAAAAGTATGATTAAAATTGACATTGTTGGCGTCATCACAAAATATTCTTCATTAGGGCTGCAGCCTCACAGTTGCTGGAGAGAAGAAGCCACCTACTATAACCACACAGTTAACAGTACAGTATAGGCCTTTCCCAAATTAAAATTTTAACTCACTTGAAACCTACTGTAACACTTCCACTGCTAGTTGCAGATTATTTTTAAATGTCATCCATCATCTATGTTAAAAATAAAATACTGGCACCCATGAATAACATTATAATCTAGATACTGCTGAATTGAGTAGATTAGAGAGATTGTGAAGTATACCACAAATTTGAAATTAAATTATCAAGGAACATAAAACAAAATAGTAAAATAATTTACAGGCACATCAATAAAAAAAGGAAGGTTGGGATGGGAATAGGGCCATTAAAGGATAGACAGGATAATACCACAGCTAACGATAGAGAGATGGCAGAAATATTAAATCATTATTTTGCTTCAGTATTTACCAGGGAGATAGAACAGGTGGACATGACATTGGATGATGAGGTTAGTAATGAGATAAGTGCACTTAAAATAAAAAAAGGGGATATATTAAATAAACGAATCAAAATCAGAGGATAAAACCCCTGGTCCAGATGGATTGCATCCACACATTTTAAAATAATCTAGGGACGAGATAGCAGAGGCATTACTATGCATATTTAATAATTCGTTAGAAAAAGGTGTAGTGCCAGAGGACCGGCAGATAGCTAACGTAATACCGATATTTAAGAAGGGGGATAGAACATTGCCAGGGAATTATAGACTAGTCAGCTTAACATCGGTGGTAGGAAAAATAATGGAATCCCTACTAAAGGAGAAAAAAGAACATCTCTAGAAACCAAAAATATAATGAATAGTCAGCATGGATTTCAAAAGGGAAAGTCTTGCTTGGCCAACCTTATTGAATTTTTTGAAGAGGTAACAGAAGGAGTAGACAATGGTAATGCAATAGATGTAATTTATCTGGTTTTTCAAAAGGCCTTCGATAACGTACCCCATAATAGACTGATGAACAAGGTCAGAGAATTTGGAGTCAGGTGACAAGTAGCAGAATGGATTGTGAGCTGGCTTCAGGACAGAAAGCAGAGAGGAGTAAAGGGTAGCTATTCACAGTGGCAGAAGGCGGGTAGTGGTGTTCCACAAGGATCAGTCCTGGGACCACTGCTGTTCACAATTTACATTAACGATTTAGACTTTGGAATAAAAAACACTATTTAAAAATGTGTGGATGACTCAAAAAAAATTTTGGGGGGGCGGGGAGAAAGTCGTCAATACTGAGGAGCACTGCAACAAATTACAAGAGGACATTAATAAACTTGCAGAATGGGCATATAATTGGCAAATAAAGTTCAACACAAATAAATGTGAGGTATTACATTTTGGTAGGAAGAATAGGGAGGTCACTTATCACTTGGAGGGTGCGAGACTAGGTAGGGTAGAGGAACAAAGGGATCTCAGAGTGCAAATACACAAATCACTAAAAGTTGCGACACAGGTTAGCAATGCCATATAAAAAGCAAACCAAGCACTAGGGTTTATTTCTAGAGGTATAGAATTGAAAAGTAGGGACGTTATGCTAAACCTGTATCGAACCTTGGTTAGACCACACAGAGTATTGCGTACAATTCTGGTCGCCATATTATAAAAAGGATACAGAGGCACTGGAGAGGGTGCAGAGAAGATTGACAAAGATGATACCAGAAATGCAAGGGTATACATATCAGGAAAGGGTGAACAGGCTGGGTCTCTTTTCTCTTGAAAAAAGGCTGAGCGGTGACCTAATAGAGGTCTTTAAAATTATGAAAAATTTTGATAGAGTGGATACAAAGAGAATGTTTCCACTTGTGGGGAAGAGCATAACTAGAGGCCATCAAGATAAGATAGTCACCAAGAGATCCAATAGGGAATTCAGAATTTCTTTACCCAAAGAGTAGTGAGAATGTGGAACTTGCTACCACAGGGAGTGGTTGAAGCGAATAGTATAGATGCATTTAAGGGGAGGCTAGACAAGCATATGAGGGAAAAGGGAATAGAGGGTTATGCCGATAGTTTTAGATGAGATATCTTTTTTGTTTCTATGAAAGACGAGAGGAGGCTCATGTGGAGCATAAACGCCAGCATGGGCTAGTTGGGCCGAATGGCCTGTTTCTGTGCCGTATATCCTATGTAAATTATGCTGATTTGGGTAACTGACTACCATAAAACCATGAACACTTCCCAACACACCAAATTAACTTAATTACTTTAGGTGAGGGTAGAAATTTACTTTCATGTGGACAGCCTTACCCATGCTCTGGTTCTCCTCATCTTGATCAATAAATACGTGATCCATTATAAAGCTGAGCAACTCTGATTGTAACCCAGTGTCTGGGCTGTAAACAAGTGGCTTGAGCCCATCCCTACCACCAGTTGTCAATTGGTGACTGAATATCATTAGGAGATCACAAAGCAACATGAATGCCTAGAATGTAACAAAAGAAATCTTGAAAAGAAATCTTGAAAATAGAGTTTTACAGTTCATGTTCAAATGACATTGTTTGGAATCAAAGTTTTAGCTAGATTCAACACCTCTCAAAACTTCATTTATTTCTGATGAAAATTTCTGTAAAAAGTAAAATTAAACAAAAATCTTCACAATTCAAAAGTGAAGTAGCTTTCTAAGCACTTATTTTACTTTTTGCTAGGGAACTTCACGGGAAGTGTTAATTGATCTATGTTGAATCGTTCTCCAATTTACCATTATTATTACCTACTGCTAAAATGTCTTATACACAACTATTTCATGGAATTATCTACCTGCTCTTTGACAGAAGGGTTGACATTTGTCAAACAGTGCTGACAGACGATACAAAATGCTTTCAATGTTTTTCTCAAACCGAGTAGTTCTTCCTGAAAGAGATAATTTTAACAGCTGTATTTTTTAATTTCTAACCAAATGTAGAGATATTCAACTGTGCAAAACAGCCACAGCGAAAGGCGAACAAAAATGACATTAAGTCTATATATTTCTATTTTGCTAGTTGTATTACATTGAAATTGCATATTCCACATGGCTATCAAGTCCCCACCAATGCAGAAAACACATTGTTAGCAGCTAAAACATTTTATTCAAAGATTTCCCCCTTTATATTCCTTTCTTTCTTGCCTCCCCCACTCCTCCGTCTATTTCCATTTTTTCTCCAGTCGCACAAGTATAAGAATGCCTCGGCAGGGCATGCCAAATAATTAAGAAAGACTACCACAAAAAAATTTGATCAACAGTTACAGGAACAAACAGTGCTTTGTTTTCCCTCTCTCTTGAAGCATATGCATCCCAGAACATATTTCTGTTAGCTGTTGCTCATTCTGCTCCTCCAGCACTCTCCCTACTAGTTTTAAATCATTCCCTCTTGATTTTAAATCTCCTGTCTACCCTGCTGGTCTGTCTCCCATTTTAAATCAGCAACAACAGCCAGGACTGAAGCTGGCAATGAGAATTGCTATTTAACTGATCACAGCACTGGAGGAGCAGAATGCATTTAGTACCAGCTGCTGTACTTGGTATTGCTCCACTCTGCTCTTCCAGTGTTGTGATATTTAAATGGAATCTCTTGCTTCCAACTTCAATCCAGGCTCCAGCTGTTGATTTAAACTTGAAAATAGTCAAGCACAAAGAGATACAGGAAGAGAAGATTTAAGGCCTGCAATGGAAGGAGGACCAGCAGTGTTGCCATATAAGTATTACAGCTCTGGAGTGGCAGGGTGCATATAATTTAAAACTTTAACCGTGCTCATGTGCGGGGAGTCAGGTACACCACTGACTACAGTTGACTAAAACCACAATTGAACTCCAGTGAAACAGGGTCTAAGTTTTCCATTCCATGAGCAAGTAGAAGGCAATAAAAAAGAACAGACTCAAACTTAGAATGACTCACTTCTTTCCCAGCACCTCAAAACGGTGGACTTTCCTACCCCATTCAGTCTTTCCTTCCTCAGGCTTTTAAAACACAAGCCTTCAAACACTTAATTGCTATTTCTTGACTTATGCTATCTTGCTTTTTATGGTTTTCAACCTTGGTGGTGTGTTGCAATATGGGTCTTGTCCCTTAATACTGATTTCTCAAAAAAATCCCTAATCCTTCAGATGTTCTCTTATGGGTGAATTCTCAACACAAAGAAGACAGTAATGACTAGTTAACCTCTAAAGGAAGAATCTCGGTGACTCTGCAATGACAATGAAATAACATAAATTGCAGACTATCACCATGTGGCTATGTCACTTCTAAAACTGCTTTTTCTCCAATATGACTTGAGCACGATTAAAGTTACATTTTAAGAAGTTACCCGGTGAAGACCCTGTGTAAGTGGAGCCACCACTGTAAATGAGGAAATTATCCCTTTAGTAGAGTGATGCCAATATCTAATGCATAAGATTTATAAACTAGAGAGTTTAATGACAGGACAGAAGAACTTCCTTATAGAACATGAATAATGAACTATTAAATAGTGGAGATATTTCACAATATAAAAGCAACCAGAAAAACAAAGAATTGAAAATCCTTTCCAAGTAACCTAGAACAAAACACCCAACAGTAAACAACTACTTCCAACAAATACTTCCAATCTGAAGTACTCCTTTCCAGAAACACCACTGATCTAAAGTCTATTTAGAAATCTTAGAAGTCAGCACCACAATAATTTAACATAATTGGACCGGGGTCACCCCTCCGTATTAAGTTATGCACATCATGTGCACAATGAGTACGGTTTCAGAACCTATTTACATGTACAAATTTCCATTACCAGGGATAACCTTTGACAGACTAAACCGAATTGAAAAATTTGCCATACCTTCCAAGCTCTTGTTTCTGGCACAATTCCAGTTCTTTTAAATGTGCAAAGTAACATTTAAAAAAAAACAGCAGCATTAATATTGCTGACCATTAGATTGTTTCTCACCTTAGTTGGGGAACCTTCTGCTGTCTTCACGAGCTGCCACAGAATTGAGTAGTGACAGCACTGGAGTGCCTGGACCACTATCTAGACCAGTAAAATAAACAGAGTAGCAATTACGCTTGAGTATTCACAGCCCAATGGACAAGGAGCAAAACAGCATCAAGAACATTTTAAGAATTTCCTCATTAGAAAATTGAATGATGGACTATATAGAAAAAATATATGGGGCAATAGAAGTCTATATAAACAGAGGACTCATTAAACTCAACATCTTAAAGGATGAGCAAATAGATATACTGTTTAAAAGCGTTATAGGAACATTTCTGCTAGTTTTTTTTGCTGACGTTGATTAGTCAAATGAGGTGCTGCATATATCTTATTTACATTTGAACATTTTTAAGTTATGAAAAATAATCAGCAGATAAACATTGAACTATTTTAAATGCACTGAAATAAATGTGCATCGGAAAAATAAATTAACTTTGATTAAAAAATTTAAATGTTTGAGACATTCTTACCTGTTCTGGCATAGATCCAAGTTCGATCCCACTTTTTAGAAGCCTGTAGCAGTTTCCAAACAGTTCCCATTTTGTAAGATCATGAGCACTAATAAAAAAAGAATTTTAAATTACGACAGAATTCTCTCCTGAAACAGGGTTTTCAGGTTCAGTAGTTCTCTATTAATGTTTGATGCAACAAAAAGGTTAAAAATAAACATACTCTGTTTTACAATGGAAAAATCTGATCTAGGCTTTTGTAGCTTACAAATATCATAATTGTGATTTACCATCTGTTATTCAATATACAAGGGTTGGAGTTAAATAAAGCACCATAAAGTTTCAAACATGTAAGTAACTCATTAGCCATTTCACTTTCAATAAACTACCAATTACATCAATGATGTGAATAACTTAAACAAAATAGGGAAAACATTTGTGAAATGAAATCACGCTAAACTACTTCCATTGCAAAATGCGGCCGTACATTTTCAAAACAGTGCTTCATAAGACATAAGACTTCCAAAGATTTTATTAAAATAAATTAACTTAAAAAGTACAAACAAATCTCAGAATGAGTAAGGAGTCTTCCCCCCGCACGCCTGACCCTTTCTCCCGCTTTCAGAATTCTCGTTCTACCTGGACCCCTCCCCCTGGCCTCTTACCCTCTCTAGATCTTTTCATTGCTAACTGCCGCCGTGACATCGGCCATCTCCATTTCTCTGCTCCCCTTACTCACTCCAACCTACCTCCCTCTGAACTTGAAACACTCCATTCTCTCAGATCCACCCTGACATCGTCATTAAACCTGCTGACAAGGGTGGTGCTGTTGTTGTTTGGCGAACTGACCTCTACCTAGCGGAAGCTGAACGCCAACTCTCCGACACTGCCTCCTACCTCCACCTGGACCATGACCCCACTACTGAACATCAAACAACCGTTTCCAAGACTGTCACTGACCTCATCTCCTCGGGAGATCTTCCCCCCCCCGCGGCCACCAACCTCATAGTTCCCCAATCCCGCTTCTACCTCCTTCCCAAGATCCACAAACAGGACTGCCCTGGTAGACCCATCGTTTCAGCCTGTTCTTGCCCCACCCAACTTATCTCTTCCTATCGCGACTCTATTTCTTCCCCCTTGTCCAGTCTCTTCCCACCTACATCCGCGACTCTTCCGACACCCTCCGCCACTTTAACAGTTTCCTGGCCCCAACCGCCTCCTTTTCACCATGGACGTACAATCCCTCTACGCCTCCATCCCCCACCAGGATGGCCTGAGGGTGCCGCTTTTTCCTTGAACAGAGGCCCAACCAGTCCCCATCCACCAGCACCCTCACATTGAACAACTTCTTTGACTCCACTCATTTCCTCCAAATCAAAGGTGTTGTTATGGGTACCCGCATGGGTCCTAGATATGCCAGCCTTTTCGTGGGATATGTGGAACACTCTGTTCCAGTCCTACTCGGGTCCCCTCCCTCACCTCTTTTTCCGGTACATTGATGACTGTATCGGTGCCGCTTCCTGCTCTTGCCCTGAATTAGACAATTTCATTCACTTTGCCTCCAATTTCCACCCTTCCCTCACCTTCACATGGTCCATCTCCGACTCTTCCCTTCCCTTCCTCGACTTCTCCGTCTCCATCTCTGGGGATAGGTTATTGACCAACATTCACTACAAGCCCACTGACTCCCACAGCTACCTGGACTACACTTCCTCCCACCCCGCCTCCTGTAAGGGCTCTATTCCATTCTCCCAGTTTCTCCGTCTCCACCGCATCTGCTCAGACGATGCCACCTTCCACACCAGTGCTTCTGACATGTCCTCCTTTTTCCTCAACTGAGGATTCCCCTCTACCGTGGTTGACACGGCCCTCGACCGTGTCCATTCTATCTCCCGCACTTTTGTCCTCACCCCTGCCCCTCCCTCCCGGAACCACGATAGGGTTCCCCTTGTCCTCACCTTTCACCCCACCAGCCTCCACATTCAACGGATCATCCTCTGCCATTTCCGCCACCTCCAACGTGATCCCACCACCAAACGCATCTTCCCCTCCCCTTTCAGCATTCCGTAGGGACTGCTCCCTCCGAGACACCCTAGTCCACTCCTCTATCACCCCCAGCACCCCTTCCCCTTTGCCCGGCACCTTCCCGTGCAAGCGCAGGAGATGCAACACCTGCCCTTATACCTCCCCCCTTTCCACTGTCCAGGGCCCCAAACACCCCTTCCAGGTGAAACAGCGATTTACTTGTACTTCTTGCAATCTAGTATACTGTATTCGCTGCTCACGACGTGGTCTCCTCTACATTGGGGAGACCAAACGCAGATTGGGTGACCACTTTGCGGAACACCTCCGTTCAGTCCGTAAGGGTGACCCCGAGCTTCCAGTCGCCTGTCATTTTAATTCACCGCCCCATTCCCACTCAGACCTCACCGTACTCGGGCTCTTGCATTGTTCCACGGAAACCCTGCGTAAGCTCAAGGAACAGCACCTCATCTTCCGATTAGGCACTTTACAGCCTTCTGGACTCAGTATCGAGTTAAACAATTTCAGATAATAACCTTGGCCCCTATTACATTTTTATATATATTTTTTATCCACACCTTTGTTTTGTGCCCATCCCCCCTTTTTTTTCCTCTCCCACATGGCAGCTGTCTCCCATTCTGCCAGCGCATTTCACACCTAATCTAGAGCCGTCTTTTGTCTCTTTACTAGTCCTATCACCATCTCGTCTCGTTTTGAATACCTCTTAATGTCTCTTCACTTCTCTTTTGTTCTTTCATCCCCATTTCCCAGCCCTCAAACTGCCTTTTAATCTGTTTCATTTCTTGCGTTTTTTCAGTCCTGACGAAGGGTTTCGACCTGAAACGTTGACTCTATTTCTCTCTCCACGGATGTTGCCTGGCCTGCTGAGTTTTTCCAGCATTTTCTGTTGTTATTTCAGAATGAGTAAGTGTGGAATGCAGAATTTATTCCACTTATTTCAGACCTCTATAACCTGCAACTTCATTATTCGAATACTCTTTCTATATAAAATAGTCTCTAAATATTTGCTCATTTCAGACTAAGTGTTTCAGAGAACTATGTCCTTAGTGTTAATTTTGTTACTGAATACTCCAGATTGTCACTTATTTCACTAAAACCTTCCCACACCACCTATCTTCTCCAGCTGAAATTCTGGGCCAAGATCTTTCTTTCAGGGGGTCCAAGTAATGCCACTGTAGTGCCAGATACTGAGTGGTCTGAAAGTAGCCCATGACATCTGCCCCTCCAATTTTTCTTCCCTTTCTGTGAGGAGCCTAGCTTTTGCCCAACATGTCTCCATGACAACACAGTTAAGATGAGAGCGCACCATTTAGAAAACCATAGGGACAAACCTACATTATACGGCATAGTGCAAAGTAGCTCCAATGCACTGCTGCACCACGTCACCCTAAAAAACAAAGTGTTTAGTGTGTAAAAGTAACTGATTTTCACATACTTGTGGAAGGCGGTTAACCTCTTCAAAGTAGCGAGAACATTATAAATGTCATCATCATCTGCTTCTTCTCCCTATGTAGATAAAATTGATGCAGTATTAAAAATATCTTATACAATATAGCCAAATAAAGACATGAACTGCAGTAAAATAACATTATCCTGTAGTTTAACTGATACTAAAGTCATATTTCAAGTTCATATTGATACAAAGAAGCTGATGAGGTGAAAACCGTCACAGAATTTTTAATCATTACTCATTAGAACAGTTTATGTTACAATCAATATACTGTCAATGTACTTCTTTTATCTACATAACATATGGTCATATCAAGCAAGAGCATTGCACATTAGTAGTAAAAACATAAGCATATAAAGCAAACTTCTACAATGGATTGGATACAGGTGGTAAGTCTTTACATTTCTACCATTCTGAGCAGGTGATTTATTTATTGATACGGTTTGCACTAACCTCTTGTAATAAGTCTTCAACTGACTGGCTGAATCGGTCTACCAGCTCATCAATCATCTGACTGCGCGCAATGTTAACGCGGTTCTGGATGGTGTATTCTTCACTGCACAGGATGTTATATGTTTTGCTGCATGATTCCAAGACATCTGACTCTATATGCTTTTCAACAACAAACTTGGTTTGTTTCAACAATGCATCTAGGTGCTGGGAGGAGAAAAAAGTTAAATAAGCATAGTTGTTTTTCATTAAAAATAGGTTAGTTCTCAACAAGGTAGGAACATGAAGTTTTCTTTCTGCCCATCTAGTCATTCAAGTTCTCATGCAGGACCCACAGTTATATTTCTTCTGCTTTGGTAGCAAGTTCCCTAGAAGTACTTTTCCCGGGATACTCTAACATGTCCGCCTCACTCACAATCTGTGACTCCCCCTCTGAGATGAAATGCCTGGCCTCCACGCAGTATCTCTCTCTGCTGGCATGGTTGAGAAGTGAAACCGCATCCTGCTGCTCAGTGCAACGAGTTGGAGAGCCAATATGCAGCATTGCTACATCATCTTAAAGAACATAACCTAAACTTCATCAACCTTGCACTTACTTCTTCAGCTAGGTAAATGGGATATTTTGGGCCAGAAATTACGTCAACCATTCTAAATAGCATTAAATGACTGAGACAGTAGTTTCACTTGCAGCAGAGAGACCTAGCCATTTTTTCTCTTCCAAGACACTAACCCCAAAATATAATGTCCAATTTCATTACACATACTACTTTGACATGACAAAAGTGAAATTACTGCTGAGCTTCATTTATAGTAAACTGCAAACAATCTCTCCATGCTGTACACATTTTCCTATACTGAAGTAAAACTTTGACATCTGGCCGAATTACACAGTACACTGAAGGAATTTTTTTTTTAAAGTTTTGTGCCTATCACTGCAGTGCAGTCATTTTGTGCTAGTGCTGACTCAACACCAAAAGCTTACAATACATAACGTAGTAGATGGAGGGGAGTTTAAGGTATTACGTCTATCTTAGAATTGAGAAAACACAAATGAAATGTTCTAGCTTCACACTCTCAGCTTATGATATCTCACCTGAATCTAGAGATGGAATTGCTGCCTTGTAAGTCACTCACAGGCAGCTATTATTCCATATGTGACTCTGAGGTAAAATAGAAGACAAAATGTATTACAAAACATTTCTAGTCACCACTTACCTTTTCCATTCTTCCTGTACTGTAGAGTTCCAAGTCAAAGAACTGAGGGATTTGCAATAAGTTTGCCACTTTCTCAGAATCAGCTGAGTACTAGAACACAGAATAAATGTCTGAATTCAATGCCATTTACACTGCAAGATAATATAAATCATCATCTTAAAGCACATTAATTCTCATCTGAACGCTCACTACAAGGACACTGCACGAAAGTGTCACAAATTAGTTACCTTTCCCAACATCATAGGAAGTGCCACTATGAACTGTTCTGTCAATTTAGTCCTGTCATCTATCTGCATTTTTCTCTCCTTTGCAGTCAAGACCTGTAACAAGATTGCATTACAATATTTCAAATCTAATTCATTAGCAAGAATTATGTTCACATAGGCAGCTGTGGCACAGTTAAATGTCTAGGATGAAGTAATCAAAAGGATAAGTAATCAAAAACTAAAAGTTTATTCATTTCAGGGTGGGCAGGAGGGACAAGCAAGTCATACAGCAACAACAACAACTTGTATTTATATAGCGCCTTTAACATAGTAAAACCTCCAAGGCGCTTCACAGGCGAGTTATCAACAGAATTTGACATTGAGCCACATAAGGAGATATTAAGGCAGATGACCAAAAGCTTGGTCAGTTTTAAAGAGCGTCGAAAGAGAGGTAGGGAGGCAGAGAGGTTTAGGGAGGGAATTCCAGAGCTTAGGGCCTTGGCAGCTGAACGCATGGCCGCCAATTGTGGAGTGAATAAAATTGGGGACGCTCAAGCCCAGAATTGGAGGAGTACAGATATCTCATAGGGTTGTAGGGCTGGAAGAGATTTCAGAGATAGGGAGTGGCAAGGCCATGGAGGGATTTGAAAACAAGGGCGAGAATTTTAAAATCAAGGCGTTGCTTAACCGGGAGCCAATGTAGTTCAGCAAGCACCGGGGTGATGGGTGAACAGGACTTGGTGCGAGTTAGGACGCAGGCAGCAGTTTTGGATGACCTCAAGTTTACGGAGGGTAGAACGTGGGAGGCCAGCCAGGAGTGTGTTGAAATAGCCAAGTCTAGAGGGTTACAGCAGCAAATGAGCTGTCATACGGGGGGGAAAAAACAAATACCGAGACAAGCTTGCTTAGATAATCTGTTGAATCTAATCTTCTCCTAAAGGCTGAAGACTTTTATGCCAAACGTTGGTAGCAGGAGGTCCAACACAAAAAGCAAGGAAATTGCAGCTTGTGAAGATCAAACTAACATTATTGCAGAGGTTCTGGGAGTGGGAGGCGACGTGGGCTGCTGTCTATCTGCAATGTCATGATATTTTCACGTGCATGTTCACAGTTTATCCAGAACATATCAATCTAAGCTACTCCTATGGTGTATGAAGGATGTAGAATGAAGAAGAATTAGATAACTATGGTCTTGTTTTGATTGGTATAATCTTTTCTTCTCATTCGTGATTAATCGAACAATAAATGACTTATAACAGATGCTTATATCCACAAGGTTCTGCTTTTCATTAATTACAACTGAGAAATGCAGTTTTCTTATTTTAAATAGGGCTACTGCTCATCGCCAATAATGGAACCTCACTAAGTTTCTATAATATAAAAATATTAGAGATATTTTGCATTAAATAAATACGCAACCGGAATCCGACTTTTTTTTAATATCAACCTGATTTTTTTCCAACTGTTCCTCTTTAGGGGGTAAAGAGTAGTAATACGTACCCTTTTGCCTGTTCCTCTTCCAACTGGAGGGTGTGCCTCTGCAGCTTGCCGAATTGTACAGACCATAAGCTCTATAAGTGCAGTCTCCTGCCTGTCAGTCATGCCTAGTAAAGATTAAACAGTTTCAAAATTACAAAATGCTCTTATTAGTCATCTGGATGGGGACTAGCTAAAAACATAACAGAAACAATTAAAATTTGCTATTTTATTTTGAAAATATATTATATCTTATATGCTTTCAATATATTACATGGTAATGGCTGTTTTTTCCCAACTGGTTTGACCATTATGTACCTTTTAGTGTGGCATTTGTGGTTATGTGACACATACAATTATGTTGGAATTTGCAAGCACAATAGGCCAGGAATGGAGATCAAATCATTGGGGAAATGTTCCCGGTTCAATCTCAGGAAGTAAATCATTGTTTGGATTGATGTACCTTCTGACGTAAGAAAACTACTAGGCACTTGGTCTGAGTATTAAACAAGGCTTTAATCAGCTGTTTTTCAACATGGAGATCTAGTTGTGTCCTTCACTAGTTCCTGTTAAAGAATGTCCAGAGCAAGCTGGGCCCATGCCCGAGTATTTATACTCTCCCTGGACAGTGCCACCAGCAGGCCGCCCAGTATTATTTCATAAGTCATTTCCACATGAATGACAAGATTCATGTCACCTTCCATAGCACATCACTCTCAGAGATGTGAATCAGGGGTTTAATGTTTCTCCACCTCAGTGGGTGGTACTGCCAAATACTTCTGACAAGGTGTTAGATGAATAAGGCTTCAAATTGTTCCGCTTACTGTAATCTTCCAGAAACCACTGGTAGATTGCTTGATTATTCATGTGAAAGTAAAAACATGTAAAATGCATTCTCAAATCAGAATGCTGAAAATCAGCTCTATATTGTATTTAGAGAAGCTACAAAGCCCACTGCACTATTAAACTCTAAAACATTAAGATAATATTTTTTTCATAATTAAAGACTTTCCACTTTAAGCATTCTCAAAGTTACCTTCCTCTCCTTGTATAGACTCTTCCAGTAGCAGTTCTACCATACACTCCCAATCCTTGAGAAGTTCTTGTGAGCTTTCCCACAGACTATCCACCAGATAGGCTGCATGCTCGTGCAACTGAAATGTTACAATTTGGAAAACAAAGGGCATTATTAATTGGACTAAACTGCAGGATTAGAAAACATGAGTTCCCAAATTCCACTTTTAAATAAGAGGTGTTACAGCTGGGTTAAGCAGCAAAATTGGGAAGAGACCACAATTTCATATATTTAAAAAAAAATAGACACAAGATATCACAGTGAAAATGAAATGTTCATTACAATGAATATTATACTTGCATACAAAAAAAAACAATATTTGCCATAATCCTTAAATGCATACAAATAAGTAATCAAAAACTAAAAGTTTATTCATTTCAGGGCAGGCAGGAGGGATAAGCAAATGAAACTGAGAAACACGAAGTGTCTGTCCCTATGACTTGTGTAAAACCACATTTCTCTACAAGTTTTTGTTCCCCCGTGAAACTAATGTCAGACATCACTGGATTGTTAGATTCTACAGTCTTTGCTGAAGTAAACATATAAAAATTAAAAGAAACAATACAATTTTTTCCTGCATTTACATTGAATGTAGTCCACAATAACATGGTACTTAAACAATTTGTGGACCTGGAGTTATGACACATTTCTGGATTTAATCACTATAGTATTAGTGATCAGGTTCACATCTTGTGCATTTATCTCATGGTACGATCCCTCTCTGTTCATCTTAGCCACCATTATTCCTTTTGCTGGCTGATCCCAAATTCCCCACCCTCCAATCACAGAGGGATCCATGGCACCAAGTTACCTACTAATGGGAGAAGCAAAGTATAAACACAGCTTTGCAGTGACGCAAGTTTTTGGATACTCTCTCACAACTGCTGTACTTATTTCCATTAATAGGTCACTTTTCTGTTGAGTATTTTATTCCATGATTTCAGAATCTTACCTCACTTTCTAGGAAGAAAAGTACCAGCATTTTAATAAGATTTCCATTTGCACTATGCCTTCCTCTACTCTTAGCGTAGGCTTCTTCTGCTTGTGGATCATGTCTGCTGAACAATCTAAAAATTAAAGATTTTGAGATGTTGTAAACTAGTGTCTCACGTGCTTCACAATAGCAGATTATAATCCATCCATTTAAAAATCAATTAAAGGGGTCTATGGCATATAGTTTCTAACAGCCCAAATGATATTTTTCCTTGTTCTACAGAGACAAATTTGGCCTTAACAACAGCCCTTTTTTATATGTAGTGGGGGAAAGGAAAGCTGACAGAAAGCACGCAAGGATCCCCTAAAATCTTTCACAGCATACTCTAGAACAGTAGGTAAATAATATGCAAATAAGAGAGGTGAATTGGTATAGAAAAGGTCAAATGGACTGTGTTAACAGAAAATGATGTACCAGAAAAGCTATGAGGCTAACCCAACTACTGTATCACCTTTGTTGGTCTGAAGCACTGTGTTGCAGGACATCATGTTGACATGGTAGTATGTAACCAAGTTATAAGGTAATCAATTAAACTCATAGCTAGTACCAATAAATTTACAGATAAATTCAGATGACATTTGTGATTAAGATGCAGATATCAGAAACAGCATCTGTACAAATGGCTGAAGTCTTATGACAGTGCATTGTCACTATTAAGCATCATACTTCTGACTCAACTTTAGTATTCTTTTTGAAGAATTAGTTGTACTAAATGTTGTTGTAATTCCAAAAAAACTGAAACCAAAGTTCCCGACTCATTATTTTCTGTTTAAATGTTTTCACTCAATGTTGCCACCCAATGGACATTGCTCAATGTTTCTTTCGTTCAGTGCTGCCATCTGCTGTACTGATTTCACATT
The DNA here is from genome assembly GCF_052327205.1 of Somniosus microcephalus. Classification (NCBI taxonomy): domain Eukaryota; kingdom Metazoa; phylum Chordata; class Chondrichthyes; order Squaliformes; family Somniosidae; genus Somniosus; species Somniosus microcephalus. The sequence continues at coordinate 98,716,934 of NC_140992.1, read as the reverse complement.
GCAAATGACTGAATTCCCAGCAAATAGACTAACTGTAAAAGAAACAAACAAACTTGGATTCATAGAGCGCCTTTCACGACCTCAGAATGTCCCAAAGCACTTTACAGCCAATCAAGTATTTCTGAAATTTAGTAACTGTTTTCCCACAGCAAGGTCCTGTAAACAGCAATGAAATAATGTCGACACTTTTTTTTTAGTGATGTTGGTTACGGGATTGGCCAGGTCACTGGGAGATTGCCCCTGCTCTTCTTCGAACAGTGCATCGGCCCTTTTACATCCAACCGAGGGGGAAGACGGGGCCTCGTTTTAACATCTCATCCGAAAGACTGCATCTCCAACAGTGCAGCACTCCCTCACTACTGTGCTGAAGTGTCAGCCTATATTATGTGTTCAATCTCTGGAATGGGATTTGAACCCACGACCTTGAGTGCAACCACTGAGCCAAGGTGGACAACCAAGGCTAAATTGTAGGAAGCTATTTTTTAATGACACTGCAAATTACAAAGGAAATAAACTTTTACAATATACAGAACAAACCATTATCAAGAAAACCTTATTTCAGCAAAACAGTTTAAAGCAGTTTTTGCAACTCTGCCACATTATTCAAATCAACTACTTAAGGTGCTGTTTGACATGAACTCCAACCTAGCTCCTGGTCCTATAAAGATGAAATGTAGGTGTGTGCTTAGCTTAAATCTTTCCTCACCAATAAATTTGAATGAGATATTTGATTATGCATGGTTCGATGATAATGCACAATCATTTGAACAGAATCATTTGAACAAAAATATCATACTTTACTGAAAATTAATAAAGAAGGGTAGAGAACATGCAAATGTGTTACTTACTTTTTGTTTAGGAATTCTCCAGCTGCCACAGCGACAGGACGATGTGCAGAATATACCAGGTGATACACATTCTCACAATCTTCATTGGACAATGCCTCCTCACTTCCCCTAAAACAATCATGAAGCCAATGAGACCAAATTTATATATTGCAAAATTGCAACACTATTATTGGATTATTCTATAGGACCCCGTGAGGATCAAAATAACATGAATTTTCACAACCATCTTTTCTTCTCGGATAAACAAGATATAGTCAAAATGTTATAAAGTCCACAGACACAAACAATGCTGTAAAATAAGAATGTAATGCTGGATGTCAACTTCTAGAAATATGTTTGTATAGATTCTTACAAAAAATAAAAACAGCATTCCCTTTAAAAGCACAACTACTTTACTCAGGAACTGGCTATCTAATTCTCACAATAGGAAAGTTAAGAAAATAGGTGTTAATGCAAAATGGAAGAATAAAAACTTTACTCACTGCAATATCAAAGTGACCAATCGGATAGCTTCCACAGCAACATCATACTCTTTGTCTAATGTCATAGACACAATACGATCCTATAGAAATAATTCAAATAGCTCAATGATTTATATCACAAAGGAATTTTATTCGGTTATTTTGTGTAACACAAATTATGAGAGTTAAAAGCCACTAAAGGCAGCGCTTACACCAATTTCTCAGCAATGACAGGAGCTTTTTCCAAAAACATTTAGAAAAACAAGTAAATCCCAGAAATTACTTTTGATTCTTTTGCAAACAATTCCTGAAATTCAGCTGCAGGAAGCTCTGATCTTTTAGGTATTATGTTCAACTCTTGCCTCCCACTAGATTTTCTTTTTTTCAGCCAGAAAAGCAGTACAGTTTGGGCCACAGACTTCTCCACAGTAACAACTAAAGCTACGCTATGATTGACCACCAAAAGGAAATACACACCACTCCACGTTTTATGGCCAAACCAAGAACTGGTGAAAGTTACCCAATAATAGTTTAGTCTGAATGCCAGCCATGGCTAGAATTCAAACGTGACCCTCTGGGTTGCAAGTCAAACACTTCACAGTTAAAACTGCTGAACCATCTTATTTCATTGAAGTTAAGGGAGAACAGCAACGTAACCCCAATTATAGATTGATGCTGCCCAGTTGGTGTTTTATAAAAACTTATACAACAGATCATAAATCTGGAATGACCCAAAATCTAATCCCAATTTATGTCCCACGCAGAGAAAGCAAAGCACATATAAAGAGTTTTGTATAGCACGCTATTATCCAAAAGCAAACAGCTTCTGCACGGGAAACATAGAAGATAGGAGCAGGAGTAGGCTATTCGGCCCCTCGAGCCTGCTCCGCCATTCAATGCGATCATGGCTGATCATCCAAATTCAGTACCCGGTCCCTGCTTTCTCCCCATACCCCTTGATCCCTTTAGCCTTGAGAAATATATCCAACTCCTTCTTGAATATATTTAATGAATTGGCCTCAACTGCCTTCTGTGGTAGAGAATTCCACAGGTTCACCACTCTCTGGGTGAAGAAATTCCTCCTCATTTCTGTCCTAACTGGCCTACCCCTTAACCTTAGACTGTGACCCCTGGTTCTGGACTCCCCGACCATCGGGAACATCCTTCCAGCATCTAGTCTGTCTAGTCCTGTTAGAATTTTGTAAGTTTCGATGAGATCCCCTCTCATTCTTCTAAACTCCAGCGAGTATAAGCCCAATCGATCCAATCTCTCCTCATACGTCATTCCTGCCATCCCAGGTATCAGCCTGGTGAATCTTCGCTGAACTCCTACCATGGCAAGAACATCCTTCCTCAGATAAGGCGACCAAAACTGCACACAATACTCAAGATGTGGTCTCACCAAGGCCCTGTACAACTGCAGCAAGACATCCTTGTTCCTGTACTCAAACCCTCTCGCTACAAAGGCCAACATACCATTTGCCTTCTTAACCGCCTGCTGCACCTGCATGCTTACCTTCAGCGACTGGTGCACAAGGACACCCAGGTCTCGTTGCACTTCCCCTTCTCCCAATCTATTGCCATTCAGATAATAATCTGCCTTCCTGTTTTTGCTACCAAAGTGGATAACCTCACATTTATCCACGTTATATTGCATCTGCCATGCTTCTGCCCAATCACCCAACCTGTCCAAATCATCCTGGAGTTTCTCGGCATCCTCCCCACAGCACACACGCCCACCCAGCTTTGTGTCATCTGCAAATTTGGAGATATTACATCTAGTTCCCTTGTCTAGATCATTAATATATATTGTGAATAGCTGGGGTCCAAGGACCGATCCCTGTGGTACCCCACTAGTCACTGCCTGCCACTCGGAAAAAGACCCGTTTATTCCAACTCTTTGCTTTCTGTCTGCCAGCCAACCAGTTCTCTATCCAAGTCAGTACCTTGCCCCCAATCCCATGTGCCTTAACTTTACACGCTAATCTCTTATGCGGGACCTTATCGAAAGCCTTCTGAAAGTCCAAATACACCACATCCACTGGTTCTCCCTTATCTATTTTACCAGTTACATCCTCAAAAAATTCCAGTAGATTAGTCAAGCACGATTTACCCTTTGTAAATCCATGTTGACTTTGTCTGATCCTGTCACTGTTTTCCAAGTGCTCTGCTATTATATCTTTTATAATGGACTCTAGCATTTTCCCCACTACCGATGTCAGGCTTACCGGTCTGTAATTCCCCGTTTTCTCTCTACCACCTTTTTTGAATAGTGGGGTAACATTAGCTACCCTCCAATCCATGGGTACTGTTCCAGATTCCATCAAATGTTGGAGGATGATCAGCAATGCATCTACTATTTCTAGGGCCACTTCCTTAAGTACCCTAGGATGTAGATTATCAGGCCCTGGGGATTTATCGGCCTTCAATCCCATCAATTTCCTTAACACCATTTCCCTACAAATACTGATTTCTTTCAGTTCCTCCCTTTCATCAGACCCTATGTTCCCCGACATCTCTGGGAGGTTATTTGTGTCCTCCTTTGTGAAGACAGAACCAAAATATATATTTAATAATTGGTCTGCCATTTCTTTGTTCCCCATTATAAATTCCCCTGATTCGGACTGCAACATCAGATTAAGTTCCATGATAATGCAGGGCAGAGAATTCAAAATCAAAGTAATTTTCCCTTTAAATGGTGCATACAATTTTTTGTTTATAGCGAAATTCTACATATTCACTCATCAAACATGATTATTACTAAAACTCTAAATATTCTAATATATTATTGCACCAATATATGCTGAGCAGTACATCTCATAAAAAATGGTTACAATTTTCTGGACAGAGACAAAAAGAAAATCAACATTAAAAGGACGTTATCAGCTTACAGATGTTGGCTTTTTAAATGATATTATGCTATTATTTAAAAAAAATAATCAAACCTAAATTGTTTTGTAGATATACTACAGGCACTTGTCTCAAACATGTGTCTGAATAGAGGTGGCAAAATAAGTTATACTGCTGCTCTGTTACACTCACTGGCCTGGGATCCCGGGATGTTTTTAAATGCTGGGAGATAATTGGCTGTGGCATTTTCTGTCTTGGCTTTAGCATGGTCAGGAGCCACATAATTGACCTCACTCTCAAGTAACACTGTCTTTTCTGCATCAATTCACATTCAAAACTGCTTTGTAATGATGCAGAAGAGATGCAATACTGTCCAATGAGTGACCTTAGATTTGAACTAAACACACACTGTCCACATATTCTGGATTTACAATGTTCTACTGCATATACATCAGCAGCTACTAAAGAGCATCAAGGGTTTAATTTCATATTTTTAATCAGTAAGTCCATTAAATGTTAAGACAGTACCCACTGTACAAAAATAAAATTCAGAAAATGAATGTGCAAATATATTTTTTATACACAGTGGCCTAGAAATTCGGTATAGCCCCGTTTGGGGCGTTAGACCTGGCGAAGCGCTAAGAGTACCGCCAGCTGCGACTTAGCGCCACCTGGCGCGACATTGGGTCGTTGCACCCGATGGTGTTTGCGGTGGTAAATCAGGCGCTGCACGCGACTCTTAAGGCGCTAACGCGGAGGCGCTACCCAATATCGCTGCGGCGGGGCGCAGCGCAGGTGCTTTCAATAGTCACTTTCCCTGAGACACACTGGCGCCGGCCAGCTCTTAAAGGGGCAGGTCAATTGGCATCACCAGACACACTCACTGCCTTGTAGGCCTTCAAAGCGGTGGGAGCCTACCTGTGGCGCACCAGCCTAGCAAGAAATGGAAAGGGTGAGGCAGAGGGCGGAACGCCTCACTGATGGGGCATTGGATGCTTTGGTTGGCGCAGTGGAATCAAGGCCAAGGAAGATGGTCGGAATGTGATTTATGTTTTGGACAGTCTCCTGGGTGTGAGAGGCAGTTATGTGTCAATGTATTATTTTTGCTTTCTGTTGCCATAGCTTTCTCATGTTTGAAGGAACCACATTTTGTGTAATGAAACACTTTCTTCATTTACAATGGCCATGCCTGCTATTTACATGCATCTTGCCCTTCACAGGCTTGGGGGTATCAGACCGGCTGCAGATCTGGCTGAAGCAGCTGGTACAGCTCAGTCACCACCTCCTTTCTAAATTGCAACCTTCTGACACACTGCTCCTCCGGCATGTTCATGTAGGAAAACTGCTGTTGGAACACCCTGCCAGCGTAAGGTCTGCTGTGGCGACGTCTGTTGGCCCTCCTCCGTCTGGCCATGCCCGCCCCCCTCTCCCAGCATCTCAGTGCCCTTTCCAGATGATTCAGCAGCAGGACGTTCCCCTCCAATGCAGGCCCCATAATAAGTGCCCACAGGAAGGTTCCCCATTGTCAAGGCTCACCAACAGCAAGGCGATGGTCAGAAGGCTGCTGTTCCTCTGCCAGCATGGGCCCAGTGGTCAAATGGCTCTCAGTGTGCAGGTCAGCAACTCTTTGTAGCTCTCGAGGAAGTTGTGCACCAGAAATGTGTGCCGTTTTTAAACCACACCAGTCCCCTTTAAGTAACGCTCCTCCAGCCCAAAAGCGACTTGGTAAGGCCCAGGAAAACTGTCACTAATAGCGCCAGGCGCTACGGAGGGGGGCGCCACTGAATTTCCCGTCTGGGGCGCCGAAAAGGCGTTGCACACTCAGATGACATCATAATTAGCCTGCGCCCATGAGCGGGCGCTAAGCGTTAGCGCCGGCGCTAAATGCATACTCAATATGGGGCGAGGCGATAAACGCCTTGCGCCCCACCGGAATTTGGCTATCGCCCCAGTTATTGCCCTCTTTAGGCGCTAATCCCTGGCGCAACCAACCGAATTTCTAGGCCTATATGTTTTCAATCCACTTGACATTCTTACCTTGAACCTATTAGTAAAGAGTTCCAGTTTTGGGAAGAGCTCCTTATTAGTGTAGAGTGACTGCAGAGCTTTGAGACATTTCAGCCTCACCTCACCTTGCTAAATGCAAATGAGACAAAGCACACTTAATTAACTTGCATACAACTGTACAAAAACAATGAAGGAAAACAGTTAATGCAAACTCTGCCTCTGGTCCTTTCCCCTCCCCCAAAAATATTACACACCTGAATTGGAAACTGTATGCAGGAAAGTCCAAAAGGATACTGATGACTTAATGGTAGCAGCAACACTACGGATTTGCTTCCATTTCTATTTAAGATGCACAATCATTGGACAAAATCACTCATCTGTAACGAGGAACTCCCAAGTGTTCCTTGACTTGTGCACAAACCAAATCAGAATTCACCCACAAAACTTGAGAATTAGGGATCCTTTATATCCAAAAGAAGTGGTGTAGCTCACTAGTGGGAAACACTTCATTAATCACTAATAAGCAATTTAATGAAAATTGTAAGAAATAAATTCTAATTACGTATAACTGGAAAATCTTTGCTTTTGCAAAGTTGTTGAAAAGCAGACTACTGTAACTTTATTTAGTATTTATACTTAAATAATAATAGTATTAACTCAAGTACTGGAGGGATAGCATCATGCAAAATACTATGTTTTATGACAGAATATCCACAAGAAAGATTTTATATTTTTAGAGGAAAATTGTGAAATGCATGGAGCATAGGGAGTTTTTAAAATTAGCTTCATTTTTTCCAAATAAAATATTTTATTTTGTCCCAGAAAGTTACTACAAGCAAAAGTTCAAATGCATATGTAGCTAGATCAGAACAGGGATTTTCAAAGTATATCAAGAGCAGAGAGTTAATGCTAAACATTAATCTGCATCTATATTTAAAAAAACCTGTGAAATGCAATGACTGTTGAACAAGTTTAATGGAGTTGTAAGCAGACACGTTTTTAATCCAAGTGACACTGCAACAGTTAAACCTGCAACTTAAAAAAAAAATACACTCCTTGCTCTCAAAAAAGCTGAAGAGGAAATAACAATGCTGAAATTGTAGATAGGAAAATACTGTTAACTTGAGAAGGAAATAACAGATAACACAACTTTAATTGCAAAGCTGATCAATTAAAAATTTGACTTCCATCATCTAATTCTCAGAGGAGCCAAATTTTCTCTTAAAATCAATTGAACAAGCTTAAAATGAAGCTTTCTTCTTTCAACCTGACAGCACAGAGGACAATGACCTCATTGCTGAATCACCTTAAGTTGAAGATACAGCATTTCTAATCATTTACAACTCCATAATAAAGTCTCCTTTAAGTCAACATCCATTGTGAATAGAAACTGAAAATCTACTTTCCATCTATGCCAAATGTATTTAGCCAGGTTAAGTGAATACATTTCAGTTGCAAACTCTTCAAATGGCAAAATATATAACCTGGTGAACAAGTAATCATTTCTCCGCGATTCAGGAACAGTTCCTTTAGATTGGAAAATTGCACGTCACTCCGCTATTTAAGAAAGTTGAGAGGGGGAAACCAGGGAATTATAGAACAGTTAGCCCAACATCTGTTGTCGGGAAATTACTAGTCTATAATTAAGGATAGGGTGATTGAACACCTTGAAAATTTTCAGCTGATCAGAGTGTCAGCATGGATTTGTGAAAGGTAGGTCATGCCTGACGAACCTGATTGAAATTTTTGAAGAGGTGACTAAAGTAGTGGACAGGGGAATGTCGATGGATGTTATTTATATGGACTTCCAGAAGGCATTTGATAAAGTCCCTCATAAGAGACTGTTAGCTAAAGTTGAAGCTCATGGAATTGAGGGCAAACTATTGACCTGGTTAGGAGAATGGCTGAGCGGCAGGACGCAGAGAGTAGGGATAATGGGCAGGTACTCTAATTGGCAGGATGTGACTAGTGGCATCCCACAGGGACCTGTGTTGGGTCGTCAACTATTCACAGTATTTATTAACTTAGATGACGGGATGGAGAGCCACATGTCCAAGTTTGCCGATGACACAAAGAAAGGTGGCATTGTAGGCAGTGTAGATGGAAGCATAAAATTACAAAGAGATATTAACAGATTAAGTGAATGGGCAAAACTGTGACAAATGGATTTCAATATAGGCAAGTGTGAGGTCATCATCCACTTTGGACCTAAAAAGGATAGATCGGAATACTTTCCAAATGGTGAAAAGCCAAAAGCAGTGGAGGTCCAAAGAGACTTAGGGGTCCATGTACATAGATTAAAATGTCATGGATCAGCTAGAAAAAAAATCAAAAAGGCTAATGGAATGCTGGCCTTTATATCTAGCGGACTAAAATACAAGGGGTTAGAAGTCATGCTACAGCTAAAGAAAGCCCTGGTTAGAAGACACCTGGAGTACTGTGTTCAGTTCTGGGCACCACGCCTTAGGAAAGATATAATGGGCCTTGGAGGGAGTGCAGTGTAGATTTACTAGAATGATACCTGGATTCCAAGGGTTCAATTACAAGGTGAGATTACACAAACTAGGGGTGTATTCCCTGGAATTTAGAAGATTAAGGGGTGGTTTGATCGAAGTTTTCAAGATACTAAGGGGAACTGATAGGGTAGATAGAGAGAAACTATTTCCAATGGTTGGGGAATCTTGGACTAGGGGACATAGCCTAAAAAGTAGAGCCAGGCCTTTGATGAGTGAAGTTAGGAAACACTTCTACACGCAAACAACAACAATGTATTTATATAGCACCTTTAACGTAGTAAAACATCCGAAGGCGCTGCACAGAAGTAGCATAAGACAAAAAACAATTTGACACTGAGCCACATAAGGAGAAATTAGGGCAGGTGACCAAAAGCTTGGCCAAAGAGGTAGAGTTTAAAGAGCGTCTTAAAGGAGAAAAGAGAGGTAGCGAGGATGGTAGAAGTTTGGAACTCTCTTCTGCAATGGCAGTTGATGCTGGGTCAATTGCTATTTTAAATCCAAGATTAATAGATTTCTGTTAACCACAGGTATTAAGGGATATAGGGCAAAGGCAGGTATATGGAGTTAGTTCACAGATCAGCCATGATCTCATTGAATGACAGAACAGGCTGGAGAGGCTAAACGGCCTACTCCTGTTCCTACCCAAGTTACAGTGTCTTTTGCATTAACTCCAAGATTTATAAAAATTTGAGTATTCTGCACTATAAGTAGTAACGGGTCATCACAGGAATGCAGTCCCTTTACCATTAGATGCCTCTAATGTGTTTCGCAAAGAATACAAGAATGCCATTTACTGCTATCACGAGTAGTAAACTCAGCTGCCAGAGTTGAAACAGTATTTCCCCAGAGAATGGTTCAATGCACAGGCACCTAAGCGGCACTTACAGCACAGCACTACAAAGCTTCTCTTCTTACATCCCAAAATACAGGTCAGAATGACAATTCTCACCCGGTCATGTAGTGTCCATCCCACATACTTTAAATAACTGTCATTGAGGAAGGCATCACTGTAACTCTTCATCCACACACCAATTTCTTCAATACAGATGGCTCGGATCTCCGAAATTGCATCACTAGGAAACAGTATAATCCAATCTTAAACTCTCAAACTTTCTATTCTAAGTTTTTCCTGAAAGTTTATCCAGTTGTTCTACAAAATATTGTTAAACTGGCATCATATGTAAACATTTAATATATGAAGAGTAACTATAAAAGAGACAATGCTGAGCAAGCAGTTAATTATTCTTAGAACTGTACTCAATCTCAAGGATTAAATAAATTTGTTTCAAGTTCATTATTTACAAAGTAGTAATTAGTTGTAAATCAATCTTGACTAGTACATAGTGACAGTTAAAACAATCATCATGACAATACAATAAACTTACATTTATATAGCACATTTAACGTAGCAAAATGTCTCAAGGCACTCAACAAGAGCAATATCAATAAAAACATTTTTGATACCGCCAGAAGGAGATATCAGGACAGATGACCAAAAGCTTGGTCAAAGAGGTAGGTTTTAAGGGGCACCTTAAAGGAGGAGAGGCGAAGCGGTTTAGGGAGAGAATTCCAGAGTTTAGGGCCAAGGGAGCTGAAAGCACTGCCGCCAATGGTAGAGCAATTAAAATCGGGGATGCGCAAGAGGCCAGAATTGGAAGAGCGCAGAGATCGCGAAAGCTTGTAGGGCTGGAGGAGGTAACAGAGGGGCAAGGCCATGGAGGTATTTGAAAGCAAGGATGAGGATTTTAAAACTGAGCCATTGTTGGACCAGTGAAGGTCAGCAAGCACAATGGTGATGGGTGAGCGAGACTTGGAGCGATTTAAGATGTGGGCAGAGTTTTGGATGAGCACAAGTTTATGTAGGGTGCAAGATGGGAGGCTGGCCAAAAGAGCATTGGAATAGTCAAGTCTAGGATTAATAACTGATTACTGCAACAAATCCAATTGTTCCAAATTATTTCTCAACCCAGTTTTGTAGACATTATCACTTACCGATATCTGTGTACAAATATACCCTTAAAAACAGAGTTCATCATGTTTTCTATCTCATCCTGATTCTCTTGAAGCTAAAGGGAGACACAATAAAAAGGTGCATAAAATTGTCAAGCAAATGATCTAAATTATATTTATTTGAACAGAAATAAAAAAGAAATTACAGTTTAGAACATAGCTCAACAAATTGAAACTATAAAAATGAAGCCAAAAAGTAAAAAAAAGGAACAAACTGAATTGTAATGTCAAAAGTGTGAAAGGAGAAAAAAAGTTGGTGAAATGCAAAAGTTCTGCCAAGCATAGTTTTCTTCTTCAGCTTCATGAGGAAAACTCTCTGAATTCATGACGTGAGGAATTGCTTTTATAGTATATTAAGGACAAGCCAATAAGCCACATAAATCAAGTTACGTATTTCCAACTGTTATCAAGAGAATCATCAGTGTCCCAGAGCAACTGCTGAATGTTTTAACTGATTGCATCTGACCCAAAGGAAATTCAGGATATTTACAATAGTCATTCGAACTAGGCATAAGGTGAACAGCTTTTGAAATTAGTCCAATTACAATATACATGGAGTTGGTAAGAGGTATTTTTACTTCAGTTTTGCTTTTTTAGCGAGTGACAAGTGTAATGGCAGAATAATGACCAAAATGCTCTATGCAATTGATAGATGGTGATGTGCTCTTTTGTTGAAGAATCAATTATGCTGTAATCATGGCAACTTTATTGAATTATCTGCAGTTAATTATCAGAAATCGACAGCTATATTAAAAAATGGTTCATTCACTCCAGGGGAAGAGAAGGATACTATTTATATAGACCTTGCTGAACCGTAAAAAGTTTACTTTTCCTGTGCCCATCATGATGAGGGATATTAGTGTTGAGGGTGAATCTTCCATTTCAGCCACCCAGTGTCAGCATCAAGCACGCTCAGCTCAGATACAATACAGCTAAATGCAAATTAAAGCTATCTCTACTCTGCTCCAACATGTCTCATCCCCAATTACAGAAGAGTACCCCCTACTGCATGAGTGTGGCATTTACCCAGTTTCCACACCAGCCATTCTATAGCCCTTGTGTGTGTCCATTCTTGCTGAATTTGGAGCCGTTTTGTGCTATAGGCCCACTAGGAAGTGGATTGAGACTACCCAAGCTCATTTCATACAGGGCAGTTACAACCAATAGAGGAATTTTTCATCTGGGCTGAATTTGAATCCAAGTCCCAGTGGTCAAAAGCCAGGGTCCTATCAAATGTGTCTCTCTGAAAATTTGAACAAAATGTTCGCGCTTTTGCTACTTGAAGTGTTCTCTGTCCTTCCCAACTCACAACTTTATACCATAATCAATTGTGTGTGAATAAGACCAAGTACAGTGATGAGCACTTAATGAACTTTACATCTGTGTATCATATATTCGCTTTAGGGCATTCAAATGATTAAAAAAATTAATCACAATTAATCTTGAAGAAAATTTTTAATCAGTTAATCTTTGTTTTAATCGCATATTTAATTGATACAATTACTGCATCCATCTCATTCAAGTTTATTTTATTACTGTTGCTATCATCCAAAAAAATCATCCAGCGTAAAAACCTTGTTTTCCTAATTCTGAAAAAGCAACATAAAAATAAATGGATCTTGTTTAGGAAAATGTGTTCAAAAACAAAATGCTTGAAATCTGAAATAAAAACAGAAAATGGTGGAACTACACAGGTGGTCAGGTAGCATCTGTGGAGAGAGAAACAGAGTTAATGCTACAGAACTGGAAAAAGTTAGAGATGTAACATGTTTTAAGCAAGTGCAGAGACAGGGAGAGGGGAGGAAAGAACAAAAGGAAAGGTTTGTGATAGGGTGGAAGGCAGGAGAGATTAAATGACAAAAGGGATGATGGTACATGGCAAAAGGAGATGGTTATGGGACAAGTAAAGAAACAAAAGTGGTCATAACCACTGCTCTTATTTTTTCGGACACCAGCTGTTGGCAATGATTCTGCTGTTGTCATTTACACTTCCTCTAAACCCATCTTTATTTGTCTCGGGCTTTAAGATCCAATAGGATGGTCATTCTACCCAAGGTGAAGTTGTGGGAGCATCAGGTTGGCCTCACTCACTGCCTGGCCGTTGCTCCCAACCCGGGCCTCCTATCCCCTGCCACTGCCCTCCCTGGGCTGTCCCGCCCTCATTCACATTCAACACCTACATTTTCTACCAGGGCTCCTCCAGCTGTACAAGTGGCATTCTATTCCTGGTGCCAAGGCTGGATGGAGGGAGGAGAGAATAGAGAGCATGCGATTCACAACTGACTTCCAATACCAAGTCAATGAGCAGCTGATATCTGCTTTGCCCGTATCGATTACTCCAGTTACCAGAACTACTCATCCAATGTAACTTCCATGGTTAATGCACGCTAAAAAAAATGCACCTCCAAAAAAATGAATGCATTAATCACAGAAGTTAGTTAACTGTGATTAATTGAAAGCCTTAATTCTCAAGTCCACAATAATCTTTCTTGACTTGTTTTGTTTGGAGTTTTATTAGCATGTTTCAGCAATTATGTCTTCTTTTTAATAATATTTCCACTGAGACGTTCTCCAAATATTGAAATTGTTAAAAAGTGTTAACTGTAAAACTGCAACAATCTGTCCACTGCCTTTAAGGAAAGTAGGCCATTCAGAACTTTGTTTTGCAGAAAGAAATTCCTGATGACATGGGGGCTTTAAAGTATAATTCTGCCAATTGCCATCTCTCAGTAGCTGCTGTTAACAGATCACATCCAATAAATGAGATTTTACGCAAGTAATTCAGCACTGTGTTTCTCCACTGGGGTTTAAACAGTAAAACTGAAGGTGATAAATCCCTCAAGCAGCCTCCATGTAAACACTCTTGCCATCAAAAAGCTGTTGTAGACAGCCAATAAGTGAAGTCAAATCTCCTTAACTGCCTCCACTGCTTTCCTTCTCCTCTCTCAACTCAATGGGATTGAATTACTGGTTCTGCAGAATGGGCAAAGTTTTATACAACAATCAGCCAACCTTCCTTAAATCATTGCCCTCCAGACCCCAGTTCTGCTCTGCTTATCCTTGAAGCCATTTCAGTCTCGTCCTCAGAATGCTTCCTTAACCATACCTATTCTTCTTGAACCCACTCTTCAATGCACTGTTTCCTTTAATTTTCCACTTTCACATGTTTTAAAATTGCTGAGAATGCTCCAAACTGCAATGAAATAGGGTACAGTGAAAAGGTTTGACAGTAAACAGAGGGAAAAGCAAAAGTGAAACATGGAACAATGAAACTAAGCATTTTTGTCAAGAACAACTTGGATGTAGAAAAATAAAGTCGATAGGGAACAGATGCTAAATTGTGGAAGGCAAGGTAACCAAAATCTTGGTCACAAAAATGGATATTGTGAAGGTTTTAAAAAGGTGGAGGAAGAAGGGGAGAGTTTTAGAGAGGGATAGCCAGAAGAGAAGGGTCGAGCTGGCTGACAGCTGTGCTACCAATGGTGGGGCAAAGAGGGCAGGATGCAGAAAAGGCCAGTGTCAAGAGGACTGAAGTGTGCAAGAAGGGATAAAAGGGGTTGTAGAGATAAAGTGGGAAGACACCATGTGTGGGGGGGGGGTTGAAGAAGAGGACAATGACATTGAGGATCAGGAGGCTAATGTAGATCAGCGAGAATGGGAGTGATGGGCAGTGAGGTAGGATATGGGCAGCTGGATTTATAGAGGATATAGGATGGGAGGCCAGCATGAAAAATATAGAAGAAATTGCGTGTAGAGCTGAAAAAAGCATGGATAATGATTTCAGTGACAGTACGTTGAAGTGGGAGTGGAGGTTGGCAATGTTGTAAAAGTGGAACTAAGCGGTCTTGGTGATGATTAGGATGTGGGTTTGAATTTCAGTTCTGGGAATGGGTGCCAAGGTTTTGTAGGACTGGTTCAGCCTGAGTGAGCTGCTCAATAGGGAGGTGGAGTCAGTGACAATGGACCACAATTTATGGCAGGAACTGAAAACAATGGCTTCTATTTCCTGAGTTTTGATTCATCATGACTTGATGTTTAACAGGTAGTCTGGCAGCACAGAGGTGATTGTGGAGTTGAGGGATGTGGTGGAGAGATTGAGCTGGCTATCAACAACATACCAATGGAAACTGACTCCAGATCATACTACAAGGGGACAACACATAGACAAGAAAGCAAGAGAAGGTACCTAGTATAGATTCTAGGGGAACTCAAGAGCTCACTGTGCAGGGGTAAGAAGGAAAGCCAGTGCTGGAGATGCACAGGTGCTTCTGGACCACACATCAACAGTCTTACATAGCTGTATAAGAGAGATGGTACAATGAGAATGGAGTGTTAAACATACAAAACACAGCAGAGGTTGAGGAGGAATAACACAATCTTGATCAAAGGATGTAATTTTGTTACTTTGACCTGAGTTGATCAGTGCCGTTGGCAAGGCGGAAGCTGGACTGAAGAGATTCTAATAGGGTGTTTTAAGAGAGATGAAGACTGAGATGCGAGGCAATGATATGTCTGAGGCCCTTAGAGAGGAAAAAAAGGTTAAAGTTTGGAAATAGTTCTATAGAACAGATGGGTGACTGGTTTTGAAAGCGATGGGGAATTTGAGTTAGAGTGGGTGGGAGACGAAGGATGGAGATCAGAAGCAGGGGAAAAGAGGAAGGGGAGATGAGATGATCATGGCAGAGGTAGCTATATGGATGGTCTGAATTTTTAAAGATGAAAAAGCCCACAAGCTCCTTATACTTGATAAGGAAGGGGTTTGAGGAGACAGTTAAACATGCAGTCAAGGGACTTCTGGCTGCCTTCCAGGATAGCTCTGGAGTAAGAGGAGGCTTTCACTGAGTAGAGCTAAGTACTGCAATGTTTGACATAGTCAAGCCAAATCTAGTAAAGAGTGGCTATGCTAGCTGCGTGCCAGATACACTATTTAGTGAGAATTACGGTCTCAAAAACAGAGTGGAGGGAGCAGTTGAGTAAGCCAACAGTTGCAGAGATGCAATGGGTGAAAGGCCAGACGAGCAGTGATCAGAATAAACTTTGTCAATGATCGAGACCTTGGGAGCATGACAGAGGATGAAAATGAGGGGGTATGGGTGAAAGAGTCTATGTGAAGGATGAGATTGAGAGAGAATAGGAGGACAGATATATCAAAGGGTATTTATGTGCAGGTTGAAGTCACCGAATGAGTTATCGCTCTGTGCAAAGGCTGACTGAGGAGAGAAGGAAAAGGTATCTTGGTTGCGGATGTCAGTATGGCACTGGGCATGCGGTATCCAACAAGGATTTTAAGCGAGAGGTGTGAGAGATGGAAAAGGGTGAGCTGCTTGAATGAGGAGAAGGTACCAGAGGAATGGGGGGGGGGGGGAAAAGAGGTAAAAGTGGGACTTGATAAGAAGGGCTCCTCTACCATTGTGACAATATGACAGGACACGTGATGGAAATTACAGCCAGGAGGGGAGACTTGCGAGGGGGAAGGAGTCACCACTTTTAAGCTGGGTTTCCACAAAATCTAGGCTGTCGATAGAGGAATAAACAACAGGTAGCGAGAGCCTTATTTGTGAATGAACATTTTGGGGGGGGCGATACAAAAAGAGGCGGTGATTGAGTACACCAGCAGGGACAGAGTGGGGAGATAGTTGAAGAGGTAAATGGGATTGGGCAAGCTGGGGGAGGGGGGGGAAAGAGAAGAGAGAGATTGGAGAAGTTAACCTCAAAGAACGAGCATCTAGCGCTCCATTATTTCAATATCATTTTACCATAAATAATTTTAAAACAGAGTTGGATGAGCAACTTACAGGATTACAGACAAAAAACCAGGGATATGGGACTAAGCACAACTGAAATAACAACAGAAAATGCTGGAAAAACTCAGCAGGTCAGGCAACATCCGTGGAGAGAAATTTGAGTTGACGTTTCGGGTTTGACCCTTCTTCAAAACTGGAGAGAAAAGGAACTAGATCGAAGGCAGGGCTGCGATCGGACAAAAGAATAAAAGAACCAAAAGAAGTAAGAGAGATTAGAAGCTAGACGAGATGGTAATATGCTGGGATTAGGTGTAAAGTGTACTGGCAGGGCAAAAGATAGCTGCCAGGTGTGAGAGAGAAACAAAAGGAAAGGGGGGGGGGGGGGGGGGGGAGGAAAGGAGTGGAAAAATAAGTAAAAATGAAATAGGGGCCGAGGTTATGATCTGAAATTGTTGAACTCGATATTGAGACCGGAAGGCTGCAGAGTGCCTAATCGGAAGATGAGGTGCTGTTCCTCGAGTTTACGTTGAGCTTCCGTGGAACAGTACAAGAGGCCAAGGACGGTGAGGTCCGAGTGGGAATGGAGCGGTGAATTGAAATGACAGGCGACCGGAAGCTCGGGGTCACCCTTACGGACTGAACGGAGGTGTTCCGCAAAGCGGTCACCCAATCTGCGTTTGGCGACCAAACGCAGATTGGGTGACCGCTTTGCGGAACACCTCCGTTCAGTCCGTAAGGGTGACCCCGAGCTTCCGGTCGCCTGTCATTTCAATTCACCGCTCCATTCCCACTCGGACCTCACCGTCCTTGGCCTCTTGTACTGTTCCACGGAAGCTCAACGTAAACTCGAGGAACAGCACCTCATCTTCCGATTAGGCACTCTGCAGCCTTCCGGTCTCAATATCGAGTTCAACAATTTCAGATCATAACCTCGGCCCCTATTTCATTTTTACTTATCTTTTTCCACTCCTTTCCTCCCCCCCCCCCCCCCCTTTCCTTTTGTTTCTCTCTCACACCTGGCAGCTATCTTTTGCCCTGCCAGTACACTTTACACCTAATCCCAGCATATTACCATCTCGTCTAGCTTCTAATCTCTTTTACTTCTTTTGGTTCTTTTATTCTTTTGTCCGATCGCAGCCCTGCCTTCGATCTAGTTCCTTTTCTCTCCAGTTTTGAAGAAGGGTCAAACCCGAAACGTCAACTCAAATTTCTCTCCACGGATGTTGCCTGACCTGCTGAGTTTTTCCAGCATTTTCTGTTATTTCGGATTTCCAACATCTGCAGTATTTTGCTATCGTACTAAGCACAACTGGTCTTTCAATGAGCCAGCACAGGCACGATGGGCCGAATGGCCCCCCTTCTGCGCTGTAAGTTTCTATGAATCTATCAATTTTTAAGTGCCGTAGTACTAGATCGCTAAATAATGGCACAACAAGCAAAATACTAGACCCTGTATATCTGCCAAAAACAGAAAAATGCTGGTTCTGATGAAGGGTTGTATACCTGAAATGCTAACATCTGTGGAAAAAGGAAAAAAGTTAAGTGATCTGCTAAATATTTCAAGCGTTTTTCTGTTTTTGTTTCCGATTCATGGCACAACTACTTGCCGACTAAAAGTAAACTATCTGCTAATAACTTTCAAATTTTGTTTCTCATGCAAGGAACTGTCAGGCTCTTGGTTCAAACTAAAATACTGTGTCACTCTGCCATGGAGTTATTTAAAAAGCCTTATTCTCTCCCCCAGAAAGCATTGTGTTCTGACAAAGGGCCTACAGCCAAATGTCAGCCCATCATTCCTCTCCCAAGACAACTAAGACCCATACTACCTCACCAGCATGCTCTGCTGTAAAGAAAATGGATGATATAGCTGCGGTCTGAATTTAATACATTTTACGTTCAGAGCAAACGGATGCAAAGTGCGCAGGAAAAGATTCAGATACTGAAGCTTGCATTGCATTGCAGTGCAGGACCCCAAAGATAGAGATGTCAAAGTGAGAATGGGAGGGGGAGGTCAGGGACACACAGATGGAATGAAGATGTTCGTCTAACTCCCTTAGTCAGAACCTGTTTTGTTATATTGGAGAGGTGTGATCGGCAGAGAGGGGGTAGGGAAAGCCAACTCCAACGGTACCCTCCTCCTGTCGAAATGCTTAGAACATGGCCTCGTCATCACCAACACCTTGTTCCGTCAGAGAGACAAGTACAAGGCTTCTTGGCAGCACCCTCGTTCCAAGCACTGGCATCTGCTGGACTACGTCATCGTCCGAGTGAGGGACCGCAAGGATGTCCTCATCACCGTGGGCAGCACGGTGGCATAGTGGTTAGCACTGTTGTCTCACAGCGCCAGGGACCCGGGTTCGAATCTGGCCTCAGGTGACTGTCTGTGTGGAGTTTGCACATTCTCCCCGTGTTTGCGTGGGTTTCCTCCGGGTGCTCCGGTTTCCTCCCACAGTCCAAAGATGTGCAGGTTAGGTTGATTGGCTATGATAAATTGACCCTTAGTGTTAGGGGGATTAAATACGTGGGGTTACGGGGATAGGGTGGGATATGTGTTGGTGCAGGGGTTACGGGGATCGGGTGGGATATGTGTCGGTGCAGGCTCGATGGGCCGAAATGGCCTCTATCTGCACTGTGGGGTTTCTGTGATTTCTGATCACCCGTGCCATGACAGGAGCTGATGACTGCTGGACAGACCACCGCCTAATCCGCTCTGTCATCTCCATCAATGTAGCCCCAAAACAGCGGCGACAACAGAAACAATGCCAGGAAAATTAACGCTGGAGCACTCAAAGACCCCGCTAAGAAAGCCCTATTCAGCCTGCGCCTCACAAACAACCGGACGACTCCCAGTGATGCAGAGACAGAGTGCCCACAGCGTCTGGTCTGCACTAGGCCTCCATAATCAGCACCTGTGAAGAGACGCTCGGTCACTCAACCAGGAAACACCAAGACTGGCTCGACGAGAATGACCAGGAGATCCAGGAGCTAATAAGCTGCAAGCGCAAGGCATTTCTGATCTGGAAACAGCAACAGAACTCGAGAGCAAGAAAGCAGCTCTACAGAAGCCTGAAGGCCGAGGTCCAACAAAAAACCTGTGACCTAAAGAACAGATGGTGGGTGGAGAAAGCGCAGGAGATCCAGCAGCTAGCCGACAACCACGACGTGCGTGGATTCTTTAGCGCAGTCAAGACCATCTACGGCCCAAGCACCCAAGGCCCTTCCCCACTGCGGGCCAAGAACAGAGAGGTACTCATCAAGGACAGGGAAGCAGTCAGTGCCCGCTGGAAGGAGCACTTCGAAGATCTCCTTAACCACGACTCGGTCTTCGACACGAGTGTCCTCAACTCCATCCCACAGCATGCTACCCGCCACCATCTCAGCACAACCCCAGCCCGGCATGAGGTTGAAAAGGCCATCCGACAACTGAAGAACAACAAGGCCTCAGGAGCAGATGGAATCCCCGCCGAGGCACTAAAGCATGGCGGAGAAGCACTACTGGCGCGAATTCATGAACTCATTTCTCTTATCTGGAAGGAGGAGAGCATGCCAGGGGATCTCCGAGACGCCGTAATTGTGACCATCTTCAAGAAAGGTGACAAGTCCGATTGCGGTAATTACAGAGGAATTTCCCTGCTGTCTGCCACAGGGAAAGTCATCGCAAGAATCCTCCTCAATCACCTTCTCCCAGTGGCCGAAGAGCTCCTCCCAGAGTCGCAATGCGGATTCCGCCCACTAAGAGGCACAATGGACACGATCTTCACCGCACGTCAATTACAAGAGAAATGCAGGGAACAGCACCAACCACTGTACATGGCCTTCTTTGATCTCACAAAGGCCTTCGACACTGTCAACCGTGAGGGATTATGGAGTGTCCTCCTCAAATTTGGCTGCCCTCAAAAGTTTGTCACTATCCTCCGCCTGCTTCACGACGACATGCAAGCCGTGATCCTGACCAACGGTTCCACACAGACCCAATTCACGTACGAACCGGGGTCAAGCAAGGCGTTGTCATCGCACCAACGCTCTTCTCAATCTACCTTGCTGCAATGCTCCATCTCACCCTCAGTAAGCTCCCCACTGGAGTGGAGCTAATTTACAGAACAAACGGGAAACTGTTCAACCTCCGTCGCCTCCAGTCCAGATCCAAGGTCGTCCCATCCTCTGTCGTTGAATTACAGTAGGCAGACGATGCTTGTGTCTGCACTCACTCGGAGGTCGAACTCCAAACCATCGTAAACACCTTCACCGAAGCATACGAAAGCATGGGCCTTACACTAAACATCCGTAAGGCAAATTCCTCTACCAACCTGCCCCCGCCACACAGTGCTGCCCCCTGATTATCAAAATCCACGACAGGGCCTTGGACAATGTGGACCACTTTCCATACCTCAGGAGCCTACTGTCAACAAGGGCAGACGTCGACAACGAAGTCCAACACCGCCTTCAGTGTGCCAGTGCAGCCTTCGGTCGCCTGAGGAAGAGAGTGTTTGAAGACCAGGACCTCAAACCCGGCACTAAGCTCATGGTCTACAGGGCAGCAGTGATACCTGCCCTGCTGTATGCCTCAGAGACATGGACCATGTACAGCAGGCACCTCAAAGCACTGGAGGTACCACCAACGCTGCCTCCGCAAGATCCTGCAAATCCATTGGCAGGATAGGCGCACCAACGTCAGTGTTCTTGCTCAGGCCAACATCCCCAGCATCAAAGCTCTGACCACGCTCAATCAGCTCCAATGGACGGGTCACATTGTCCGCATGCCCGATACGAGACTCCCAAAACAAGCACTCTGCTCGGAGCTCCGGCACGGCAAGAGAGCCCCAGGTGGGCAGAGGAAACGCTTCAAGGGCACCCTCAAAGCCTCCTTGAAAAAGTGTATCCCCACCGACACCTGGGAATCCCTGGCCTAAGACCGCACAAAATGGAGGAGAAGCATCCGGGAAGGCGCCGAACACCTCGAGTCTCTTCGCTGGGAGCAAGCGGAAGCCAAGTGCAGGCGGAGCAAGGAGTGCACGTCAACCCAAGCACCCCACCCACCCGCCCCTTCAACCACCGTCTGCCCCACCTGTGACAGAGACTGTAGGTCCCACATTGGGCTAATCAGTCACCTGCGAGCTCATTTTTAATGTGGAAGCAAGTCATCCTTGGTTCCGAGGGACTGCCTAAGAAGATATTTACCGAACTGGCATACTCAATGTGCCTTGGTAGCATTTTTGTTTTATTATAGACCTGTTGCATTTGCAGATTATGTTCTTTCTTCTATTTTTCTATTTTCTCACTTTGTTTGTTTACATGAGCCTCTGCCATGTTCTGTCACTCTTGAACATTCTTCTTATTCTTTCCATCACCTCACCAATGACCTTTTATGTCATTCAACAGTTTTCTATTAAGCAGTTTGTAGATCAATGAACCCACTAGCTTTCTTTCAAAGATTGGAGTATTTTTCTCTACTCTACCACTCTATTTTTTCAATCTCACCAATATACTTCCTTATCTTTTGGTCTTCAGTTCGGATGAAGGGTGTACGCTTGAAATTGAAACTTGCCATTTTTCTTTACAGATGTTAACAGACGAATGTGCAGTTTTCAGAATTTTCTGGTTTTAATTTTAAGATTTCCAGCATTTAGAGTTTTTTCTATTTCTAGTTATTATTGGTTAAGGTTTATTTCATATTGTAATAAAAATACTTCAACCACAGTGCCCATTTTTAATATGGCAAAAATAAGTGTGGTTTGGGAATACAACATTACCAAAATGTAGCCACCAGCTTCTGAAAGAAATCAACTGGTGTAGCCTGATTACATAAAAGGAAATGTTTTTCAACTTTACATGAACATTTGCTCACAGATTAATAACTTCTAGACCTACACAGGTCTGTGTCTGTAGTGTTTCATCTAGAAAAATCATATTACAAAATAAATGCAGAAATCTTAGCGCTTACATATTAACACTAGTATATTGTTCTTAGTTATGGATTAATTCTGAGTCAATTAGTTAACATGATTACAGTATTTTCTACCACAAAAAATATACACTTCCTCTTTCTGCCATTTGCATATTTAAATCATTTTCAGGAATTTATTGCTATATATGCCCAAATGTGAAACATTTGCAAAAGCAATAAAGCACACCTGTAGACTTACCTCCTTTCTCTTTTGTAAAAGCAACTCCAATCTATCATTGGCTCGTTTGCCTATCATTTTGTTCCTTTCAGCCTCATACTGTCTTTGTGTGTTATCTTGATGTATACTTAAGTTTAAGGCCACATTCACCAATGCAGTCATCAGCTTCATAGCTGTGAGGGAAACAAAATAAAAATGTTAACTGCAAATCAATGCAATATAGTAATGTGCAAATGGCCAAGCTCAGTCATATTTATATCTCTTTGTAGTGTATGAAAATACCATGGCCCGGAATTTGCAGTCAGCAGCGAAACAAAGGCGTTCGCTGCTGGTCCCAAAGTATGCTTTGCACAAGGATTTCACAATCCATGTGTTGAGAATGTCAGGTTTTCCGGCCTTCAATTCAATGGACTGTAGTGGGGATCCCCTTGGTCGAACTGCTGCGACGTCAACAGGCTGTCTAAGCAGCCAATCAAAAGGCAGAATTCTCACAGACAGCGAACAAAGAAGTGAGTAAGCTCTTAAAATTCTAACTTTTTAAAAGAGAGCAAAAGAAAGATTGGGGCTCTCACATGGGGAAAAGGCAAACTGAAATAAAGGTGGACAAACTTTTAAAAAATTTAACTTTTTTTTGAAGTTTCTTCAAAATTTTAATTTTTATTAAAATGGACAAATTTTACACTGCACAAAATTAAAATTAGTTTTCCAGGCCCTTAACATTTGTCTAGCAGTCAATATGCTGTAAAAATCCTAGTTACACCTAATCCCTTTGGGTCTAACTTTTAGTGGGGAATTTAACAACGTACTTACTGTGGAAGAGCCAAAGTTTTCATCAATTTCAATGAGCTGGCTGATTACACAGATTACCGGCTCTTTTGGGGGGGGGGGGGGGGGGCGGCCATTGAGGGTCACAGCGCAGCCTGTTTCAGAGCTGTCAATTACTGGTATTTCCGCCTGTGCATGCGCCAAATCCCGAAGTTGCGTTCAGTTTCAAAGATGGAATGATGGCGAACGCTGCCAGTTCGCAGTCATCCTCACCGCAAATTCTGGGCCCATGTTTCATGTAAGGTCAGGTTTAATAGAATAATTTAAATATCACCTCTAAAATGAACTGCATATGCTTATGTTGAACTTGGGCTGAACACTGAGTTCATGTCAGTATAAGCAGGTGACTTAAAGTGAATCTGCTTTTTTCTTTATTTGAAGTTCTTTGCCTGTAGTTCAAAGTGCAGCAACACTGAACCATAAGCAATGTCTGATTAAGTCCTCAGATAACACAAAAATAACTGTCTCCACAAAGCTACTTACTACTTAAGCAAGCTGATGTTTTTTAATGGGTGAACACCAAACTGCATTTAAGTAACCCCAACAAAATCCATACATTAAACAAAGCAATATCCATTTTAACAACTGGAACTGCTGCAAAGCAAATTGATGCAAGTCAGCAAGAACAGCTAGCACTTGACGGAATGTCACATCAAATATTGATGAAAATGTAAAGCAAATGAAAAGTGTAAATACACATTGACTTAATCCATATTCTAGATTTCCTTTATTGCTGTACTAAGTTAAAACAAACTTTAAAAAAAGACAATCTGAGCTAACCTTGCAGCCTGAATGAGACCAGTTTGTTTTGAATTGTGGGAAATTTTCATCTGTGAGGGGTCAGACCCACTGAGAACTGGGTCAAGGCTGCACAAACATATTTTAGATGGGTATCTTACAGCCAGCTGACAAAGCCAATCTTCAGCTCACCGGTCCAATCACAATTCAAATAGGAGGCCAACAGGAAAAACAATATGCTAACTCAAACCACCATCCAGCCTCATTTAGTCAACATTTAAGTTGTTAAAGAATCTGAAGGTAAATTTAAAAGCACTAAACCCCCAAATTCTATATTTAAAAATCTGCTCCAGAAGATCACAGGAGAGATTAATTACATGTTTGAAAAATTGAAATGGATATTATCGTGACATCAGTAAATGGAATGCACCATTACCCAGCACTGACTCAAGTCTAGCTGTTTTCCAGATTGATAGTCACTTCCAAACTTGACTATTCTAATGCTCCCCTGGCTGGCCTCCCTATCCACCCCCGCCCTTGCTGACCTACATTGGCTCCTGATTCCCCAATGCCTCCAATTTAAAATTCTCATCCTTGTGTTTAAATTCCCCCACGGTCTCACCGCTCTCCCTATCTCTATAACCTCCTCCAGTCCTACAGCTCACCCCCGAAACTCTCCAACTACCTGCACTACTTTAAGAGCCTCCTTAAAACACACCTCTTCGACCAAGCCTTTGGTCATTCCTCCTAATATCGCCTGCTTTGTTTAGGCAGCCAATTGTGTCCGATTATGCCTCAGACATTTTTCTACATTAAAGGCGCTATATAAATGGAAGTTGTTCTTGTTCTGCTCAGGAAGAGGCAATTTGCTTTAAACTCCAAACCTGCTGCAAGTTTCATTGGGGCCATAATTAAACTCAAATACAGAAGTGTTGCATGTGTCAGATCGGAGTCATAAAATAAACTCATGTAGCCCTTTAAATGTAGTAAGATTAATATTTAGTGTGCGCAAAAACAACTACAAATGTACCTCTAAATAATTTATATTCTGTGTTTAACAAGTCATACACCATAGTAAATGTCCCTCAGCATCTGAACAAAGTATCCTTCACGTAAACTACTATTCAGTGCACAAAACTGTCAACTTACCAGCCAACGTACTGGTGTGCCTGAAGGCTCGAACTTGGGAATCCGAAAGCCCAGTTAGCAGAGAAATCACTGTATCCATCATGTACTCATCATAAATAATACTGTACTGACACTGCCGGATCAGCACTCCAATAAACTCACAGAAATTTGATCGGAATTTCTTCCACTGAGGACCAGGCATAGTTAGAGGATAATCTCCACTGTCCTGTAAATAAATATACTCCAAACTATAATCTTAATTGAATGTCATTAAATGGTCTGTTAATTTATTACTGTGAAGCACCACAGTTTTATTTACTATATACACAGCAATCTTTTTTTCTGGCAAGTCTTGCTTGGCCCACATTCTTGGCAAAAGACCAACTACAAACATATTTATAAATAAATGTCCAATATAGCATCATTCCATTAATCAAACTGCTGGGGAAGCTTGCAAAAACTCAGAGGCTTGATCTAGTAAAAATCTCTAACTTATTTAAAATCATATAGCTCATTATTGTAACAGAATACCAGAGAACTACATTTCAACATGAAATTAAAAATGTTTACAAGATGCTTAGTAAATGGCTTCAAATTGACTGATTTCATTTGAATGAAGCATTTTCTTAACTTTAAAGGGCCAGGGACATGAAGTTGTTTTGGTTGGCCAGGCTATCAAAAATAGCAGCGACCATATTCAAGTTCACTGCTATTTCACAATTCCAGTAATATTCAGTTCGGATGACTATATCTTTCAAATTGGTCAGAACGGGGGGTAGGGGTAAAGAGTTTAAAGGAAAATGTTATAAACGCACTTGTCAGTTTAATTTGTAATCATCCAAATCACGACTGTGGCTACCTGGGAAACATGGCAATTGAACAAACTATTGGCTAAACAACCTCACTTAATATAATCTTGCCTCTAAATAATTACCTGGCTTTCCTTTGACTGCAGTTTTAATTCTTTGGAAAAAACATACAACTCAGGACTCAGATACCCTTAAAATTACAGCAATATCAATAGTAAATATTTTTGGACTTGTAATCCACATTACTTAAGTGCAAAAAAAAAGGGCTTTTTTGCCCCATTAGTGAGCTTTTAAAAGCTGATTTTGAACTTCCATGGGAGATTACTGTACCCAATATTCAACTTTGCTGCAAAAGAGGACTAACAATTACAACATATAACAGACCAAGGATCAAACCTGGGATCATCCCGATTTGTATGTTCACCATGGTGCATTTATTCACTGAACTACTGGGGACTCACCTCATCAAACTCTTCAGTCATTTTCCTAATTATTTCTGTATTTTGCATATTTCGAAACATCTCAATTCTTACAGTGCCTGCAAAGAAAATATAAACAAGAGATTATAAAGAAAAGATCAGTGTTACAGCTCGATCCATGAATATAATAATGACTGATGAGTCTCACAAAGCACCAATGTAAAATTCTACTCAAGCTAGTATAAGTGTGCAGTGGAAACAAAGCAAAATAAAAAGTTTGGATTTCACGTCACATATTTGGACACACATTATATCTTGCATAACCAAAGCCGGTCCAGCTGCTTCATTAACAGGAACATATATGTTACAAAACCAACCACTTAAATAGTTGATGTAACAAACCACAAAAGAGAGAAAAATCAGCACAACTTTTATTACAGCAAAACTGTACAAAAAATATTTGTACTTCTGCACAGTTAGAAGTACCTCCAATTATGGTTGTGTTTCCCACAACATTGCACATTTCCCTTACCTTAAAGTCTATTGGTTACATTGGAACAAAATTTACACCTGTGACTTTCATCAGCGAGTTGAAAACCTACATTTCCGGTTCATTTATTTAAAAAAATTAATGAACATGCAACTTACATATGCATATTTATGTTAATTTACTGTGTAATAAATATTTGTACAAAAATGCAGTTGATATTCTATGATAAGCTCTATCCTCTTTATTTCACTTAGCAGTTAAGTCAGGATCGGAAACAATTTTTAGTTGCGTAAGAAAAACTCAACATGAATGCATTTAAAATCTAGTCATGGAAAATTGATGTATTTTGGTCCAATAAATGAGGACATAATCCTTTATGAAACATGACTAACAACTGAACATGAAAAAATATCAAGCATTAGTTCAAAAATAAATCAATGACTTGAAAAAGACTCCCAATTATATATTACTGATTTCTCAAACTGTTATCTTTTCTATGAAGACTCCCTTCATTTTTGTAGAGCTCTTTTGTTTACATTACATAGGGGGAGCCAGTGAGTCAGTTTGAGCAGACATTGTTAATAGAAACAAATATATAACTGTATTCGACTGTTCAACAATAAGTTACTTGTACAAAATCAGAGAGAGCTTGATGAATATACAAAAAGTCAGTGATTAGGCATTTACTGTAAGACATTACTTTCATGATTTATACTTAAAAAATTATATAGCTTGTACAAAAATACAACTAGACCGCAAGGTGTAAAAATGTTGTTTAGTTGGAATAAACCATAAAAAATATTCCCTGATGCAATGGATTTTTTATGGCATAGACATATTACAGCTCTTCGGTGAATACTTTAGATTTACCTTTACATCCTGAGCACTGGATGAAAAAGTTGATTAAGTCCAAAAGTGCGATGTCCCTGTCCTGCTTGTATGATTCTATCCAGTCATCAACCACAGACTGTTGAGAGAATTGTTACTATCAATTAATTACGAAAGCTGGATAAACCTCAGATTAGGTATTTACAGCAGCTGCTACCCTACAACTTCATTGCACAAAACTATTCATCATAAAATACTTCACAATAACTTTTCCCAGCAAGATTTTGCTGTGCTTGGGCATTATGAAGTAAAATGTTACATACAACACAGATCTCCCCATAAACACAATAGCAAAATACTGCGGATGCTGGAAATCTGAAATAACAACAGAAAACGCTGGAAAAACTCAGCAGGCCAGACAGCATCCGTGGAGAGAGAAACAGAGTCAACGCTTCAGGTCGAAGACCTTTCGTCAGAACTGGAAACAAGCAGGAAAAGGAACAGATTTTAAAGCAAGTTTAGGGGCTGGGAAATGGGGGAGGGGATGAAGGAACAAAAGGGAAGGTCAGTGATAGGATGGAAGGCAGGAGAAGTAAAGAGGCATTAAGAGATATTCAAGGCAAGAGGAAATGGTAATGGGACAGGTTAAAAAACAAAGGATGGTTCTAGATGGAATGTGAATTGCGCTGGCAGAATGAAAGACAGCTGCCATGTGGACCCCGCCTCCTGTAAGGACTCTATTCCATTCTCCCAGTTTCTACATCTCTGCTGCATCTGCTCCGACGATGCCACCTTCCATACCAGTGCTTCCGACATGTCTTCCTTTTTCCTCAACCGGGGATTCCCCTCTACTCTTGTTGACACGGCTCTCGAAGGTGTCCGTTCTATCTCCCGCACTTCTGCCCTCACCCCTGCCCCTCCCTCCCGGAACCACGACAGAGTTCCCCTTGTCCTCACCTTTCACCCGGCCAGCCTCCACATTCAACGGACCATCCTCCGCCATTTCCGCCACCTCCAGCGTGATCCCACCACCAAACGCATCTTCCCCTCACCTCCCCTTTCAGCATTCCGTAGGGACCGCTCCCTCCGCAACACCCTAGTCTACTCCTCTATCACCCCCAGCACCCCTTCTCCCGGCACCTTCCCATGCAAGCGCAGGAGATGCAACACATGCCCTTATACCTCCCCCCTTCCCACTGTCCAGGGCCCCAAACACCCCTTTCCAGGTGAAACAGTGATTTACTTGTACTTCTTGCAATTTAGTATACTGTATTCACTGCTCACGATGTGGTCTCCTCTACATTGGGGAGACCAAACGCAGATTGGGTGACCGCTTTGTGGAACACCTCCGTTCAGTCCATAAGGGGGACCCCGAGCTTCCGGTCGCCTGTCACTTTAATTCACCGCTCCATTCCCACTCAGACCTCACCGTCCTCGGCCTCTGGCATTGTTCCACGTAAGCTCAGCGTAAGCTCAAGGAACAGCACTTCATCTTTCGATTAGGCACTTTACAGCCCTCTGGACTCAACATAGAGTTCAACAATTTCAGATCATAATCTCGGCCCCGATCACACATATTTTTTATCCACACTTTGTTTGTGCTTTTTTCCACATGGCAGCTGTCTTTCATTCTGTCAGCGCAATTCACACTCCTAGAGCCATCCTTTATTTCTTAACCTGTCCCATTACCATCTCCTCTTGCCTTGAATATCTCTTAATGCCTCTTTTCTTCTCCTGCCTTCCATCCTATCACAGACTTTTGTTCTTTCATCCCCTCCCCCATTTCCCAGCCCCTAAACTTGCTTTAAAATCTGTTCCTTTTCCTGCTTGTTTCCAGTTCTGACGAAAGGTCTTCGACCTGAAACGTTAACTCTGTTTCTCTCTCCACGGATGCTGCCTGGCCCGCTGAGTTTTTCCAGCGTTTTGTGTTATCTCACCATAAACACTCTGATCTGTACTTGTACTGCAAGGCAACTGCCGGTATGTATATTAGTGCATTTACAAATGCTTGTCAGCCAACTTAAAGGCCAAGTATGTACAACTGAACTCAAGCCTCCAAATCACACTATGATGCAAGGCAAGATATTTTAAATTTATATATACACACACAGACACACACATTTAATGCCAGTTAGGAACAGAAAGCTTCTATAGAACTCCCACCTCTGATGCATTATCACCATTCTGCTCATGACATTAGGAATAGGAACAGATTGCAGCATTCCCCATTCAAAATATAAACTCTTGCAACACATCTTTTTTTGGTTCTTTTTTAGATCCTTTGAGCAGGATGGAGAAATCGGCTCTAAGAGCACAAGATAATAATTTGTTCTTAGATCTTCCCCCATTGCAGGAACAAACTGTTGCCTTAATCCTTAGTGCCACAGCAAATCTTAGCCCATTTTAAAATCTTACAGCCTTGCCTAAAAGGCAGCTCCATTTAATATAAAATAGGCTGCTTCAACATATTTTATCAGAATGGTAAGGTCACAACTGCAACTTTACGAATACAAATCTTGCACATTCACAGTGCTGTGTTCAAAATTACTGAATTGGCACAGCATATAAATGGGGATTGATTCTCTTAGCTAGAACTACTTTGTCTCTTCTGCATTCCTGATGTTATTAGCAATACTGTTAAAAGATTCTTCCAAAACATAATGGTGGGACAGTATAATTTGCTTCTTTAAAAAAGAGCAGATTGCAGATAATGACAGTAGTTCTTGAAAAGTATATATTTTTTAAACTTTACCTGAAAAATAAACTGTGATTAATGGAATACTGTATGGGGGCACTGTAGGTATCTCCACTTGTGGCCTAACCAGAAAACTTAGAAGTGAATGATTAGGTCAGATCCCAATTGGAGATATAAATCCTGTCTCATTGCCCTTCCAAATGTAGAATTTTCAGGAATGTAAGGAAATGGATTCAACTTTTTTTTTTTTTTTAATCACTCCTGTAACATGCTTGTAACTTAATTAGCAAGGGTCAGAAATAATTTGCTTGATCTTTCCATGAAAAAAGATTGAGGGGAATGGTCCATAAGATTATTTTATTTTTCATTTACCTGCATGGCACTCTTTCCCATTTTCACCACCTCAAACAGTGTGACTGGTTCAACTTCTCCATTTTGCTGATGGTGACCATTAGCCTTTCCCTGACTTGCTCTGCCACCTGTTCCTGCGCGACTTTTCTCTCCTGGAGTACGTCTTGCCTTCTTAGCAGTCTTGGAAAAGAGAACAAAGAGGCATTTAAAAAAAAAAAAAAAAAATTTAAGTTGAAAAGGGCACCTTCACAACTTGAGAGTTTTTACCTAGCTCAGTTATTCTTAAAATTTCAGGAAAAAACAGTATATTCAAAGGATATTGACTGTCTATTTCCACCATGAGCTGGAAGCAAACATTTTATGAACAGAGATTGTTACACCTAATATAAGCAAGCTTCCTTTATGTGAACAGGCTTTCTTTATGTGAACTTATTGTTGCTATAAAGTAATTAATCCAACGAAGAAACCAAAGGCACCCTGTTCCATTAATAAACTTTGGTCAGAACACATACAAATTAACCTTCCTTCACCCGTGTAAGATTGCCAGCTTATTTGGCCTTGCTCAACAGGAACAGAATACCATCAGGATTCCTCCTCCCTTGAATGTAGTGTCTCAACCATATGGTACCACAGCAGCAGTCAGGACTCAACCCCAGAACCTCGCTGGCTGGTGTGGCTCTGCACTATGTCACACTTGCACAGAATGAATACTGCAAATTTTTTATTTTGCAAACTTCCCTTCCTCTTCCCCATTCCCAGCTGGGTCCCCAAACATCAGTTCTAAACATCCATCCACTCACACCAATGGATGGGCTAAAAGTGACCACCTTAACAGTATTGAGAGGCCACCACGCTCCCCGCCCAAATTTCACAGGGATCCTACCAAGTACTGTTGTTTAATTCTACAGGAAACTCTCATTTAAACGGCACCTAAATATCCGGAATTCTCTATTAACCGGCAAAATTCTCACTCCGAAAACAACACCTCAATAACCAGCAATGTTGCCAAGTCTGAGTCTCCTGCGGAGGCCGAGTTAGTCAGTGGGGGTAGTTCTCCAAACTGCCACTACTCGGCTTCTTGGCGCCGTCGGAAGTCGAACACCTCAATACCCCTGTAACCGGAGTCTGACTCTCCCGCGCTGCCGGTAGTCTCTTCTGATCTGCCATTTTACGGGGTACTGTGTCTCCCACGCTGCTGGTAGTCATTGCATTGCATTACCCTCAACTGGCAGTACTGTACTTAATCAAGCATCTTCCACCATCCATTTAACACAACATTCTGTAGGTGAGTACCCAATTACTGTGTACTGCACATTTCTTGATTTTTAAATTTTTCTTTGTTAAAAATAGCCTCGGTAGATAACCCTCTCCGTCATCCGGAATTTTTGATCAACCAGCAACACGCCGGTCCCGTCGGTGCCAGATAACAAAGAGTTTCCTGTACATTCCTAGATAGAAATTGCTTACAGAGTTCCAAAAGGTTTCCAAATCTATCAGTCGCTTCTCTGCAGTGATACAAATTATACTCTAGCCCTGCAACATTAATTAAACAAGCAACTATTCCAACAAGTTTGTGTTTTGAAAGCCATTTACTAGTAATCAGATATTTGGCAACCAGAAAAGCAAACTATGTATTTCTTTAAATGTTGTATCTGTCCATGTATTGCTTAGTGTTTCTTTGCTTCCACCAGATTGTGGAACCAGAGACTACTGTCCCTTCAACCAATCACATCTCAGAGTAGACTCGATCCTTCAATTCTGTTCATTCAACCAGATTCCATAAGTAGGAACCAAAGCAGCATCCTTAACCATTTGGGTACTGCCACTTCTGATTTAATAGAAAGTGATTGGCTCAATCAAACAGATTTCCCGGGTATATAGTCACCCATCAACTATGCACCCCTAAAAGTAAACCTGCACATAATTAACACAATTTAAAAAGCAACAAAGATATCCATAAGCCTTCTTATTTCACCTTCCGATCATTCCATGTCCCATCCCCAAATGCTAAATCAACAACCTCCCCCCACTAGCAGGCAGCACTACACTTAACCACACCACTGTACTCCAAAGCCTGACCCAACAGGAATGCAGGTATGCGCATCACAGGTATGTGCAACACACCAAGGGCATATGCACACTGGCGAACCTTCAGCTCCCTACTCTCTGCAGCGGCTGTCTCACACACTTTGCACCCTCCCATTGTTCTCTACTCAGTTCTATCTTTAGCTGTCCCTCGCTCAATCCTCCCTCTTGAAAATCTACGCAGTGTCATTACTGTAGTCTTGACACCTGTGGTTCTGTTCTCAGGCCGATCTTTGCTCCATTCTCCAGGCGAAGGCCCATTTCTGAAATGAGAGAGCAAGCTCCTGCACAAAGAGCTGGGACCTAAAAGGCAATGATCTAAAAGGCAGTGATATTCAGCTCCACGAGATAAGATTCATTATCCTCTCTCAAGCAATAATTGCAGGCGACAAATAAAACAACAAAAATAAAAAAAAGATGGAAATATATATATGGCATTGCAATGAAAAGTAGGGCTAGAAATGGTTGCAGAAGTAGAGGAGGGCCGGGCCGTAGAAAAACCTGTAAATGAGAACGCGGTATTTGAATTCAAGGCTGGGAGTAAGCAAGACGGTGGTAAAGGAGTGGGACATAGTGCAGAATAGGATGCAGCAGAGTTTTCAACAAGTGTGAGTTGATGCAAGGTGGAATTTGAATGGCCGATGAAAATGGTCGGAGTAATTGAGCCTGAAGTTGACAGAGGTTTCAATGAGAGTTGGGCGTGTTGGGAGCAGAGACAGATGAGGTTACCGGTGAAAATGACCACAGCATTTATGCGGCTGGTCCAGTTAAGCTTCTGGTCAATGGTGACTCCCAGGAAACTGATGTTGGGAGATTCGGCAATGGTAATGCCATTCAATGTCATGGGGGGGGTAGTTAGGTTCTCTCTCGTTAAGAGATGGTCATTGCCTGGCTCAAATGTGACTTACCACAGGATGCACCGCAAGTTGCCGCGACCGGCACCACCTAGAACAAGGGCAGCAGGTGCATGGAACACCTCCAAGTCACAGACTATCCTGACTTGGACGCATATCGCAGTTCCTTCATCGTCACTGGATCAAAATCCTGGAACTCCCTACCTAACATCTTTGCAGGTGTACCTACACCACATAGATTGCAACGGTTCAAGAAGGCAGCCCACCATCACCTTCTCAAGCGCAACCACAGATGCAAGCGACGCCCATATCCCGAGAATGAAAATATATACAGTATACATATATTTTCCTTTGATGCAGAAATGCTATTTCAGTGCACCAAGAGTTAGAGAACAAATGGATTATTCCAACAAGCAGACAACATGGGAAAGCAGACTGTGATGTAGTACGGAATTAAAAACAATGAATGCTGTCAATTTTGGTATAGAATGTCAAAATATGAAGGTGTTTCCTCCATTTTGGCAAATTTAAGAATATTTGGAATGCTGTGCCCTTATAGGAACTGCATTACTCTGGTGTTTTAATTGATAGATTTATCTACTTCCTTAGCGCTGGGTACCTCCAGCATAAACTTATTAATGCAGAACACACCAATATGCTGTTTTTACTGACACAATGATACCAATACGTTTTTAAAAATTCATACCGGGGGCCTGCCAGGACCTCGAGCTCTGCGTTTCCGCCCTTTCACCTCTGGGTCCTCGAATTCATTAGTAACCTCGGAATGAATGGTTGTTTCATTGGTTGACTCCCTGAAAGTTAAGGATCATAAAATATAATTTTAAATCAAAAGAAATACCAAGTGTGACTGTATGTGCTTGAATTTATAATTCAATTCTTCCCATAACCACCACCACACAATGGACAAAGCAAAAATCGGAGTTATCAGTACTATGGAATAAAGTATATTCTGTAATACAAGTTATTTGGAATTCAGTGCAAACTTATCTACACAGAGGTACATTTAAAGACTAAAGACCTACAGCATGCATATTCTGCCTCATGTCTTTTTAACAAGTTGTCATACAAAATAAGGACACTATTTGAAAGAGTGACACATCACAGTTGGATGATGAGCATAATGCAGTACTTCTCATTACTTTAAATAGTAACTAAAAAATTCAAAGTTACAAAGAATCAGAAGGAAAAGGGTAAAATACTGCAAATGTTAACTACTTATTCCTAGATGTGTTCCACATTGAATTTAATAAGCAAAAATACTTGTAATTAAGGGTTCCTCTGTGGAGGCCAGTAAAAACAATTCATGTGAAAATTAATACAGCAAAGCAAAGAAGAAAATGTGCTTGAATAATGTCAATGTAGGGGATCTGCATAAGTCCATTCCATTCTAGCACTGGCATCAGTATGGTCGCACTGCTTTCAGATCTTGTTTTTAAAACTTCATTTCTTTTGAATTTGGCAGAGTCAGTATTTAATACTGAATAAACTGACACCAAAGCTAGGAAGATGATGCACTCCAGGGGATTCCCTTGGCCAGCATGATCAGAGCATGTTCACTTCAATTATTTCACACAGCAAACTGATTATTCATGTTACTCAATGAAGGAGCCATTAAAATGCAATTTTCACATTGCATTAAAAAGGAGAAGGCTACATGGGGACATGAGTACTTAGTATACACAGTACTTGAGTTACCTTCTCTTAACTCTTGGGATTTTTCCTGTTAGAATAGAAACAGGATAAAAATCAAGAGAATTGTCCAGGTAGAGGTACTGAGCACAACCGTGTGACAGCACTCAATTAACATCAGTAGAAACGGTCATGAACACAAAGTGCTTCAATTTCAGCTGTGTATGTTAGGGGGAATTTTCACTGCAGCTATTGCGTCAGTGCAAAGTGGTTTTGTTTTACATCAACCAACGATCAGTAATAACGTAAATTCAGAATGAATCGAGTATCAGGGTCTGACCTGATACCAAAGAGGCAATCTCGCTGTGCTTTGCTCGAGTCAGGCCAAATCTAAACTCTGGACTTACACTTCATGTTTAACTTTGTAACATAAATGCACTCTTAAATTGAGCTGATGTAATCCAAACAAGTTTCCTTGATGAAGTAGTGAGCATTCATTGCTTAAACAAAAATATTCATAACAGAAAAAATCACATTCACAAAAAACTTGCCAAAGAATGGAAACTGATTGTGTAATGGTGAGATTTTAAAAAATTAATACTGATGAGGCAAATCACACACATGACAAATTACATGCAAGTGTCTACAATACTTTTACAATTGGAATATATCAATTTGCTTTTATAAATTTGCTTTGATTCATTATTTTTAATGCTTTTTTTTTGTAGCTTTTAAAATACTGGTCATGTAACAATATCGTTTGATGCATTTTGGATGCAAAGTGTAAACAAAAGAAAAGAATGTACAAAACATTTTTTAATTTGCAGGAGCTATTCTAATTTACGGGAACAAAACGTCACTTTTCTATTTTCAAGAAATACCACTGTATTCCTCCATGGATTTGTGTCCTGAACTAAATATTCTGGAAATATTTGTTTCAATGTACTAAAATGAATGTACTTACTGTAACACTGGTATCTCTGGAGTGATCATCTCTTCAGCACCGTTGCCGTCCACAAATCTGGGCTGGAATCCTGCAATTTCCTCCTTTTATTTTTAGGTAATCTTTCAATTAACTTGATTATGTGAAAAGTGTTTTCTTCTCCCTTTTCTTGATTAGTCTTTATGAAAGACATATTTGGGCAAATTCTAAAATGAAGAGTGATTGCGGTGTTAGAAAAGCATACCCGAACTGTCTTTCAAGAAAACAGAGATAATACAATGCATTATTTTTTACAATTCACAAATTTCTCACAATAAATGACGTTTTCTGCAAGTTATTTACTTCAAGCTACAGTACCACATTTTGGAACCGTTGCAGAGGTGGCCCACTGCTGTTCACCCAAACCTGTCCCAATTCTACCCCGTTTATAATTGCTTTTAATGCAGATCAAAGTTTCATTTCTGACCACCACAGATTACAACTGAAATACTTGTAATAATTGATATTCTGCTGTTCTTCATAGTTCATAATCAAAATGCTGAAAACAACACCCCCATAACAATTAGCTATATATAACAAAATGAGATGAATTAGAAATCTCTCAAAGTTTAAAACGTCTTCATATTTTTGTCTACTTGTAATTTCTTTGAAAGAGTTGATTAAACTTAGATTTTACTGATTAAAATATGA
The DNA here is from genome assembly GCF_052327205.1 of Somniosus microcephalus. NCBI lineage: Eukaryota > Metazoa > Chordata > Chondrichthyes > Squaliformes > Somniosidae > Somniosus > Somniosus microcephalus. The sequence goes on along the minus strand of NC_140992.1, from coordinate 98,679,871 downwards.
CTGTTCCACACTTTTTGCAAAAGCCAACATCTATTAGCAGAAATATACATGATAGTATTAAAAGTTGAATTTGGTCAAGAATAAAATTCAGCTTTCACAAATGAATTGGACCACAGACTTCCCTTAACTTTGATTCCTTATATATTTAAGTTTTCTTAAATAGCTTTTATTTATTTTTATTACAAATGTAGGTTGGAAATAGGCATAACTGAGAAAAAAAAGTCTCTCGTAGGCTTTGTCCACTCTATAGTTTGCAATCCACTGTTGCTTAGTTTTACGAAATCACTAGGGAAAAAGAGACACCCACAGGAATACTTCTGTATTGCACACTAACATTTGTCTCAATTCTGTATGTTTACATCTACAGTAATACATTTTTTTGACAAAGCATCATGTTTTGGTATAGTATGATTACAAAAGGTAGAGTCAAACTCTTTTGCAAGATGCATATAATGTAATGTGACTTTTTCTAAACCACTTGAAATAAATCACGATTAAAAAGATAAATTGAGAAACATTTTCATAAAATTGTGTTTTTCGTTTTTTTTTAAACAGCTTTTACATTACATGTTCCATCCACAAATATAACTTTTAAAGTGTTCTTTAACAAGAGCAAGGGGTGAAGCTATTCAAATTAGTTGCAAACTGATCTTGTGGTGTGGCCTCTCCCTCACCCCGATTCAGCTTGCACTTTCATATCGCCACCAGGGGCAGTATTATCCACAAGCTTAAAATGAGAAAAGCATTAACCCCTCAGTTACTTTCTTCTAAAATTAAACTCAAATATTTCAACCATTCTAAATGTAACAAAAAGGATATTCACAGTCTGATTTGTTTTGTCTCTTCTACTTAAGACACAGCCAGAACCACAAAAAATTTAAAATTTTAACTAGCTAGTTAACAGGGGGCAAAAATACAAATCTACTGCTAGATTAGAGTTTCATTTCTACACAACTTATAAACAGCTGTTAACAAACCCAGCAGTCACTACCATTTTAATATTTAAGAAAACCATTTCATCTTTAAACTCCTTCAACATATACCTGTTTCTATATAGTTCTATTAAAAAAATACAAATTAAATAACTTATTAGCCTGCCACTAGATGGCTGCATTGCAGATAAGCTGGTATAAGGTTAGCCTAGATCTAACAGCTGTGGTGAACTCTGATGTTGTGAAGCTACAGCCTGCAGCCTCTAATTTCTGTAACTTAGAGTGGTATGCATATTGTTTCTCAGGCACACTGTGTGCAGCATGTTACCAGCAGAGGGTTCTGCTGGATAATATGAACAATCTCATTCACAGATCATCAACATTCGAGTCAGAACTACAATAGGCATTACAACTCAACAAAAGAGAATTTCTTAATCCAGAACCTTACAAGCCAACATTTCTTAACCTACAGCTTTAGTCATGGTTTCCTGCTAGACTAGCTTTAATCTGACTTGGAAAATTGACAGATGCCATTATGTACTGTTGTGCTTAGCTCAGTATTTTTTTGGCATTCTTGCATGCTCCCTGGACAACAGAAATCCTCAGCTGATTGTTTCCTATCTGACAAGCCCGACAACACAGCTGTAAACTGCAGCCAATCTTGTTACACATCTAGTGAAAGAGTAGCAACACCCATCCCCCACCCTGTTACCAATATGCTCAGAGGACAGAAAAGGCAAGACAGCACTGAATTCTTTTTATTACAAGCTAAATCAATGGATATTTTCCTGTACATTTTCAACAGAAATAAAACTGTTTTGAATTCTTGAAGATCCACGAAGAAAAATCATAACATTGATTATCCACTTTACTTTTAGTTACCCGTCCTAATATCTCTTTCTTTGGCTCGGCATCCTGTGAAGCAGTGGGATATTTTTCTACGTTAAAGGCACTATATAAATGCATGTAGTAGTTGTTGTTAACAATGGTATGATTTAGTTAGAAAAACCCCAGCATCAAGAGGAACTAAAATCTTGTAGCCAATAACACAACTTTATCTTATATATTGAAGTAGGAAGCTAGTATTTAAGATATTCCTAAACTGTACAGCATCCACTAAACTATAAATAAATACCAAATAAAACCTCCATTTTACTAGTTTAGTTTTTAAGAAGCTTGCCACCTAAGTAATCAAAGTACTGCACAGCACCAAAGCATTGAGTTCACACTGAAGTGTTATCACTGAAAGCCAGTATTATTATGCAATATAAATGAACATCTTGAATGCAATATGCCAAACAATGATCTTGAGAGAAAGGTTGTAGACGATGCAATGAATCCACTTTAGGCACATCTGTCTTTACAATCTGTGCACTGGAAATCCAGTTGTAGTATCCAGTCTGGGAAGTCATATTACTTTTAAAAACAAACTTTCACATTTACTGCCATCCTTCAAGAACAGAAAATAGACAAAATTTAAATAAACATTTTACTTAACTGTACAGTTAGGGGAGGGGACTGCAGGACTTCCTTTAGTTTTTAGTTTCCAGTTATTTAGGGAGATTGAGAAAGGGCTACAAATCAACATTCCTTATTCCTGCTACAGCAATAAAAACTAGAGAGGCACCCACCCCACGTCATTGACAATAACCACAGAAACTGAGGTTCCCTCCCCTGCCTTCCTTTTCCATTAAACTCCTGATATTGAATGTTCCTAGAAAGTAATATAGTAATAAAAATATGATCAGTAAAAAGAATTGCAACTTGGAAATGTCAAGATCGGCCTGTACGGAGTTAGCTGATCTAAACCATGTGGTAGTAGGTGCTCCACAGCTGGCCGTAGCGCTCCAGGTTAGGGAGGGGGAAAACAATCAGCTAAGATTCCCACTTCATTACCTAGGAAGTGTACATAAGGATATTGGATGTGAACAGACTGGGCTTAGTTTTGATGCCCCCGCAATTGAATAGCCTACCAATTTTTAATTACTGTCTAGGCTCAGAGGTAAAGAATGGTGAAATATTGACGTCCGATAGCCATGGAGCATTACTCTACAAGAAGCCAATGTACTCAGGAGAGGAGGAATGGAGAAGGTTAGCAGAAAAAGAAAAAAGCATACTGTACTATAATCTTTAATGGCTTTGATTTATTCAGATCACATCACTATACATGAAAAATGGCATAACTTTTGAGGGGCAAATTATAAGCACTAAAACTCTTATCACACAAGATCTACAATGAGAATGCAGAGATGCATTTCTATATTGAAGTCAATAAACTGAGGATACAGATCACTTCTATTTAAGGTAATAGGACATGGAGTATTGCTACAGAAGCCAACACATCTCTTGTACATAGAAATGCCATATTAAACACTAAAAATAAATGTTAGAAATAATCTACTTTCTTCAGAGGTGACTGCAAAATTAAACTATAGACTACAGTTTGTATACTTGAAGTGCAGGCAAACACAAAAAACATAAAATAAAAAAACTTGTACGGCACCTTATTACATTTAAACTGCAGCAATTTATGTAGGCAAACCAACACCACTTCCAAAACCTTTCATCCAGATTTTGGTTTAATTTAAATAACTGGTCTGGTTTTTTAATACAAAAACTGTAAAACAAATTCAAAGTGGGCTGCTAAATCAAAACAGATGTTTTTGGATGAAATCAAACAAAACCTAGTCTTTGGATAGTACACCCCATGAAAGATTTCTCCAAGGCTTAAAAGTCGGGAAGTACAAGTGGCTACATATACAGTACTTCAATTGTGACTACAGAATTATCAAATCTAATGTATTTTCTCAGCATGAGGTGGTTAAAAACTTTTTTTCAATTTGATTAAAAGGCAATTATCTGGAGTTATACATCTCTAAGTAATTGGCAAGCAACATTACATCACCTTTGGAAGATCACTGAGACTTTTATGATCTATCACTTCTTTGCAAAAAAAAAGTCTAATTTTATTCAAAATTAACAAAACATAGTTAAAAACAGGGACTTATGCCAAGTTTGGCAATACAAGTTTTTTTTGCCAGAATTAAATTTCAATATTCACGCATTTTATCAAATGACAACCTATCTTTGAAACTATTTTATAATAAATCATTAAAAAATCTTTAAATTTACACCCATTGGTCGTAAATTATTTCTCCAACAGCAGTAAAATACAATCAGTAGATTATTTAAAATATTTCAACACATTGTTTTAGTGAGAAAGGGTATTGGCTCAGAAAATCAAGATGTAGAATCAATCTGGGTGGAGCCAAGAAGCACCAAAGGGCAGAAAACATTGGTGGGAGTTGTCTATAGGCCGCCAAACAGTTGTGGTAATGTAGGGGATGGCATCAAACAGGAAATTAGAGATGCATGCAACAAGGGTGCTACAGTAATCATGGGTGACTTTAATCTACATATAGACTGGCCAAACCAAATTAGCAATAATACTGTGGAGGATGAATTCCTGGAGTGTGTACGAGATGGTTTTTTACACCAGTACGTTGAGGAGCCAACTAGGGAACAGGCTATCCTAGATTGGGTATTGTGCAATGAGAAGGGGTTAATTAATAATCTTGTTGTGCGGGGTCCTTTAGGGAAGAGTGACCATAACATGTTAGAATTCTTCATTAAGATGGAAAGTGAAGAAGTCCAATCTGAAACTAGGGTCCTAAATCTAAACAAAGGAAACTACGAAGGTATGAGCAGTGAGTTAGCTATGATAGATTGGGGAGCTTCATTAAAAGGCATGACAGCGGGTAGGCAATGGCTAACATTTAAGGAACAAATGCATGAATTGCAACAGTTATACATTGCTTTCTGGCGCAAAAGCACAAAAGGAAAAGCGGCCCAACCATGGCTAACAAAAGAAATTAAGGATAATATTAGATCCAAAGATAAGTCATATAAAGTTGCCAGAAAAAGTAGCAAGCCTGAGGATTGGGAGCAGTTTAGAATTCAGCAAAAAAGGACCAAGAGATTGATTAAGAGGGGAAAATAGAGTACGAGAGTAAACTTGCAAGGAACATAAAAGCAGACTGTAAAACCTTCAAGTATGTAAAAATAAAAAGATTAGTGAAGACAAATGTAGGTCCTTTACAGTCAGAAACAGGAGAATTTATAATGGGGAACAAGGAAATACTTTGGTTCTGTCTTCACGGAAGAGGACACAAATAACGTCCCAGAAATGCAAGGGAACCAAGGGTCTAGTGAGAAGGAGGAATTAAAGGAAATTAGTATTAGTAAAAAAGAGAGTGCTGGAGAAATTAATGGGACTGAAAGCTGATAAATCCCCAGGGCCTGGTAATCTGCATCCCAGAGTACTAAGAGAGGTAGCCATGGAAATAGTGGATGTATTGGTTGTCATCTTCCAAAATTCTATAGATTATGGAACAGTTCCTGCAGATTGGAGGGTGGCAAATGTAACCCCACTATTTCAAAAAGGGAGAGAAAACAGGGAACTACAGACTGGTTAGCCTAACATCAGTAGTAGGGAAAACGCTAGAGTCTATTATAAAAGGATGTGATAACAGGACACTTACAAAATATCAACGGGATTAGACAAAGTCAACATGGGTTTATGAAAGGGAAATCGTGTTTGACAAACCTACTGGAGTTTTTTGAGAATATAACTGGTAGAATCGATAAGGGAGAACTAGTGGATGTGGTGTACAGGAAACTTTGGTTTATCCGGAGGTTGTATGACCGGAAACTTTGCTCTAACGGCAGAAATCAGCAGCCGTTTTAGTTAGTTTTTTTTCCTTCTCCTAGCATTGTTAACAGGCAGGCTCTGGAAAGCGTCTTTGTAGCTTAGGAACAGCTTCAGAGACGCTTCAAGGTACGGGCCGAGTGTTTACGAGCTGTTGCTGAGCAACAGTGTTTGTTGTCAAATACGGAGATTTTCATCTCCGTATGCTTCAACGTTGACTTTGCATGTCCGGCACACTTGATATATCGGCAACACGCCGGTCCCGTCAGTGCCGGATATCAGAACTTTTCCTGTATTTGGATTTTCAGAAGGCCTTTGATAAAGTCCCACATAAGAGGTTAGTGTGCAAAATTAAAGCATATGGGATTGGGGGTAATATACTGGCATGGATTGAAAATTGGTTAACAGACAGGAAACAGAGAGTAGGAATAAATGGGTCTTTTTCGGGGTGGCAGCCGGAGATTAATGGGGTACCGCAGGGATCAGTGCTTGGGCCCCAGTTATTCACAATACAGGTCGACTATCCCTTATCCGAAACCCTTGGGGCCAGATGTTTTTCGGAATTCAGAATTTTTCGGATTTCAGAACGGTATTACGGGGCAGCACCCCGTAAGCAAACACATTAATATTTCTGCAGCGAACCTTATGAATATTCACACTGAGTGGGATAAATAAAGACTATAAATAGTATTACAGTTTATTTGTACAGTAATAATTTGGTAAATTAAATAGTGGGATAAATATAGACCATAAATACTCTAGTACAGTTTATTTGTAAGGAAAACATTCAGTAAAACTTCAAACATATACAGGTACAAACTAAGCTAAATACCTGTACATATACATGCAGTAAAGGTGCATTACATCTGGCTTGAGGATCCTGGAGAAGAGGGTACATCAGTGTTGTCATCGTCATCATCAGGTTGGAGTCGGACATCTGAAGATGGGCCAGGAACAGGATTCTCAAGTGATGAAGCATGACTACGACAGACGGCCTTTTTAAAGACTTCTTCCAGTGTCATCTGTCTCATTAACATTGGTTTCTGTCTAAGCAGTCTCTCTTTAATTGAGTAAACTTCCATAATCTCTTGCTCACTGATAAATGCACGTTGTTCAAGGCCAGTAATTAACTGATCACACATTTTCACCATATCGTCTATGGGGATTTTTTCACCTGTGTTCACAATGTCATCATCATCATCACTACTATCCTCATGCTTGTCTTTATTTAACACCAGTTCAGCAATTTCCCCATCACTCAACGAATGCACAACAGGTGCATCATTGTCAATGTTCAGCACTTCTTCGATGTCAGCTTCCTCTAACTTATTTACACTTTCGGATGATAAACCTTTGGTGTAAGTAAGGAGGTTTGATATCATCATCTCCTTAGTGACAGGAAATCCTTCAAAATCTTCATCTGCAGGTCCATCTTCATCAAACATCGTTGTAGGCCAAAGTCTGTGCCAAGCATTTGTTAATGTTGGTTTATCAACATCGTTCCAAGCATTAGCAACTGCGTAAATGGCATCCTTAACATTGAACTCTTTCAGGAAGCTTTGGATTCCTATGCCTCTGTTGACTGCATCAAGCATGCAGTTCAAAAAAATGTCTTTATACTTGCTCTTCATGGAGCGTAAAATTCCTTGGTCACAAGGCTGTATTAAAGATGTCACATTAGGGGGAAAAGTTAATGCCGAAAACATTACTTTCACAAGAAGTTCAGGAGGGGGATGTGCGGAGCAGTTGTACAGGAACAATAAAATTTCGCAGTTTTTTTCCAGTCCAGCTTGCCTGCAATGAGCTCGTATCGCTGGTACGAAGTGGTTATTGAACCAGTCAGAAAATATTCCTCTGGTTACCCATGCTTTCTTGCTCGCATAATAATGCGCAGGTAAATTGCATACACCTTTCAAACATCTCGGATGTTGGCTTTTTCCAATCACTACCAACTTTAACTTGTGTGTGCCTGCAGCATTGGCACACCCAAGAACAGTCAACCTGCCCTTAGTGTCCTTAAAACCTGCTTGTGCACTCTCATCAGCCGTTGTTAATATTTTTCTAGGAACCTAGTGCCAGTAGAGCTGTTTCATCAGCATTGTAAATTTGTTCAGGACCGAGGTTTTCATCAGATATTATTTTGGCAAATTCGTCAATGTAATTTTCAGCTGCTTCATGATCAGCAGAAGCTTTTTTACCACAGATTTTCAGATATTTTATACCATGACGCTTCTTAAATTTATGCAGCCAACCTTCTGAATATTCACACTCAACTTCAAGGTTCAGTTCTTCATGGTATATTCTAGCTTGTTTCATGACCATCAAACCAGTCAGTGGCACACGTTCACCTCTTCGTTGTCGAATCCACTCAATCAGCACACGGTCAAGATCTTCATTTTTTGCCCTATGCAATGTTTTCCTACTTTTCATTAGTTTATGGTCATCACTGTCAGTGTAAAACTTCAACAACTTGTCTTTCTGTTTCTTTAAGTCATATACGGTGGTAGTTCCCACACCATATTCTTCAGTAAGACGCCGCACAGACACACCACGATCAAGCTTCTGCAATAACTCCACTTTCTGCGATATCGATAATGAGAGATGCTTCCTTTTCTGCTTCTCACTGTTACCCATAGGGGTATCTGCAGCTCTTTTTGACATTTTCACAAATCACAAAAAAACAAAAAATATCAAAGAGAGCAGCAGACGTGAGACACAAATGTCGTCTCACACCTGCGTGGGTCAAGCATCGGCCGCGTCGGGTCATGTTTGGCGCCACTCGGGTCATGTCGTGCGCACGAGTTACGCTCCACGAAAAAACTTTCGGTTTTCAGAGGTTTTCGAATTTCGGAATTGCGGATAAAGGATAGTCTACCTGTATATATCAATGATTTGGATGAGGGAACCAAATGTAATATATCCAAGTTTGCTGATGACACAAAACTAGGTGGGACTGTGAGCTGCGAAGAGGATGCAGAGAGGCTTCAAGGCGATTTAGAAAAGTTGAGTGAGTGGACAAATACATGTCAGTCGCAGTATAACGTGGATAAATGTGAAGTTATCCACTTCGGTAGGAAAAACAGAAAGGCAGAGTATTATTTAAATGGTGATAGATTGGGATATGTTGATGTACAGAGGGACCTGGGTGTCCTTGTACACCAGTCACTGAAAGCAAACATGCAGGTGCAGAAGGCAAATGGTATGTTGGCCTTCATTGCAAGAGGATTTGAGTACAGGGTCAAGAATGTCTTACTAGTTATACAGGGCCTTGGTGAGACCACACCTGGAGTACTGTGTGCAGTTTTGGTCTCCTTGCCTAAGAAAGGATATACTTGCCATAGAGGGAGTGCAGCGAAGGTTCACCAGACTGATCCCTGGGATGGCAAGATTGTCGTGTGAGGAGAGATTGGGTCGACTAGGCTTGCATTCACTAGAATTTAGAAGAATGAGAGAGGATCTCATTGAATCGTATAAAATTCTGACAGGGCTAGACAGACTGAATGCATGGAGGATGTTTCCCCTGGCTAGGGGGGTCTAGAACAAGGGGTCACAGTCTCAGGATACGGGGTAGGACATTTAGGACTGAGATGAGGAGAAATTTCTTCACTCAGGAGGGTGGTGAACCTGTGGAATTCTCTACCACAGAAGGCTGTGGAGGCCAAGTCACTGAATATATTTAAGAAGGAAATAAATAGATTTCTAGACAAAAAAGGCATCAAGGGGTTTGGGGAGAGAGCGGGAATATGGTATTGAGATAGAGGATCAGCCATGATCATATTGAATGGCGGAGCAGGCTCAAAGGGCCGAATGGCCTACTCCTGCTCCTATTTTTCTATGTTTCTATGTTCTGTTCCCTATATTTAGCAACAATATTTGCTCTGTTGTCATCAAAGGCTAGATAAAGTCATATGTTTGGTGAATCGGATACCAGGGAATTTTTCATTTACATAAAATACTGCAGCTGCAGACCAAGAGTACTTACACATTTATGTTTTTTAATTATCAAAGTCACATTACTCAGTAAGAAAATACTAAAGCCTTATTATGGACTACAAATTTTGACATAACAGTACAAAAATCACAGACCGATTGTGAGTATTTTTAGTATAAACTTTGAACACTCAACATCATTTTAATGGGGCTCCATTGTATTTAAACCAGAGTACATTGAGTTTGTACAAATTTTGTACTCAGTTATGTTGTTGACCAGGTTATAAAGACATAAAAATCTCAAATGGAGAAGGCCATTAAGGTTCAATAAATCCGTCATTTTGATTAATCTCAATACCACTTAACCACTTTCTCAATCACTTCTCTTTTTAGAAACACATCTATTTGCCACACATTATTGTAGTGCCAAAAAACTACCCGATTACCCTCTTCACTTGTAACTTCCTAATTTTTAATTTGTATCTTATATTAATTTTCTGTTGTAATGAACTTGCCTGAATCAACTTTGTCCAGCCCTTCATAATTTGCCACATAAATTTGAACATTTTTACTGAGCCACCTCAAACCCTATGAAGTCTAACTTATGCAGCCTAATAATTTATGCTTCCTGATTGAGCTCAGCTTTCTTTTTAAAATAAAGTTGTTTGCATGTTCGCTGAACACAATTATCTTAGAAAACATTACATACGCTTCTGTAGCACTGGTGGTGGGTGGATGTTGACTAGGATTTTGGCCAAGATCCCAATCTGCTCTGTACAAATTTTATTTCTATTTTACTAGAATAAATTGTAAAGAAAATCTAAGGGTCAGAATACATGGCCTCCTAAGACAATTATGGAAACCCTAAAGCTAAAGTCTCACATAAGCACAGTTCTGAACGCACCCAATTCAAATATCTGATTTAACATTGGGTCTCAATTTCCCTGAAAACTGTCACGGTCCCACTTGTATTAATGTGCGTAAATTCTAATTGTCAAAATGACCTTCAGGTTATAAATTAGTTTTAAATTATTAAAAATATAAGCATATTTTCTTACTGTGTAATATGACTGATAATTAAAAACCATAAATGCTGAATGTTTCAAAGCATAAAAAATAAATTTGTTTGAAATTAAACAACATAATTTACTGAATCCCCACTAAACAAAATACAGTAGCATGTTTTTCAATGCTTTTCCCAACAATAAAAGAGTTGCTCAAAGATAGCCCAGCTAATTTCAGTCTTTGGTAGACATAAAAAAAATTGATGTGAATCCAAAAGCATCTCCAGGGAATGGGGAAAGAAATAAATGTTGAATGTTTCAAAGTCTAGGTCTAGTTCAAAAAAAATGTAAAAAAAACATAATACATACTTTACCTATGTTATATCATCAATTAAAGGGTGAAGTGGCTTAGCATTATTAGAAAGTAATGTGAAAAGAAATTGGACAACCAAATGAATAAAAATGCAAAACATTGTTTCTGGACTGCTATACAAGTACAGATTCTTGCCACAGGCAAGAGTATTTTTTTCCGCAAGAAATAGAGAACATCCATCCGTCCAACATTCCGATTGTGAATATATGGCTGGGCTTTTGTTTGAAGTGATTTCAGATTTTAAAATACAGATGTAGTGGTGTTAAAACAAGCTTTGCATCACTTGTGCAGTGCATGCAACCCATGAAATCAGCACATCGTAACAACTCGCTCCTCTCCCCTCCCAAAAAATAAACAGACATTTGGGTTACCATACAGGAAATCTTCAGGTTATTTTTTTAGTGTATCAATACAGTTTTCCTTTGCTGAAAATAAATTAACATTAGACTTCCTCCCTTTCAACTGAAGAACTGTGTTGGTTTCAGACTGTAATGCAGGGTTTGAGCTCTGCAACTGTAGGAAACCCAGTCTAAGCTGCAGAGAACAGAAATGCATCACATTCATCTGGGATAGCTTCACACAAAGATCTTAAATACAATGTACCAACTCATACACTATCCAACATCCCTTTTATTTGTCTTTTTCTTGAAAATTGGGCACAGCAAGATCAATTGTTTAGGACAGTGACCCAGTGCTGCAAAACTATAAGCATCACATCCCCATATCTTAATTATTAACCTTGTATTAAAATAGTTTCACAAAAAAGTACTTCTACTGCACTATCAACAACAACATACAATTATACAGTACCTTTAAAGTACCCAAATGTTTCACATGCAAGAGTGAGGAAAGATTATGGGGAGGTGAGCAAAGACATGGTTGAAGTGTAAATTTTGAGGTTTTTGAAGATGGAGAGATGAAACAAGGTAGAGAAGTTTAGGAGGAGAATTCTAGCATGTAGGTTGATGGCTGAAGACCCGCTTGCTGATGGTGGCGTGGAACGGAGATGAGGAAACCAGTGTAGGTTGGCAAGGACAGGGGCAATAGGTGAGCTGGACTTCATACATGATAGGATGCAAGTGGTGGAGTTTTGATCACATTTTAGTTTGTCAAATGTGTTAGCAGAGACACCAATAATGAGAAGGGCGGATAGGTCGAGCCTGGAAGTAACAGGTTGCATGGATGAAGTCAGCATTATTGGAGGTTTTATTGGGTGCGTGTGGGGGGGTGCATGGGTAGGGATGGAGGCAGGTAATGTTAGAGGTAGAAATTGTCAGTCTTAATAATGATTGGGATACAAAGTTTGAACCTCAGCTCAGAATCAAACAGGAAATTGAGGTTGCATATTGTCAACCTGAATAAGCATCGAAGGAACAGGACAGAACCAGGGGGATAAAGTCTGGGGTTTTTGGCAACAGCCAAACTGGATGGCTTTTTTCTTTGGAGGAGGAGAGAGAGGTAGAGAGGTTTAGGGAGGGAAGGCCAGAGCTTAGGGCCTCGGCAGTTGAAGGCACGGCCACCATAGTGGAGCGATTAAAAATTGGGGATGTGCAAAACACCAGAATTGGAGAAGCATAGATATCTTGGAGGAATGTAGGTCTGGAGGAGGTTACAGAGATAGGGAGGGGTGAGGCCATGGAGGGATTTGAAAACAAGTATGAGAATTTTAAAATTGAGGTGTTGCAGGATCAGAAGCCAATGTAGGTCAATGACCACAAGGGTGATGAGTGAATGGGACTTAGGATACGAGCAGCAGAGTTTTGGGTGAACTCAAGTTTATGTTGGGTGGAAGATTGGAGGCCGGCCAGGAGAGCATTGGAATAGCCAAGTCTAGAGGTAACAAAGGCATGGATGAGGGAGTGCAACAAATGGAGTGTGCTGCCCTCAGCCACTGTTATTATTCGTGTGGTAGTTGGAGTGAAATATCATGATGTCGCGTGGGGTAGTTCCCTACAAAACATATGCTCCCAGATGACACCTCATCAGCAAAAAAAAGTGAAAGCCATTAGTAATAGCACAAATAATCTCCCTTCAAAATTTAATATTGAGATCTTTAAATAACATTTAAATGGATATTTGTATTAAACAGCACTATGTCTACCCCCACCAAAAAAGTACAGCAGTTTGCAAATGTGTGTTCATGTCAAAGACACATCAATCCAAGCAAAGAAGATTGATATGAAGAAAGCTATTTGCATTTATATATCAAGTACCTTTATCTGTACCCAGTTTGGTGAACAAATGCAGACCAGAAGAACTATCTTCACAGGAATACACAAACAGTGAAAAAGAAGCCTGCTAATAACTATGAGTCGAGAGCTGAACTCTCAATCCTACACACGTGAAGTCAAGTCTGAAAAGATACCAGTCACTTAAATTTGCTTGCCATAAGAGTCATTTTTCAAATCAGACTGCTGGTTGTAACACAATACAGAAGCAAGCTGTTCAAATTCTCAAAAGAAAAAAAAACTGACCCCAGCTGATCTACCCTGTTCAAATTGCACCTCGCCCAGTCGTCGTGAATTGAAACCAACATGGAGATGTCCATGGCTATGTTGCATAAATTACATAATAGCAGCTGCCTTGTAAACCTTCAACATTCTACAGTTGACCAGCCCATCACCCATGTCCACAGCACCAAATCAACTGGTGGAAAAGTACTTCAATAAAAAACCTTACACTTTGTGACTGCAAACAAAACAAATATTTATTCTAAGACAAATTACAGGTTGTGGCTTTTATTCAGCTTAAATTCACTGACTCAACCACATTCACCTTGGAGATCAATTACTCCACGACAGCAAGTCCCACTAAATATGCAAACTGGAAAATTATCTTGTTAAAATTCAATTGTATTTGAATTGGAACAGATCTGAATCAAACCGAACTTGGACTCCACTGGGCATGGCTCAAATAGCAAACCTCTTAAGTAACTGCATTTACATTTCCCCAGCTCAAATTGCTTCATACACGAGACACAGAACATTATTATGGATTAACAACCGATGGATTCAAAGCCCCTCCCCCAACCACACTTGCTTTTCAAACTTTACAGGCAGTAAAATAATTTAATTAGATAGTCACGTGTTATTAGATTCCAGGCTGCAAAATAAGTGGGTTGCACTGTAGGATAATGCAGTGTAAAATAAGAAAACAGCACTAAAAATTCAGATATTTAACCACTCCCATTGTGAACATTACTGTTCATTATGAACATTCATTTTGAGACAATGAGATTCAGTAAGGTCTGGTCCAAGGTATTTCTTGCCATTATAATGGAAAGGTTTTAATTAATTGTGCTGTGGAAGGGAGCTTGGATAAATGAGGCACACAGGTGCTTCAGGACGGTTTGTTTCTCTCTCTCTGGAGGATGTGTGAGAGTCCTGAGACACATATATAGACTCCAGAATGGCAGACTGAACTTGTAATGCTTTAGGGTATAAGCAATACCAGTTATCTTAGCTTGTAAGAGAGTTGCATAGAATGGTGGAAAGTCTGAATGATAGGAGTGGAATCAGGGAACAGTACTGCCATAGAGGTGATCTGTGGAAGAGACATCCAAGGAGGCTGGAGTAGTCGTCTGTATAAGGTAGACGAGAGGCCAAGGAGGATGGGTAGGGGCAGCAAGCTGCGGTTATAAGCACAAAGGGTAAGGTTGATCAATGTGATCTTGGTAATATAGGCAGCACTTTGATTGAAGGACTTCAAATAGGGATTGGTGGGAGAATTGGGAGTGCTTGCAACGTAACTATGTATTCCAGGACTTCAGACAGCAAGGGAAGACTGAGGATGTGGCAGTAGTTGGAGAGGATAGAGGGAAGAGTGTTTTTTTTTTGCAGGAAGGTGTTGAAGCCAGCACTTTTGAAAGATGTAAGGTTTGAGTCAAAGAATAAAAACAGGTTGACGATGTCAGTGATCATGAGACTGGGAAGGCAAAGTTGGATAGTCAGGCTGGGATTGGAGGAGGTGAAAGGAGCAGGTGGCATCACTTCATGGATAAGTTAAAGTTAGTGGGGTAAGATAGGGAGGAGAAACTATGGACTAAGAGAGGGATGGCAAGAGGGGGGAATGGGCAGGGGAAAGTTTGGAAGGGGGTATGTTGGTGAAGGCAGAGGCAACACCCATAAGGAAAGAGTACCTGTAAATTATGTCAATTACTTATAACTTAGGGGGAAAAAAATCAGTTCACCACCCTGGAATTAGCCAACCTACACAAGGTAGCAGCCCAAATTGCCTATAACTAGGCTCTACATTCCCAAGCAGTAATTTAAACATAGAAAAACTGGAATAAACACACTACTGCTGAACAATTTTGGAAAATCCTTTCTACTCTTGGCAATTTTTAGCCATATTTGAACACTTTGGATGGCAAAGGGTTGGACATTTTGGGTGATAAGAGTTAAACATTTATCCCAGATTCAAGGTTGCTAACGGAGGCTGGAAATACACGTCAAAGAGTCAAGAATTTAAAGCACAGAAACCAAGTGAATGGAGGGGAGGTGACAATTTCACAGGCAAAAGTTAAATCATTAGCAAAATATGCAAACGCTTACTTCTACAACTATACAGCTCTCCTTCTCATGTTTTAACAGAATTTTTTTTGAAAACAGTCGCCAACATTCTGGGCAGATTTAAAAGCTACAGTAATACAACTTTCTACCTTGCCGCATTTTGGATAAATAAACCCATAGGAAGGCATATACAGTACAGTCAATACTCAACCCATCAATTTATTAGTTTTCTACCATTTTGGAAAAAGAACAAAAACGGATGTATAGACAGAAAGAAAATAAATGAACATTAAAGAGGTAGTATGGGTTAAGGAACTGCTGCAGAAGGTTTGCAATGTCAGTAACATTAGACAAGAATGTCACAAATACCTATCGGATGGGAGTATCCAAATCAATTGCAAATAATTTGATGCCCCTCTTCCTCATAGCTTTCCCCCCAAGGCATGTAGATTTATGACCACATTATAACAGGTTTCCGGCCAAGTTTATGCCAATGTTGCCAAACTCAACATTGGGCTCACATTTCCAAAAAACAATTTCGAATGTGCCACCCGCCTCAACCTTTTCAAAATTCCCCGATGCCACATAAAGTTAAATTGGAACAGGCCAAGTCAGTATAAGAAAGATAAGTATTTCAGGAAATGCATGAAAGAATATGTTCAAAAAGAACAAGAAGGTTTGAAAGTGGTTATGGATTCAGAGTTACATAATCCTCTGGGGTGTAAATTCAAAACCTATTATTCATATTCCCTGTTAAAGCATATAAACTAGTGGTATAGAATATGCCTTTTGGACTGGAGGCTGTTATTTGTTCAAATCTGAACTATACAATCAAATGACCATTTTACAGACTTACTGCCAAGTTCCATTGTTAGAGTATAAGGAGAATAAACCAATCAATCTTGCGTTGACAGAGGACAATGAGGATACAGCTGGTTTATTGCATTTTGAAAAGAACAGAGATGGGAGTATGCGGCAGCGCAAATGGCGACATTATTTTATCCTTGGAGCCGGATTTCATTAAAGAAGTGATTAGGACATTTCAAAATAGATGGAAGGTGATAACATCTGGGCTCCTTCCAGTAATGTTAAGCAATTAGACTGACCAAGATAATTGAAAGGATATGACAAGGTAAACACAAAGATTATTTCCAGTGGTTAGTGAATAGCTAACAAGGGAACATAAATTTGGAATACTAGAAGCATAAATGGGGAAGTTGGAATTTTTTGCACGCCAAGGGGCATTACAATAGGGAATGCACTATCACAAGCAGCTATTGGGGGCCGGTCCATCACAATATTTCAAAAGAATAGAACTCTTTGAACAGAAACTTTCAAGAGCATAGGAAAAATGCAGAGAAGTGAAATCTGAGGCGACAGCTCCAATGTAGAGCTAGCACCATCCAAGCATGATGGGCCAAATAGTCTTGAAGAACTTTCTATGACTCCATGATAATTGATGAAATCTATTCTGGTTGAAACCAATCAATTGGATAGGTTTTACAATAGAAATTTCTTTGGAAGGAATCAATTTCACATTCATCTTCGTCTCAACTGCTTAGAAGCAACTTAAAAAAACACTTGCAAGATTATTTTGTGCAGGGCTTATAGTGCTGCATTGCATTTGGGTGTTCAGTTACTGTAAGATGTACAATGCAAACCCATCCTTACACAATTGCTCCAGCTATATCCCAAAATGTCACCATAACCACTTATTTCCTTCATCTAGCTTTACCCTTAAACCAACCTCTATCCCCTCTCCAAACAATGAGAAAAAAATTATACATTTTTCATATACACATAGCCATAGTGGTACCACTTTACTGTAGCTAGTTTTAGATTTATTGATACAGTTTCTATTTTAGGTTTTTGTAGAACCGTTGTCTCACTCAAAGTTTACAACAGCCTCTATAATTGAACCTTGCTCCCAATCATCCGGAACCTGGATTTTGATAATTGACTTAGCAAAGATGTGTAACTTAAAGATGAACAATTATCCTACTTGCAGTAACCTGTCCAGTGGATTAAACATAATATTGTACTATGTTAATAAACATTGAATTGGTAGATATTAAACTGAGATCAGATTTCATAAAGTAAAACAATATATTTTAGTAATAAATGAAAATATGAAAAAAAAGTTCAATAAATGAAAAGTGCAGATGAAAAATGTTCCTAATGGGTCAATTACTCAAAAAATCTTTTACCTGGGAAGTAAAAGTTTCTTTAGGATTTTGTCTTTAAAAACTAATTGTTACAATTTCAGGTCTTAACAGAGTAATTTCTCTCTAGGACGTTTCTCAGCAAGTTCTGCAGGTGGACCTGATCTCTTACAATTCAGCAACATATTTTCTGCAACTGACTTGTAGGACTAATAATTATCCCATTTGCAGTCATCTGTTCTCAATTCAATGTAGTCTTAAACCATATCACATTGGAAATCGCAAAATAATAAACATGAATCAATGTTTATTCAGTCAAAATATAAATTATAGTAGAATTTGGCAAATGTGCGCGTACCAACATTAAACACAGATACATGCTGAGTTCATATTGGGTTAATTACCATTTACAAGAAACGTTTTTGGAAAATAATGCAATTTTTGAATTGGCAAGTTTTGTCCATCTTAAATCTCTCATCTCCTTTCAGATTCTGTCGATTATACTTGATCACAATGTATCGAACACAAGCATTGCATTAAGGAGTTAATTATTTTTAAATCTTAGAATAAATTGAAGAACTGCAGTAAATTCTTATTCTTAACCATTTAAGTTCCTAAAAGTCATGTTTCCAGCCAAAAGTGACTTGATTAAAATTCCTGGATACAAAAGCACCCACATGTCTATTCTAATATACCTACATGCAACTATTAGGTCAACAGCTTTCTTACAATCCAAACTGCAATAGATTTGTGTCAGAGAGGAAAAACACCTTCCAACAACAACAACTTGCATTTATATAGCACCTTTAACATTGCAAAATGTCCCGAGGCACTTCACAAGAGCGTTAATCAAAATTTGACACCGAGCCACAGAAGGAGATATCAGGGCAGATGACCAAAAGCTTGGTCAAAGAGGTAGGTTTTAAGGAGCACCTTAAAGGATGAGAGGTAGAGGGGCGGAGAGGTTTAGGGAGACAATTAGATCTTAGGGCCAAGGCAGCTGAAAACATGGCCGCAAATGGTTTAGTGGTTAAAACCAGGGATGCACAAGATGCCAGAATTAGAGGAATGCAGAGATCGCGAAGGCTTGTAGGGCTGGAGGAGGCTAGAGAGACAGGATGGGGCGAAGCCATGAAGGGATTTGACGACAAGGATGAGAATTTTCAAACTGAGGTGTTGCTGGACCGGGAGCCAGTGTAGATCAGCAAACACAGGATGATGGGTGAATGGGACTTGGTGCGAATTAAGATATGGGCAGCAGAGTATAAAACATTCTTTTGCATAACATACAAATGCCTGGATGTACAAAATGGATAAAACTATGAGCAATTCACAGAAACATAGAAGATAGGAGCAGGAGTAGGCCATTCGGCCCTTCGAGCCTGCTCCGCCATTCAATGAGATCATGGCTGATCATCCAAATTCAGTACCCTGTCCCTGCCTTCTCCCCATATCCCTTGATCCCTTTAGCCTTAAGAAATATATCCAACTCCTTCTTGAATATATTTAATGAACTGGCCTCCACCGCCCTCTGTGGCAGAGAATTCCACAGGTTCACCACTCTCTGGGTGAAGAAATTCCTCTTCATTTCAGTCCTAAATGGCTTACCCCTTATCCTTAGACTATGACCCCTGGTTCTGGACTCCCCGGCCATCAGAAACATCCTTCCTGCATCTAGTCTGTCCAGGCCTGACAGAATTTTATAGGTTTCGATGAGATCCCCTCTCAATCTTCTAAACTCCAGTGAGTATAAGCCCAATCGACACAATCTCTCCTCATACGTCATTCCTGCCATCCCAGGTATCAGCCTGGTGAATCTTCGCTGCACTCCCTCCATGGCAAGAACATCCTTCCTCAGATAAGGTGACCAAAACTGCACACAATACTCAATACTCAAGGTGCGGTCTCACCAAGGCCCTGTACAACTGTAGCAAGACATCCTTGTTCCTGTACTCGAACCCTCTTGCTACGAAGGCCAACATACCATTTGCCTTCTTAACCGCCTGCTGCACCTGCATGCTTACCTTCAGCGACTGGTGCACAAGAACACCCAGGTCTCGTTGCACTTCCCCTTCTCCCAATCTATTGCCAATCAAATAATAATCTGCCTTCCTGTTTTTGCCACCAAAGTGGATAACCTCACATTTATCCACATTATAGTGCATTTGCCATGTTTCTGCCCAATCACCCAACCTGTCCAAATTGTACTGGAGTTTCACGACATCCTCCTCACAGCATACCCTCCCACCCAGCTTTGTGTCGTCTGCAAATTTGGAGATATTACATCCAATTCCCTCGTCCAGGTCATTAATATATATTGTGAACAGCTGGGGTCCTAGGACCGATCCTTGCGGTACCCCACTAGTCACTGCCCGCCACTCGGAAAATGACCCGTTTATTCCAACGAAAAGCATGACATATTCTTTACATCAAATGTAGGCATTTAACAAATTAAAGCGGCAAACTAACCCGAACTTAGGATCAAAAGGCAACTTGCTTTTATCTCTTGAATAAAGGTATCCCTGAACTCTATTTTAAACTGTCATGAGCAAGTCCATACATCTACATCTAGTTACTGGCATGGAAGTTTAGTTGGTTCTATCTTCATGAAACTTTTTGTGTAACTGCATATCATATTGTACTATATCCTCAAATAGGGAATTCAAAGCGAGTCTTTGTCTGAATTTGTCACAAATTTCAGAACAACTTCTTAACTGTTTTAAACTCTTTGACCCCAGTTCTTGAGGTCATATTTTCTAATTAAATTAATGTTACATTCCTATACACACAATATACAAAAATATTAATACAATAGGTAAATATAGAATTGGATAAAATTCACATCATATACAGCAAAATAATACAACTTTTGTTTGTAATGGTCCACTCAATTCATGTGTCCAAACAGCTAACTGCAAGAAGTAATTCACAATGGATAATCAGCTACTTCCTATTACAAAATTCTATTTACACTGAAAAAAGAAATACGTGCATTTATATAGCACCTTTCACAACCACCAGACCTCCCAAAGCATTTTACGGCCAATGAAGTACTTTTGAAGTGCAGTCACTGTTATAATGTAGGAAATGTGGCAGCCAATTTGCGCACAGCAAGGTCCCACAAACAGCATTGTAATAATGACCAGATAATGTTGTTTTTTTTTAATTTTTTATAAAGTGATGTTGATTTGAGGGATAAATATTGGCCAGGACCCCAGGGATAACTCCCCTGCTCTTCTTCGAAATAGTGCTATGGGATCTTTTACGTCCACCTGAGAGCAGACGGGCCTCGGTTTAACGTCTTATCTGAAAGACGGCACCTCCGACAGTGCAGCACTCCCTCAGCACTGCACTGGAATGTCAGCCTAGATTTTTGTGCTCAAGTCTCTGGAGTGGGACTTCAACCCACAACCTTCTGACTCAGAAACAACCATCAGAAATTTAAATCAACAAATCAAAATGATCCAGGATCAAGGCCATCAATCTGCTTTTCAATTAAATATAAAACATGCTTGACAGATTCCTCCTTTAGTATTCCCTTAAGATTATCCAGCCTGATACCTTCAGAAACTGTTAAAAATCTACTCATATGCGATGACTATGCCATGTTTCCCCATGGAGTAATTGTTGTTTTGTATGGCATTCATTCAGAACCTTTGACAGCAAGAGGTAACAGACCCCCATGACAAAACACTCAACTTTTCACTACTGAAGACAAATTCAATCGCATAACCCAAAGCCATGTACTTCAGACATCGCCCTAAGTACACGGCAATCTATTACCCAATATCTGGAATCAACTAATCTTGAGTCTTCCCACGTCTTGACACTCCAATAATATATTCCTCTTCTCTCCCTCCAAGTCATCATCATTCAATGCACTGGTCGTGAATTCTGCACGGGACATACCAGTCTCATCTGAACACGGTGATACTTATTCTATTCCCACTACTGCTGTGCTGGAATACTGTCCATGTCTTCCTGGGATTTGAGGAACTGACAAAAAAAAGTCAGATATGAAAGTAGTTTTGCTTGCTTGCAGCCTCATAAGCCTCCACTTATGGTTTGTGGTGCCCAGTAGGCAGACTCCTGACTCGTGGGTACTTTAAGACACTGAAGAATACTGTACATGGCTCAATTCTCTTCAAACGGATCAAGGCTGTGTTCAGAAAGTCTTCTGAATGCCTACCCACTGCCAAATCTTTGTGAAGATAGAAAGGTGCATCCTGGAAGCATGAGTCAACTGGTCATCTAAAGCAGTATTTCTCAAACTGGGATCTGTAGAGACGGTTCAAGGGGTCCACGACTGGAGGTAATTTCAAGCCTGCTCCTCTTTATAAAACGGACACTGATTCAGTTCTTGCGAATTATTCTCAACGGCTGGGCCCGTCTCCTCAGAGGTCCACAGCTCTCACTCACTTTACGAACGCTCCCTGCCAGTTGAGCCGATTCCTGTACCGACACATGATCAGAGTGCCTGCGGGGCCCTTCAAACACGTGCTTGAACATGTTCACGCAAACACGTACAATCCCACAGTGCAGCTTTTACAGAACATGCCAGTGGGACAGTATGGCAGTGGGTCATGTTTCCAACAGCATCCCAGCATAGGCATGGATGCTCACGCCCTCACTCACCTTGGCCAGCCTGCTGACGGCTTTAAAAATTGTCCAGCATCAAGTGGCCATCTGTTGCTGCAGAGTACCCAGAATTGGTGTGCTAAGAAGGCACACCCATCTCACTGATATCTGTAAGTAAATACCTGTTTTCTTAACAGCATTATTAAAACACTCTTTACATGCAGCACTTTCATGTTATGAGTACCCTGTATTATATATATTATAATTTAGATGGAGGTCTGTGATTACTAATCGATTTGAAAAGGGGTCCTTCAACCAAAAATTGAGAACCACTGATCTAAGGCAACAATGATGCAACCTAACTGATAGTTTGTCTAATAAAAATCAACTATTTCTGGGGAGGGGGGAGGGGATGGGGAAGAGAGAAGACGACAGTTGGTTTTTGGTACAGAATTCACATCAGAGCACTTGAGTAGACATATACAAGTTTTAGCAATAAATCAAAAACAATCCATAACATCTTGGTAGAAAGTATTCAGATAGAAGCAACCCTATTCTCCTCAGACTGGCCATATTGGTCACTGATACCAGGAAGTGCAGAATTAAGTATGCCAGACATTGGAACAAACTTGAATGCCACAATGATGAAACCTGGTTTAAAAATAAAATCAATGGAGAATTGCATTAAGAGAAACAGCTTTTTGAGAAATTGATTTCGTTTAAATGAGGTATCACTGGGAGTAAAGAAGGCAATCTTGCCAACAGCCTGAATTGATTGGCAAAACAAGTATAAAAGGGCGAACAAAAGAGTTAAACACGAAGGATGACAGATTAAATCTAGACAGTAGATAATAAAACAAGAATTCAGGATGAGAATCCTGATATACATTGAGAACAAAATAATGTTTGGTTACGTTCACCACGGGCAGAGAATAATTTGGGGGAAATAGCAAAACTGTAGAAGATCCTACAAAACATTTGATCCTACAAGTAATATAAATCGGGCAACAGAATAGTGTAAAGAGAACAACAGGTTAGAAGCTTAAAGAATCAGAGTACTTCATACTTGTACCTAACTGTATGCATTGGGGGAGGGGGGGGAAGAAGTGAGAGGGGAAAAAAGAAAGATTTCATAAAATAGTAAAGTGATAAATGAGTTGTATAGAAATCTTGGAACAGACCACTGACAGCAGTTAAGATACTGCACCAAATGAGTACATAAATCACTGATGTGGCTCGAATTTTTAAGTAAATGGCAGTTACAGGATTGCCCATTATAGCCCAGTTAGCTCATTAACAGCAACAGAACTACATCAGGGCACTGTAAACAAGACAATTCAGAAACTAAAAACATGATTGTTGGACTAACTTACAGGAAATTATGTTTCAGAAATTTGTTGGGCTTTATTAAGGATAATTATTTTATTAGATAAATAATGGTGATCCAATGGATTTTTAAAAATGTATTTTATACAATTTATTAACTTTCACAAGGCTTTCAACAAAGTATTGTGCCACTGTGCCAACCAGCATAGAATATAATGCCTACTGGAATGAGGAAACCATGAATTTAATCCAAAATAAATCGAATATCAAACAATGCAACTACAAATAAGTATTACCAATTAGCAAAATGTCACATGAATAAGTCCCTTCCATTTCTTTTATCCACAACTTTCATAAACGACCTTGAGCCGAGGAACAGCACTTGAGCTAATAACTGGCAAAGAGTCTTCAATGGTAGATAAATACATGGTAATGGACATACTGGCATAGATGCAAAAATATTAGCACATGCTAGAATAATGCCCCATTCTTAAGTAATCATTTGAGAAAGGCAGTCAATAAGCAATGCCAGTCATTTGTAGCTTCCATGGAAAAATGTATGGAATTGCTGAGTACAGGAAACTCTTTTTTTTATCCGGCACCGATGGGACCGGTGTGGTGCCGATTTATCAAAAAGTCCGGATTACAGAGAGGTATAGTAAAAGGTACGAGAGCTCCGTACACAGCAACAAATCCAGGCTTCCCTGTTGCTCAGCAACAGGTGCAGGAACCCCGGCTACAGACCAAGCGTCCCTGTTGCTTAGCAACAAGTGCAGGCACCTCGGTGACACCGCCACAGATCCAGGAACGGCCACTAATATGAAGTAAAACTTACCTGAACCTGCTCCCGAATTTTGCCAGTTAACAGAGATTTCCGGTTATTTAGGTGCCGGTAAATCGAGAGTTTCCTGTACCATTTCCAAAACACCAATAAAAATCCCAGTCGTCCTACATAATTAAAACAGAATTTGACTTATTCAGTAATACTAAATCAATAAGTTTAGTTATGGGAAGTGATTCCCACTACACCTGCAAAGATCTCAGAATTCCTTCCAATAAAAACTTATTCAATCACCTTAAAACAGCAACCTGCGCATAAGCAATTAAAAAAAATGGACTGTAACTGACCTCCTGATCAGAGTTGTCATCTTTACAACTTTGAAGTTACATACTGAAACATGATATAACTCCCAGCACTCTATTTGACATCAATAGATGGTACTGGTACTTAACCGTTCGTGCTTAGCCTCAGCAATAAGATAATGATGATGGTTTTGATGAAGAAGCCCAACATTTTTTTGCTAATTTATGACTTTTTAAAAATGTTTTAATTTTTTTTGATTATCAAGCTGTTTTCTCAGATGAATGCTCAAATTTAATGCTACTGTAGGCTGAGTATGCCCTTAATTTTAACTATGAAGTGAATGGGTGTATCCTGAAGGTGGAACATAAAATAATTGGCTGTACGTATATGGAAGACGACCATATGAAAATTCCTCTGCTGTATGTTACAGTACATTTATGTCTCAACTCACTACTGTGATGTAATTATGAGCCTCTCGATCTTGCATGGTTTTGTCATACTTTCTCCAAGTAACCTTACTTCCCATCAAATCAAAAGCTGCAGCTTTCTGTCCCTTTCAGTTTCAATTCTAGATCGCTAGTACTCAATGCAGCTTATTTCACTCCAAGCCAGTCTAGAAGACAGAATTATTAACGAACGACACTCAAACTGGGTTTACATTCCAAATTAACTAGATTTACAAAAAACTAAACGAGTGAACACTTACAGGACAGCTCAGGATTCTGTACGACAGCAGAAATAAACAGCTAGATCTTATATTCCTGACATCAGTGAATCACTTGACCAACAGTTTGAAATACACTCCAGCAGTCAATTTCAGTTCTGTTTCATCCTGGTTTCTACATTTTTATGACTCAGTCTTTCTCTATCTCCAGAGACCCCGACACCAGAGGCTTAAATGTAACATTTGTCTTTGAAATTCATGAACTCCACAGTGCATTCTAGGGAGACATAAAATAATGCATAATGAAGTTACAGACTTGATTGCATAGTAGTTCCTCTGACAGTCCCTCTTCCAGGTTGCATGAACCACAGGAGGGCCTAATTAACACAGTGATAGTGTTCAGTAAACCAAATACAAATGCCATCTTCCAGAAGGTAGATACATTGGAGTCAGGTGGCTATTTTAGAACTCGAGCCTTTACTTTAAATTTAGAGAGACCAATATATTCATATATATTTATATACACAGCACGAGATCTGCCTCTATTTTAATAGTGACAGTATTTTAACGCATGTTGCATCAGCAGTATAAGCTTACAACAACCTGTATAGCGCCTTTAACGTAGTAAAACATCCCAAGGCGTTTCACAGGAATGTTAGAAAACAAAATCCGACACCGAGCCACAAAGAAAAATTAGGCCAGATGAGAGGTTGGTTTTAAGGAGCGGCTTAAAGGAGGAAAGAGAGGTAGAGATGCGGAGAGGTTTAGGGAGGGAATTCCAGAGCTTAGGGCCTAGACAACAGAAGGCACGGCCACCAATGGTTGAGTGGTTAAAATGAGGGGTGCTCAAGAGGCTAGAATTAGAGGAGCACATATATCTCAGGCGGTTGTGGGACTTGGAGATTAGAGAAATAGGGAGGGTTGAGGCCATGGAGGGATTTGAAAACAAGGATAAGAATTTTAAAATCGAGGCACTGCTTAACCAGGTGCCAATGTAGGTCAGCGAGCACAAGGGTGATAGGTGAACAGGACTTGGTGCGAGTTAGGACACAGGCAGCCGAGTTTTGGATGACCTCAGGTTTACGTAGGGTAGAATGTGGGAGGCCAGCCAGGAGTGCGTTGGAATAGTCAAGTCTCGAGGTAACAAAGGCATGGATGAGGGTTTCAGATGATGAGCTGAGGCAGGGGCAGAGACGGGTGATGTTACGGAAGTGAAACGGAAGTGAAAATAGGCGGTCTTAGTTATGGCGCAGATGTGTGGTCGGAAGTTTACTATTAAGTTCAACTGAGTGATAAGGTAAACTACTTGCTTGGCAGTGTGATTGAAGTGCAAAGATGCTGTGTTCACTAATATATTACGAAGGCCCCACTTTGTGCATTGGGTCAGTTTTGGTCATTATATCGCCAACGTGAACACTGTTGCATAAGAGAATTTCTGAAACTGACCAAATTTCTTTGAAGACAAGCTTTTCTCCTTAACATTCTTCTCTGTGTTTCAGTTCCTTATCTTCCTTCTCCTTCCAGTCCCTTCTGCATCTCATCTTTCTGGATTTTATTTTTACCTTCTCGCCCTCCTTCCTGTACTTTTTTTTTCTTGGTAGTCATTCTTCCTCTTCATGTCCTTGGGCCACCAGTCTCAGTTCCCCATGTCTTTCGACCTCCCCCACACACTTCCTTCAAGCGCTGCCGACTTTCTCAGACCTTCCAAATGCCAACCAAGTCCTGTGTAAAATTTATTTCTCTAAGTGTGGAGCAAGTGAGAGGCGGCCAGCTGGAGTGTGACTGGGATTTGGAAGCACTTGGAGCTCTGGGCCACGGGATAAGATGGCATCCAATAGACATATCCTGTATCGGCTTGATAAGCACGCACTTAGCAAAGACCAATCAATAAGAGGGAAACCACAATGAATCAAGGCTCAGAATTAATAGTAACAGGATAACGACAGACCAATCACATTACTCAAATCGACCAGATTGGCTGATCATGGTTCCCCCACACTTTTAAAGATGACAACAACAACTTGCATTTATATAGCACCTTTAGCATCGTAAAACATCCCAAGGCGCTTCACAGGAGTATTATAAGACAAAATTTTGACAGTCACATAAGGAGAAATTAGGGCAGATGACCAAAAGCTTAGTCAGAGAGGTAGGTTTTAAGGAGCGTCTGAAAGGAGGAAAGAGAGGTAGAGAAGCGGAGAGGTTTAGGGAGGGAATTCCAGAGCTTAGGGCCTAGACAGCTGAAGGCGCGGCCACCAAAAGTTGAACGATTATAATCAGGGATTCTCAAGAGGGCCGAATTAGAGGAGCGCAGATATCTCGGGGGGTGGGGGTGGGGGGTGGGGCGGCTGGAGGAGATTACAGAGGTAGGGAGGGGCGAGGTCATGGAGGGATTTGAAAACAAGGATGAGAATTTTGAAATTGAGACATTGCTTAACCGGGAGCCAGTGTAGGTCAGCAAGCACAGGGGTGATGGGTGAACGGGGCTTGGTGCGAGTTAGGACATAGGAAGCCAAGTTTTGGATGACTTCAAGTTTACGGAGGTTAGAACGTGGGAAGCCAGCCAGGAATGCATTGAAATAGTCAAGTCTAGCGGTAACAAAGACATAGATGAGGGTTTCAGCAGCGGATGAGCTGAGGTAGGGGCGGAGATGGGCGGTGTTACGGAGGTGGAAATAGGCGGCCTTAGTTATACCGCGGATATGTGGTCAGAAGCTCATTTCAGCGTCAAATATGACACCAAGGTTGCGAACAGTGTGGTTCAGCCTCAGACAGATGGTAGGGAGAGAGGTGGAGTCAGTGGCTAGGGAACGGAGTTCGTGGCAGGAACCGAAAACAATGGCTTCAGTCTTCCCAATATTTAATTGGAGAAGATTCCTGCTCATCCAGTACTGGATGTCAGTTTAGAGACCATCGAGGGGTCGAGAGAAGTGGTGGTGAGGTAGGGCTGGGTGTCGTCAGTGTACATGTGGAGGCTGTTTTTTCGGATAATGTCGCCAAGGGGCAGCATGTAGATGAGAAATAGGAAGGGGCCAAGGAACGATCCTTGGGGGGTGGAAGCGGGAAGAGAAGCCATTTGGTAGGAAGAATAGAAAAACAGAATTTTTTTTTTTTTTTTTTTAAATGGAGAGAAACTTTTAAATGTTGGTTTTTGAGAGAGAATTGGGTGTCCTCGTGCAAGAAACACAGAAAGCTAGCATGCAGGTATAGCAAGCAATAAGGAAGGCAAATTGACACATTGGCCTTTATTGCTATGGGGTTGGAGCGTAAGAGTAAGGAAGTCTTGCTACAACTGTACAGGGCCTTGGTGAGCCCACACCTAGAGTACTGTGCACAGTTTTGGTCTCCTTATCTAAGGAAGGATATACTTGCCTTGGAGGCGGTGCAACAAAGGTTCACTAGATTGATTCCTGGGATGAGAGGGCTGTCCTATGATGAGAGATTGTGTAGAATGGGCCTATACTCGCTGGAGTTTAGAAGAATGAGAGGTGATCTCAGTGAAACATACAAGACTCTGAAGGGGATTGACAAGGTAGATGCGGAGAGGTTGTTTCCCCTGGCTGAAGTGTCTAGAAATAGGGAGCATAGTCTCAGGATAAGGGGTAGGCCATTTAAGACCGAGATGGAGGAAGAATTTCTTCACTCAGAGGGTTGTGAATCCTTGGAATTCTCTGCCCCAGAGGGCAGTGTATGCTGAATTTTTGAGTATATTCAACACTGAGATGGATAGATCTTTGGACTCGAGGGATATGGAGATCGGGCAGGAAAGTAAGAGTTGAGCTCGATGATCAACCATGACCTTACTGAATAGCGAAGCAGGCTTGAGGGGCTGCATGGTCTACTCCTGCTCCTATTTCTTATGATCTAATGTAAAATTGGCAATCCAATTTATTTTATTCATGTCTACATTGGTTCCTAGTGTTGTATAAAACTTGCTGGAATTCAAACTAAAATGAATGGCAACATGAAATTAATATTGAAGCATAGCCACATTTTATGTTTTATAATGTGGCTAACCTAAATTTATTTCATTTTTTAAACTGTAGTTTACAGATGCTTTTATATTACACCAGTAATACTAGTTCCCCTGACCAGAAGTTTTGCAAAGCCAAATGTAAAACTTTTTGCTGCGTGGATACAAAATTGGCTAAGAGACAGAAAGCAGATAGCAGTGGCGAACGCTTGTTTTTCAGACTGGAGGGAAGTGTGCAGTGGTGTTTCCCAGGGGTTGCTGTTGGGACCACTGCTCTTTTTGAGTTATATTAATGACCTGGGCATAATTTTTTCAATTTGTAGATGACAGGAAACTTAAAATGTAGTAAACAATGAGGATAGTTACAGACTTCAGGAGGACATAGACATACCGGTGAAATGGGCAGACACATGGCAGATGAAATTTAAGTGATACATTTTGGTAGGAAGAATGAGGAGAGGCAATATAAACTAAATGGTATAATTTTAAAGGGGGTGGTGGAAACGAGGGACCTGGGGGTGTACGTACACAAGTCTTCAAATGTGGCAGGGCAAGTAGAGAAGGCTGTTAAAAAGACATATGGGATCCGTGGCTTTATAAATAGAGGCAGAGTACAAAAGCAAGGAAGTTATGCTCAACCTTTATAAAGCACTGGTTGGGCCCCAGTTGGAGTGTTGTGTCCAGATCTGGGCACCACACTTTAGGAGGGATGTCAGGGCCTTAGAGAGGGTGCAGAGGAGATTTAATGAAATGGAGTGACTGGAAGCTGCGCCGAAGCATACTGCGCACTCCAACAATCGGAAGCATGATGTTTCTGCTTCTTTAAAAATGAGCACGCTAACAAGCCTGCTCCCTTCCCTGCTTTTTCCTAACGAGCCCACTCCCTTCTCAGCTTTTTTAAACAAGCCCGCTCCCTTCCCGGCTTTTTAAAAAAACCAGCCCGCTCCCTTCCTGGCTTTTTATTTTAAACCAGCCCGCTCCCTTCCCGGCTTTTTAAAAAAAAAACCAGCCCGCTCCCTTCCCGGCTTTTTTAAAAAACCAGCCCGCTCCCTTCCCGGCTTCTTTTTTTTTTAAACCAGCCTACTCCCTTCCCGGCTTTTTAAAAAACCCAGCCTGCTCCCTTCCCGGCTTTTAAAAAAAACCAGCCCGCTCCCTTCCTGGCTTTTTTAAAAAACCAGCCCGCTCTCTTCCTGGCTTTTTTAAAAAACCAGCCCGCTCTCTTCCTGGCTTTTTTTTTTAAAAACCAGCCTGCTCCCTTCCTGGCTTTTTAAAAAAAACAGCCTGCTCCCTTCCTGGCTTTTTTCTAACAAGCTCATTCCCTTCCTGGCTTTTTCCAACAAGTTCACTCCCTTCCTGGCTTTTTCTAATGAGCCCGCTCCCTTCCCAGCTTTTTCTAATGAGTCTGCTCCCATCCCGGCTTTTTCCTAACAAGCCCGCTCCCTTCCTGGCCTTTTTTTATAAACGCGCCTGCTCCCATCCCGGCTTTTTTTTTTATATAAACGAGCCCGCTCCAATCCCGGCTTTTTACAATTTTTTTTAAATGAGCTCGCTCCCGCAACGAACTGGAAGCATGCATGCACAGAATGCTTTCGGTTCGTTGGCAGCGGTCACATCCTTAATGAAATGGTACCAGGGACGAAAGACTTGAGTTATGTGACGAGACTAGAAAAACTGGGGTTGCTCTCCTTAGAGAAGGGTTTTGATAGAGTAAATAAGGAGAAACGGTTTCCAGTGGCAGAAGGGTCAGTAACCAGAGGACACAGATTCAACGGTAATTGGCATAACAACCAGAGGCGACACAAGGATTTTTATTTTTTTTAATTTTTTAAACGCACTGAGTTATGATGATTTGGAATGCACTGGCTGAAAGGGTGGTGGTAGCAGATTAAATAATACTTTCAAAGGGAATTGTATAAATACATTGAAAAATTTGCAGGGCTATGGAGAAAGAGCAGGCACTAATTGGATAGCTCTTTCAAAGAGCAAGCACAGGCATGATGGGCCAAACAGCCTCTTTTTGTGCTGTATCATTCTATTCTATGACTCATTAAGACTGGTGGCCCAGAACCAGAAGGCACTCAAAAACAGATTTGCCCAGCAGTCATGATTAGGGAGTCTTGATAATGTTGCATTTGGCTTACAGTCAGTCGCACAAGACTTGCACTCGAGAAAGCTGGTGCCATTAGTGCAATACAAAAGCATCTTATGATTATTTTGTTCTCTAAAGGAGATGTATTAATTATTTTGCAATGTTTGGTATTGTAATCATGGGAATTCTGAAATAAAAATGGTAAGGGATTCCAATTCCAAGCTCAATAGTACCATGTACTCCACATAATTCAATCTCACCTACAATTATGTACATGACCGGCACCATGTTGATGTATAACATGATCACCGAGTATAAATAGATATATTTTTCAAACAAAACCAAAACTAGTACACTCTAGGTAGCTCAGGTATAAATAGATTACATTAAGAAATCTGAATTTGCTTCACTTGTTTCAAATCTGAAATTTAACTGAAGCTTTCAACAATTTGTATTTATCTGGTGCTCCTCATATAAAATAACATCTCAGGATGCTTTACAAGGTAGGGAGTTAGACAAGTAGGAAATGTAGCAATGGAAAAAAAATATCAAAGGCATGGTTGAAGAAATTAGCTTTGTTGGCTTTTTGAGATAGCAAGACAAAGTTGATTTGGGAGAGAATGAGGGGCCAGGACACAATGACCGAATAATCAGCCACTAATGATACAGCAAAAGGACCATGGAACAAGTAGTAATTTAGAATCAGAGGCAGACGATGCAGGCAGAGATGTATGGCTGGAAAGAATCATGCAAGTTGGGTGCAGCAAAGCCATGGAGGGATTTGAAGAGACCCAAGATCGTAGTGGAGAGTTTAGGCATCAGACTGTATAAGGAATCTGATCCTGTGCTTCCAAATGATATTGCCAAATGGTAGCCTACAAATGATAAATAGGAAGAGTCCCCTGAAACACCTCAGCAGTATATCAAGTAATAAAATCAGCTTCACATATATTGTACCTTATTATATAATAATTTCTACATTTTTGACCACATCCCAGAATCTGATCCCGGCAATAAATCAGTTGAAGTTATGAGGGAGAGAATATGAGTAACATTGAAAGCGTAACATGATTTAGAATTAAGAATATCTAGGGCCAAGAGCCAAGTATTTGGTTTTAAAAGGGCTAAATTGAGAAAATGTGAGAACTGAAGCAAATAATTTAGGGAAGGTTGTTCAACAATTCTTTAGAAGACAGATGGAACATCTTTAAAGTTTTAAAGAGCTGGGAAATAAATTAAAAAGCAGGACCTCAAAAAGGTAGTAATCTCAGGATTACTCCCAGTGCCACATGCTAGCGAGAGCAGAAATAGGAGAATAGACCAGATGAATGCGTGGCTGGAGAGATGGTGTAGGAGGGAGGGATTTAAATTCCTGAGGCATTGGGACCGATTCTGGGGAAAGTGGGACCTGTACAAGCTGGACGGGTTACACATCGGCAGAACCGGGACAAATATCCTCGCAGGGGGGGTTTGCTAGTGCGGTTGGGAAGGATTTAAACTAGTTTGTCAGGGGACTGGGAACCTAAGTGTGGGCCCAGAACAGAGAGAAACAAAGCTGGAAGTGCAAGTTAGAAAAGTAGTCAGCAAAACTAGTAGGGAGCAGAAAGAAAGGCCAACAGTAAAGAGGTCAAAGTGCAGAAAAATATTAAACAGGCAAAGTTGAAGGCACTTTATCTAAATGCACGTAGCATTCGCAACATGGTGGATGAATTAATAGCACTAATAGAAGTAAATGGGCATGATGTAATTGCCATGGTTGGAGGGTAACCAAAGCTGGGAACTGAATGTTCCAGGGTACTCAACATTTAGGAAGGACAGACAAAAAGGAAAAAGGAGGTGGCAAGGCGCTGTTAATAAGGGATGAGATCGGTACGCTAGAGATAAAAGATCTTGGCTTGGCAGATCGTGATGTAGAACTGGAATCAGTTTGGGTGGAGCTAAGAAACAGCAAAGGGCGGAAAACATTGGTGGGAGTTGTGTATAGGCCACCAAACAGTAGTGGTAATGTAGGGCACAGTATCAATCAAGAGATTAGCAGTGCATGTAACAAGGGCAATATGGTAATCATGGGGGACTTTAATCTACATATTGACTGGGCAAATCAAATTACCACTAATGGTGTGGAGGACGAATTCTTGGAATGCATACGAGATGGTTTCCTGGATCAGTATGTGGAGGAACCAACCAGGGAACAGGCTATTCTGGATCTGGTACGGTGTAATGAGAAAGGGCTAATCAATAATCTTGTGGTAAAGGGGCCTTTAGGGACAAGTGACTATAATATGATTGAATTTTATATTAAGCTTGAGAGTGATGTAGTCCAATCTGAAACTAAGGTCTTCAATCTAAACAGAGGAAACTACAAGAGTATGAGAGACAAGTTGGCCATGGTAGATTGGGAGACTACACTAAAAAGGTATGAAGGTGGACATACAATAGCTAACATTCAAGGAAATAATGCATAATTTGCAACCAACATATATTCCTCTAGGGCATAAAAACCCAAAAGGAAAAGTGATCCAACCATGGCTAACAAAAGAAATTAAAGCTAGTATTAAGTCAAAGGAGGAAGCTTATAAAGTTGCCAGAAAAAGCAGTCAGCCTGAGGATTGGGACCAAGAAATTGATAAAGGGAAAATGGAATATGAGCACAAACTAGTGAAAAATATAAAAACGGATTGTAAAAGCTTCTATAGGTATGTGAAAAGGAAAAGACTGGCAAAGGTAAATGTAGGTCCTTTACAGTCAGAGACGGGAGAATTTATAATGGGGAATGAGGAAATGGCAAAGAAATTAAATACATACTTTGTTTGTCTTCACGGAGGAAGACACAAAAAAACTCCCAGAAATACGAGAAAACCAAGGGTGTGGCGAGAATGAGGAATTTACAAGAAATTATTATTTGCAAAAAAAAAGTGCTAGCAAAATTAATAGGACTAAAAGTCGATAAATCTCAAGGACCGGATGACCTACATCCTAGGGTTGTGAAAGAGGTGGCCATTGGGATAGTGGACGCATTGGTTGTCATCTTCCAAAAATCTATAGATTCTGGAGCGATTCCTGCAGATTGGAAGATACCCGCTATTTAAGAAAGGAGGGAGAGAGAAAACGGGGAACTACAGACCTGGTACCCTCACATCAGCAGTTGAGAAAATGCTGGAATCTATTATAAAGGATGCAATAATTGGCACTTAGAAACTAATAGTAAGATTGGGCAGAGTCAACATGGATTTCTGAAAGGGAAGTCCTGTTTGACAAACCTATTGGAGTTCTTTGAAGATGTAACTAGTGGAGTGGACAAATAGGAACCGGTAGATGTGGTGTATCTGGATTTTCAGAAGGCCTTCGACAAGGTCCCACACAAGAGGTTGGTGAACAAAATTAGGGCACATGGAATTGGGGGTACAGTAATATACTAGCATGGATTGAAAATTGGTTAACAGACATAAAACAAAGAGTAGGGATAAACGGGTCTTTTTCAGGATGGCAGGCTGTGACTAGCGGGGTACCGCAAGGATCGGTGCCCCAGCTATTTACAATCTATATCAATGATTTGGATGAGGGGACTAAATGTAACATTTCCAAATTTGCTGATGACACAAAGCTAGGTGGCAGTGTTAGTTGTGAAGAGGATGTGAAGAGGCTTCAAGGGGATCGCGACAGCTTCAGTGAGTGGGCGAGAACATGGCAGATGGATTATAATGTGGATAAATGTGAAGTTATCCACTTTGGTAGAAAAACAGAAAGGCAGAGTATTTCCTAAATGGTGAAAGATTGGGGAATGCAGGTGCTCAAAGAGATCTGGGTGTCCTTGTACATGAGTCACAAAGTGAATGTACTGGTGTAGCAAGCCATTAGGAAGGCAAATGATATGCTGGCCTTCATTACAAGAGGATTTGAGTACATGAGTAAAGAAGTCTTACTCCAATTATATAGGGCCTTGGTGAGACCACACCTGGAGTACTGTGTACAATTTTGGTCTCCTTACCAAAGGAAGGATATACTTGCCATAGATGGAGTGCAACGAAGGTTCACGAGATTGATTCCTGGATGGCGAGACTGTTGTATGAGAAGAGATTGAGTAAACTAGGCCTGTATTCTCTTGAATTCAGAAGAATGAGAGGGAATCTCATTAAAGCATACAAAATTATTACAGGGCTTAATAGGGTGGATGCTGGGAGAATGTTTCCCTTGGCTGAGGTGTCTAGAACCAGGGGCCACAGCCTCAGGATAAAGGGTAGGCCATTCAGGACTGAGATGAGAAGAAATTTCTTCACAGAGGGTGGTGAATCTTTGGAATTCTCTACCCCAGAGGGCTGTGGAGGCTCAGTCATTGGGTATATTCAAAACAGAAGTCGATAGATTTCTGACTAGCAAGGGTATCATGGGATATGGCGATAAGGCTGGTGAATGGAATTGAAGCAGAAGATCAGCCATGATCTCATTGAATGGCGGAGCAGGCTCAAAGGGCCGAGTGGCCTACTACTGCTCCTATTTCTTATGTTAATGCTGAGCATGCAGGATAAATACAAAAGGCTCAGATGAAGCAAGCGGGACCTAAATGGATTAACAAAGTGAAATAAAGAGGGAAAATGGCATGTACACATCCTGCAGGATTACAAGAAAATGCAGAAATATAATAAAAAGGTGATCAGAGGGGCAGAGTCAGACCTTGAAAAAAACTATAGCAGCTGAATCTGAGCAAAACAGTTAGAAATGGTTTCAGTCCAACAGCAGCAAGACTGCAATTAATGAAAACCATAAAAGATGCAAACAGACTTGAAACTGGTCTTAAAGTAGTAAATATTCTGAATGAATATTCACAAAAAAGACATGAGCAACATGCCCTCTTCGAACAAAGATATTCCAAGTAAAATCACTGACATCAGTATAAATGTGATGGCTCAAAACAAACAAATCCCCAGTAATGAAGACTGACTGACTTGCATTTATACAGCGCCTTTCACGATCCCAGGACGTCCCAAAGCGCTTTACAGTCAATGAAGTAGATTTGAAGTGTAGACACTGTTGTAATGTAGGAAACACAGTAGCTAATTTGCACACAGCAAAGTCCAACAAACAGCAATGTAATAATAACCAAATAATCTGCTTTTAATGATGTCGGTTGAGAGATAAATATTGGCCAGGACGCCGGGGAGAGCTCCCCTGCTCTTCTTTGAATAGCGCCATAGGATCTTTTACGTTCACCTTGAGGGCAGATGGTGCCTCGGTTTAACGTCCCATCCAAAAGATGACTCTATACTGTGCTACCCACCCAGCAAATGAGCCATACTCTTATTAAACTGCTAGAACAATCTGTTTTCGTCATTGGAATCTACATAAAATATCTATAGCAGCTTCTGGTCACAGAAGCCTTAAGCCTAAACTGCAATTCACCATTCAACCGATTACTGAACTGCAGGGCCTCCATACACCAGGTAACTACTCTGCTGGTCTGCGTCTCTTTCCCCCACCAGTTTTAAACCACGGCCTTTTCAAAACTTATGTTTAAATTTGTCAGCTGCACTTGGAGGTTATTTTTAAAGGGGGATAGGATAGCTCATACATGGAAAGGAGTAGTTATTTTCTTTAAAAAACCTTCAGGCTCCCACAGGTGTGGCTATAGAAATATGAGCAATGTCACAGGGAAGTCCCATGGCTCTTGCCCCATTGTCCCAATTCAGAGAGACCATATAATGGCTTGTTCTCTTAAGGCAGACCGGCCCAGCAGCCAAAAGCTCAACTTCAGCAGAAAATCAGGATCTCTAATTAGTCCATTTTAGTATCCAAAGGGAAAAA
Source organism: Somniosus microcephalus (assembly GCF_052327205.1). Classification (NCBI taxonomy): domain Eukaryota; kingdom Metazoa; phylum Chordata; class Chondrichthyes; order Squaliformes; family Somniosidae; genus Somniosus; species Somniosus microcephalus. Next base: position 98,642,738 of record NC_140992.1, on the reverse strand, counting down.
AGCAAAATTCAAAAACTTTAAAAAAAAAGGCATTTATCCCAGAAAGCCAAAAGAGAACAGGTAAGTGAAGCACTGACAATCATTACGAGTCTCTGAACACCGGGAATGTACCATAAGATTGGACAAGCTAATGTGGTGCATTTTCAAAGGGTGACAAAAGACATGGGCAACTACAGACCCATTAGTCTTACTTCAATATAAAATAATGGAATCAATTACAGGAAACTCTTTATTATCCGGGACCGGCGTGGTGCCGGTTTATCAAAAAGTCCGGATTACAGAGAGGTAGTTAAAAGGTACGAGAGCTCCGTACACAGCAACAAATCCAGGCTTCCCTGTTGCTTAGCAACATGTGCAGGAACTCCGGCCACAGACCAAGCGTCCCTGTTGCTTAGCAACAAGTGCACGAACCCCAGTTACACAGCCGCAGATCCAGGAACTGCCACTAATATGAAGTAAAACTTACCTGAACCTACTCCTGAATTTTGCCGGTTAACAGAGATTTCCGGTCATTTAGGTGCCGGTTAAAAGAGAGTTTCCTGTATTAGGAGTAAATTTGAAGATCATTTGCACAAGAGTAACCTACTTAACAACAGTCAGCATAGATTCAGAAAGGGCATATCTTGCCTCATCAACCTCCTAGTCTTCTTTGAGGAAGTCACAACCAAAGTGGACTGTAACAAGGCCCATCATGTAACTTACTTTATCTTCCAAAAGATTTCTGACAAAGTTCCACACAAAAGGGTATTACTTAAACTCAAAGCTGTAGGGTGCAGGGTAAATCCTGGGAATAGATAAGGAACTGGTTTAGGTGTAGGTGAGACCCACCTCCTGCTCCCTCAACCCTATTCCCATCAAACTGCTGATCACCCAACTTCCTTTTCTGGCTCCCATGTTAGTTGATATTGTTAACGGTTCTCTCTCATCAAAAAAACAAACCTTGATCCCGCTCTCCTTGCAAACTACCGCCCCATCTTCAACCTCCCTTTCCTCTCCAAAGTCCTTGAACGTGTTGTTGCCTCCCAAATCCGTGCCCATCTTTCCCGCAATTCCATGTTTGAATCCCTCCAATCAGGTTTCCGCCCTTGCCACAGTACCGAAACAGATCTCATCAAAGTCACAAAGGACATTCCCTCCTCATCCTTCTTGACTTGTCTGCAGCCTTTGACATGGTTGACCACTCCATCCTTCTCCAACGCCTCTCCACCATCGTCCAGCTGGGTGGGACTGCACTCGCCTGGTTCCATTCTTATCTACCTAATCGTAACCAGAGAATCACCTGCAACGGCTTCTCTTCCTGCTCCTGCATCGTTACACCTCTGGTGTCCCCCAAAGGTGTATCCTTGGCCCCCTCCTATTTCTCATCTGCATGTTGCCCCTTGGCAACATCTTCCAAAAACACAGCATCAGTTTCCACATGTACGCTGACGACACCCAGCTCTACCTCACTACTTCTCTCGACCCCTCCATGGTGCCTAAATTGTCAGACTGCTTGTTCGACATACGGTTCTGGATGAGCAACCCCCCCCCCCCCCCCCGAGATATCTGCGCTCCTCAATTCTGCCCTCTTGAGGATCCCTGATTATAATCACTCAACCTTTGGTGGCCGTGCCTTCTGTTGCCTAGACCCGATATACCTAAAGCTCTGAAATTCCCTGCCTAAACCTGTCCGCCTCGCTACCTCTCTTTCCTCTAAGACACTCCTTAAAACCTACCTCTTTGACCAAGCTTTTGGTCACCTGCCCTAATTTATCCTTATGTGGATCGGTGTCAAATTTTGTGTCTTAAAATACTCCTGTGCTGTGCCTTGGGATGTTTTACTACATTGAAGGCGCTATATAAATACAAGTTGTTGTTGTTGTTGTTGTAGGAAACAAGTACGCATTAAAGGAGTTATGCCGGAGGAAGTACCAAGTGGGGAACCTCAGGGCTTGGTGCTGGGACAACTATTGTTTCTAATTTATATAAATGACCTGAATTCAGAAACTCAATGCAAAGTGATCAAATTGGCAGAAAATGGCAAAATTAGGAGGACCACCTTGGAAATTACAGAATCAGCTGCACAAGAAATCCAAGGGACAGAATAATAGCAGACAAATTTAATGCCAACAAATGTAAAGTCCTAGACATAGAAAGAAATAGATGACACACATACTTCATGAATGGCACTGAAATATCTAAGGATGAAGCTGAAAGAGACCTAGGAGTCCCAGCAGACTTGAGGCTAAACATGTTCAATCAATGCAGAGCAGCAATCTACAACGAAAATAGGATGTTGAACTACACAGCCAAAGTAAAGAATAGACTGTGCCTTGAATATTGCATCCAAGTTTGGTCACCAAGAAACAAGACAGACATGCAAGCACTGGAGCTAATGCAGAGAAAGAGCCATGTCATTGATCCCAAGTGTCAGGAGCCCTAGTTAGGAGGAAAGACTAGAGAAACTTAGGCCTGGAAATGAGACAACAGAGAGGTGAACTTAGAAGTAGAGAAGATTGTTAAGGCTATAGGAAAAGTTAAGCAATATTACTTTAAATTAAACTGTGGTTGTAGAACTAAGAGACACAATTGACAATACAGGAAACTCTTTGGCATCCGGCACCAGCGTGTTGCCGGTTGATCAAAAATTCCGGATGACGGAGAGGGTTATCTACCGAGGCCATTTTTAACAAAGAATTTTTTTTTTTAAATCAAGAAATGTGCAGTATACAGTAATTGGGTACTCACCTACAGAATGTTGTGTTAAATGGATGGTGGAAGATGCTTGATTAAGTACAGTACTGCCAGTTGAGGGTAATGCAATGCAATGACTACCAGCAGCGTGGGAGACACAGTACCCCGTAAAATGGTGGATCAGAAGAGACTACCGGCAGCGCGGGAGAGTCAGACTCCTGTTACAGGGGTATTGAGGTGTTCAGACTTCCGACAGCGCCAAGAAGTCGAGTAGTGGCAGTTTGGAGAACTACCCCCACTGACTAACTCGGCCACCACGGGAGGCTCGGACTCGGCAACATTGCCGGTTATTGAGGTGTTGTTTTTGGAGTGAGAATTTTGCCGGTTAGAGAATTCCGGATATTTAGGTGCCGTTTAAACAAGAGTTTCCTGTACATACTTACTGAAGGGTAAACCTGAAAAATTATGCAGTAACTGTCTGCTTTAAAACAAGGAGCATATTTGTAATTTCAAGAATAGTCTCCTGTTTTGAACACAAATGGATTTCTCACAGTGGAGGAACAACGTTTTGGCCAGGAACAGCCATTTATATGTACATGTTGAGCTAATTGAGCAGATTAAGGGTTACACTTCTTCTAGATGCAGTCTCTCAAAACGTGAAAATGTTCCATGCACAGATTTCCTGTGAAAATGAGAGCAGAATACTCTACAAGTAAATTTCAACAAGTTTTGAAAAAAATTATTCTTCTATTTCAGGGAACGCTTTCTATTTCATTTGAGTACATTATTGAAACCGATTGCTTTGATTATTGAGTAATGTGACATAAGTCTTAAAAATGTTGTTTAAATAACCACATATTATGAACGATCTCAGACAGAGGTTTATTTCTGCTGCTGTTCATCTGTAGTGCTATAATAATTTAATGGCATCAGGGATGGGGCACTAATCCCTCTGGCAGCTTTAACCCACAGAAAACAACCTTGGTATCCACTGTCATTGGCACCTAGTAAATGCATCTGGAATAAATTTCTCATAAATGTACTCAAGATTTTTACAGTACTTTTAGCTGCCAATCTGCTACTGGAAATTATTATTTTCTACATTGATATGCTTTACACTGGTAACATTTATACAACAAACTGGTGTAGAGGACACAAGGAATGAAACACTGAGTTCTGGCAAAAATTCTAAATTGTTTAATGTGTAAAGTCAGGATCAGTTCATCTTGCTAACTGCAGGCTGCAGCTGTGCTCCAAAATAGAAAACACATCTCGGACTTAATTTCCAGGACTCATGTAAAAGGACACATTATACCACTAAGGCAATGGCAACCAATATGATACTCCTTCATCCATTAAAAGATCAAAATATATATTTAGAGCATAATACTGTTTGTCAGACTACATTTTCAGTTAATATAGGTCATGTGTCCAGGAGATAAAAATAAACCTGCTTCTGTGTTTGGCTTGCTACCAGAAGCACTCGTCTTTGTTCAGCAGAATCTGAATAATTAAATAGGTGTAAACTACACCTTGCCCATACATAACTTGCTAAGACTAGTAAAATTGAAATTATTACACACACATTGGATGATACAGTCTTATAATGACAGGAGCATTACAGCACATAAAACAAGGCATTATAAGTTAATTGATTATCTGTAGCATTGATCATGAACAAAAGAAAATTCTCTTCTGTAACTGTCACTACTTCTTTCTCACATTCTTTATGCATCGCTCTCTCTGTCTTGCTCACTCTGTATAGTTGTCACACACTTTTCTCATTGTGGTGTCTATCATTGTCTGACTCTCTCATTTTTTGTTTCACTCTTTCTGCAACCATTCATCCCCTTAACCAATACCATCAGAAAAAGAGTAAGTCATCTCACTGTTCTTTGTGGTATATGTTTCTAGCACAGAATGTCTACTGCATTTGCCAATTTGACTGCTACTGGAGATCAAATGTAATTCATAGAAACATAGAAGATAGGAGCAGGAGTAGGCCATTCGGCCCCTCGAGCCTGCTCTGCCATTCAATGAGATCATGGCAGAGATTTGGCAGATGGAATACAATACTGGAAAGTGTGAGGTTATGCACTTTGGCAGGAAAAATCGTAGAGCAAGTTATTATCTTAATGGCAAGAAACTGGAAAGTACTGAAGTACAAAGGGATCTGGGGGTCCTGGTGCACGAAACTCAAAAGGTTAGTATGCAGGTGCAGCAAGTGATTAAGAAGGCCAATGGAATGTTGGCTTTCATTGCTAGGGGGATAGAATATAAAAATAGGGAGGTATTGCTTCAGTTGTACAAGGTATTGGTGAGACCGCACCTGGAATACTGCGTACAGTTTTGGTGTCCATACTTAAGAAAGGACATACTTGCTCTCGAGCCAGGACAAAGAAGGTTCACTCGGTTAATCCCGGGGATGAGGGGATGGACATGTGAGGAGAGGTTGAGTAGATTGGGACTCTACTCATTGGAGTTCACAAGAATGAGAGGCGATCTTATTGAAACATATAAGATTGTGAAGGGGTTGGATCGGGTGGATGCGGGGAAGATGTTCCTGATGATGGGTGAAACTAGAACTAGGGGGCATAGTCTTAGAATAAGGGGCTGCTCTTTCAAAACTGAGATGAGGAGGAACTACTTCACTCAGAGGGTGGTAGGTCCATGGAATATGCTGCCCCAAAAAGCTGTAGAAGCTACATCATTACATAAATTTAAAACAGAAATAGACAGCTTCCTAGAAGTAAAGGGAATTAAGGGTTATGGGGAACGGGCAGGAATTTGGACATGAGTCTAGGTTCGGATCAGTCATGGCCCTGTGGGTAGTGGAGCGGGCCCAGGTAGCCTGATCCTGCTCCTATTTCGTGTGTCTAATTCTGTTAGATTCAGGAGATGGTTCAGTGATAGTAGATTGGCGGTTAGGATCAGATCAGCCATGATCTTATTGAATGGCGGAGCAGGCTTGAGGGGCTGATTGGCCTACTCCTGCTCCTATTTCTTATGTTCTTATGATCATCCAAACTCTACCCCGTACCTGCCTTCTCCCCATATCCCTTGATACCTTTAGCTCTAAGAAATACATCTAACTCCTTCTTGAATATATTTAAAGACTTGGCCTCAACCGCCTTCTGTGGTAGAGAATTCCACAGGTTCACCACTCTCTGGGTGAATAAATTCTTCCTCATCTCTGTCCTAAATGGCTTACCCCTTATCCTTAGACTATGACCCCTGGTTCTGGACTCTCCGACCATCGGGAACATTCTACCTGCATCTAGTTTGTCCAGACCTGTCAGAATTTTATAAGTTTCGATGAGATCCCCTCTCATTCTTCTAAACTCCAGCGGGTATAAGCCCAATCGACCCAATCTCTCCTCATACATCATTCCTGCCGCCCCATGGATCAGCCTTGTGAATCTTTGCTGAACTCCTTCCATGGCAAGAACATCCTTCCTCAGATAAGGTGACCAAAACTGCACACAGTACTCAAGGTGTGGTCTCACCAAGGCCCTGTACAACTGCAGGACATCCTTGCTCCTGCACTCAAACCCTTTCGCGATGAAGGCCAACATATCATTTGCCTTCTTCACCGCCTGCTGCACCTGCATGCTTACCTTCAGCGACTGGTGCACAAGGACACCCAGGTCTCGTTGCACTTCCCCTTCTCCCAATCTATTGCCATTCAAATAATAGTCTGCCTTTCTGTTTTTGACACCAAAGTGGATAACCTCGCATTTATCCACGTTATATTGCATCTGCCACACTTCTGCCCAATCACCCAACCTGTCCAAATCATTCTGGAGTTTCTCGGTATCCTCCTCGCAGCACACACGCCCACCCAGCTTTGTGTCGTCTGCAAACTTGGAGATATTACATCTAGTTCCCTTATCTAGATCATTAATGTATATTGTGAATAGCTGGGGTCCAAGGACCGATCCCTGCGGTACCCCACTAGTCATTGCCTGCCACTTGGAAAAAGACCCGTTAATTCCTACTCTCTGCTTTCTGTCCGCCAACCAGTTCTCTATCCAAGTCAATACTTTGCCCCCAATCCCATGTGCCTTAACTTTCCACGCTAATCTCTTATGCGGGACCTTATCGAAAGCCTTTTGAAAGTCCAAATACACCATGTCTACTGGTTCTCCCTTATCTATTTTCCCAGTTACATCCTCAAAAAATTCCAGTAGATTAGTCAAGCACGATTTACCTTTTGTAAATCCATGTTGACCATGTCCGATCCTGTCACTGTTTTCCAAGTGCTCAGCTATTACATCCTTTATTTATAATGGACTCTAGCATTTTCCCCACTACGGTCTGTAATTCCCCGCTTTCTCTCTACCACCCTTTTTGAATAGTGGGGTAACATTAGCTACCCTCCAATCCATGGGTACAGTTCCAGATTCCAGCGAATTCTGGAATATGATCAGCAATGCATCTACTATTTCTAGGGCCACCTCCTTAAGTACCCTAGGATGTAGATTATCAGGCCCTGGGGATTTATCGGCCTTCAATCCCGTCAATTTCCCTAACACCATTTCCCTACAAATACTGATTTCTTTCAGTTCCTCCCTCTCATCAGACCCTATGTTCTCCAACATCTCTGGGAGGTTATTTGTGTCCTCCTTTGTGAAAACAGAACCAAAATATTCATTTAATTGGTCGGCCATTTCTTTGTTCCCCATTATAATTTCCCCTGTTTCTGACTGCAAGGGACCTACACTTGATTTCACTAATCTTTTTCTCTTCACATATCTATAAAAGCTCTTAGTCGGTTTTTATGTTCCCAGCAAGCTTACTTTCATATTCTATTTTCCCCTTCTTAATTAATCCCTTTGTCCTCCTTTGTTGAATCCTAAACTGCTCCCAATCCTCAGGGTTACCGCTTTTTCTTGCCAATTTATATGCCCTCTCCTTGGATCTTATGCTATCCCTAATTTCCCTCATTAGCCACAGTTGAGTCACCCTTTTTGTTTTATTCTTATCCCAAACTGGGATGAACAACTTCTGTAGTTCATCCATGCTGTCTTTGAATGTTTGCCATTGCCTATCCACCATCAACCCTTTGAGTGACATTCCCCAATCAATCCTACTCAATTCACGCCTCATACCATCGTAGTTTCCTTTATTTAAATTCAGGACCCTAGTCTCCGAGTCAACTACTTCACTCTCCATCCTAATGAAGAATTCTATCATATTATGATTGCTCTGACCCAAGGGGCCTCGTACAACAAGATTGCTAATTAATCCTCTCTCATTACATAATACCCAGTCTAAGATGGCCTGATCTCTGGTTGGTTCCTCGACATATTGTTCCAGAAAACCATCCCGTAAGCATTCTAGGAATTCCTCCTCCACAGTATTTTTACTAATTTGGTTAGCCCAATCTATATGTAAATTAAAGTCACCCATGATGACTGCTGTGCCCTTACTGCATGCTTCTCTAATTTCCCTTTTAATGCCTTCCCCAACCTCCGTATTACTGTTTGGAGGTCTATATACCACTCCCACTAACATTTTCTGCCCCTTGATATTGCTCAGTTCTACCCATACAGATTCCGCATCATCAGAGTTAATATCCTTCCTTTCAATTGTGTTAATCCCCTCTTTAACCAGCAATGCTACCCCACCTCCCTTTCTTTTTTGCCTATCCTTCCTAAATATTGAATACCCCTGGATGTTGAGTTCCCAGCCTTGGCCACCCTGGAGCCATGTTTCTGTAATCCCAATCAAATCATATTCGTTTACCTCTATTTGCGCAGCTAATTCATCCACCTTGTTCCGAATGCTCCTTGCATTAAGACACAAAGCCTTCAGGCTTGTTTTTTTAACGCTCTCAGACCTATATGAATTATTATTTACTGTGACCATGTTTGATTCAAACCGTTGAGTTCTTTGCCTTCTAATTTTGTTTTTCTCCATCCTGTCTTTTGCTTTTTTCCTTGTTTCCCTTTCCTGTCTCCCTGCTCAGGTTCCCAACCCCCTGCCACTTTAGTTTAAACCCTCCCCAACAGCACTAGCAAACACTCCCCCTAGGACATCGGTCCCGGCCCTGCCCAGGTGCAAACCGTCCCGTTTGTACTGGTCCCACCTCTCCCAGAACCAGTTCCAATGTCCAAGGAATTTGAATCCCTCCCCCTTGCACCATTCCTCTAGCCACGTCCTGTGTGAAGCACTTCAACACATTTCAACATGCTAAAGGAATATAAAAATTCATCCTTCTGCATAACCATTCCTCTACCTTTTCCCTGCCAGCTATTTCTTAATCCTTCTCTTGTGTTTCGGTCTATTTGCATGCCTGCACTTTCATTGTGGTATCTGTACCTCTCTGTTGGTGTCAGAGTGTGACTTTTCTTCCAAGTCTCTCCTTCCCCTTGTCTGCTCTCTCTTCTGTACATCTCCTAATATCTCTATAACTCTTGCACGTTCCTTTACTACTGCATTCAGTTTCTATACCATACCTTTATTAAAGACAACTGGTGCAACACGTACAGTTGAAAGGAGGGCTTGAGATTAAGCTGTGGAGAAAATGATAAGGAACATTGCCAAGGTCTGGAATTGGTATGTGGAATGTAGTGGTGTGGCAGTGGGAGGCTGGGTGAACGTATAGGTGGCCTGAACTGGACAAACCTTGGCAGAAGAGTGGACAGTCTTTGACTTTGCAACATTCAGGGAGTGACAGGCAGAAGACTGAGGCCTAGCACTACTGTTCTCTCAAAGGTTCGCGGGTGCCCGCGTGCGGTGACCCTGCGCTCACGTGCAGTTGATTTGAAATGCTGCGCAGAGAACTGGACAGTAGCTGGGGCTGGAGCAGGGGAGTGGCCCAATACACAATGGCCCCGGGAATCCAGACAGACTCGTTTAAGAGTCTTGCGACCTCAGAGCCGATCGCAATTGCAGCTCTTGAAGTGTGTTCCGATGGTTGATGGGATGCTGTGTAATGCCGGGAGAGGTTTGGATTCTCCCTTGAACTTTGACCTTTCAGCGGGACAACAGAAGAATCCCCCGCAATCTGATTCTTTGCAGCCTTCAGCGCCAGCTCGCGGAATAACGGAACGCGCGCACACAGTCTCCAGCTGGGCCACGCTTTCGTCGGCTCCATGCAGAGGTCAGGGGATCTGTTGGTGGCCATGGCCGGTGGGATGGGGAGAGGGGGGCGGAGGAGAGCAAGAGGGGGGCGGAGGAGAGCAAGAGGGGGGCGGAGGAGAGCAAGAGGGGGGCGGAGGAGAGCAAGAGGGGGGCGGAGGAGAGCAAGAGGGGGGCGGAGGAGAGCAAGAGGGGGGCGGAGGAGAGCAAGAGGGGGGCGGAGGAGAGCAAGAGGGGGCGGAGGAGAGGGATGGAGAGAACAGAGGCGGATGGAGGAAGCGGGAGAGAGGGGAGACGGAGTGAGAGCGAGAGAGAGGGGGAGATGGAGGGAGAGCGAGAGGGACAGACGCATGTAGTCCATTCCGGGGACTGAGCGGCAGCCGCACTTTGGAATAACACAGGTGGAGGTGCAGCACATGTACAATGGCCACTGGAAAGAGGCTGAAGCACACAAGTTTTAGGCCCCCAGTGAAACAAAAGTAATTTTTTTTTTTTTTTTTAAATTCAGAAAATTGTTTAAAGCCAGAAAAAATTACGGGAAAGTGATGTTGAATGCCCTGCACTAAGTTCCAGTTAAACTTTGGCAGGCGTTGTCCCCTTTTTGAAAAAAGTCTATCATGTTATGAGAGAGGGGAAAAAGTTTGTGCCCCTGTTTGTACCTCAGTCTGCGAGAGACGGAGGGAAAGGCAGCAGAAAAACTACTTCTCCAAAACTGATCCCAACTCATCGCCAAGGCTGGGGATAGATAACCTCGCCGTCTTCTTAGGAAGTTTAACCACTTTATTCACTTTCTTATTTGAGCTCCGTTTGGAATTAGAGTTTATTTTATTATTTTTTGTTGTATGTTTAACGACAGCATTGAAGAGGGAGAGAGAAGCTTGGAGCAACTTCTGTCAAAGCTGCAACGAGACTTGAAAGAATTTAAAAGATTTTTAATGAACTTTTCACAAAAAAAGTGTTAAAAACACTCCCCCTCCCCCCCCCCCCCCCGTCCGGTAAGTTTCAAATATGATTTTGGAAGAAACAAACAAAAATCAATTTTCCCCTCATCTAAACAAGTTTCAACCAGGTCTTGAAGTCCAAATGCTTTTAAAGAGGTTCTGAAATGCTTAAAACATTTTAAAATTGAAATTTCAATATTTGATTTTGAGTGATTGACTGAAGTGAGTAGCTTTACACAAACATGCAGCAATGCTGTTGAGGAGGGGGATGGCGGGGAGGATTTGTAGGAGTTACTTATATCCTTTATTTGGCTTTAAAAAAAATATTAAGACGTTTAGGAAGAGAACTAAAAAAAAAGGGGAAAAACACTAACCATTTTATTTTGTCCGTCATTCTATAGTCCGAACAAGTCCCAGGAATAATGTAAATATAGATTTCCTCTTAAAACGTTTAGTAGAGTGTTAATAGAAACACGAGTTATGTAATAATGTATAAAAATTACAGGAAGCTACTTTAGAAGAAACTATTTGCTTATTGAGAAAGACAGAAAATACTTTGATTAAACTGATGTACAATTTTGATTTGGTATAAATTTTTGAAATAGATTAGAAATTGAGTACACAATGAAGTTTGTTTCCCACTATTTAATTGGGAAATACCTAAAATACTTCAATACTTTTCGTGATAAGAGCAGGGATTAATATTGTGGCGAATGTTTGAGAGAAAAACATTAGAAGCGAAATTCATAAATTAACATCTTTACGTTAACATATTAGCAAATATTTGCAAGTCAGTTTGATTGGTTCTCCTGCCCAGGAAGAAAGATGAATGTTTATTTCTGTTAAATCATAGCTTTTCCTACTTTTTGTTTCTAATTCGGTGACACAAATTGTATGTGTGTTTTTCTGCACCTGTGAATGAGTGCTGCATTTCTGACATGTTACATGGGGGGTGTTTATTAATGGAAGTGATTGAAGTTGGAAATACGGATACCCGTTTTTGTTCACTTTTTAACACTGAACGAAAGAATGACAGCACTTTATATTTCAAATCAAATCAACTTTTATTGTCATTGTTAGTGCACAAGTGCAGTACAACGAAATGTAGGCTTGCGGCTCCCGAGAGTGTACATTTAGATTAAGACATTTAAACATTCAACATACATTTGGCTTGTAATACATTAACATATAAACATAACCATAATAAAGTGCATTGGCAGATGTGCAGGCTTTAGAGTTTATTTGTGGAGTTCAGTAGGATGACAGCCCTGGGAAAGAAGCTGTTCCTAAATCTGGTCGTACGGGTGCGAATGCATCTGTAGCGTCTCCCAGATGGCAGGAGGGCGAACAGACTGTGGCTGGGGTGGGTAGGGTCTCTGATGATGGACCGTGACCTCCGTAAACAGCGTTTCTGGTATATGTGCTCTATGGTCGGTAGCCGGGTGCCGGTAATGCGTTGGGCAGTTTTGACTACCCGCTGCAGGGCTTTCCGGTCATAGTAGCTACAGCTACCATACCATACTGTGATACAGTTTGTCAGGATGCTCTCTATTGTGCAGCGGTAAAAGTTAGAGAGGATCAGGGGTGACAGGTTACATCCCTTCAGCCTCCTTAGGAAATATAGGCGCTGCTGGGCCTTCTTCACCAGAGAGGAGGTATTGAGGGACCAGGAGAGGTCTTCCGTGATGTGGACTCCGAGGAACTTAAAGCTGTCCACCCTTTCCACCACAGCCCCATTGATGTGGATGGGGGTGTGACTTCCGCCTTTAGACTTCCTGAAGTCCACAATGATTTCTTTGGTTTTCTTGATGTTAAGGGCCAGGTTGTTATCGGCGCACCACTTCACGAGATGCTGGACCTCCTCCCTGTAGGCTGACTCATCGTTGTTGGTGATCTGGCCTACTACCGTGGTATCATCCGCAAACTTGATGATGGTGTTGGAACCATGAACAGCCACACAGTCGTGGGTGAAGAGGGAGTAGAGGAGGGGGCTCAGCACACATCCTTGTGGGGCCCCCGTGTTCAGGGTCAGGGTCTGGTTGCATTGTGTTTAGTATTACTTATGTGGACGTACAGCACATCCGTGCCAGAGGAAAAGCGCTGCTCCTGCTACTTGTGCAGTCATTGCTGTAGCGACATGAAGGATGGGCTAATACGTTGAAAACTTTAAAATTAATACAAATTGCACGAATAGATGGGCCTCTTCCAGCTCACCGTGGGCTTTTGGATTGCTTGTCGATGCATAATCGTGTAACTGAGTGACATTTCTGAAGTGTTAATGCATTATTATGCAGTTCTTTTATATCCCGGTCATTACTGACAAGTAATTTATTATTAGAGTTTGCACATGACAAACTAAAAGCTTTTAATTAATTCTACCGTAAACAAACTTGCAGAATGGGCATGTAAATGACAAATGAATTTCAATATAGGTAAGTGTGAGGTGGTAAATTTTGGTAGGAGGAATAAGGAGGCGACCTACTCCTTGGAACATAAGAGTCTAAATGGGATAGAAGTGCAAAGAGATCTAGGGGTACAGATTCACAAATCATTAAGAGTAGCAATGCAGGTTAAAAAAGCCATAAAAGTGCAAATAAAGAACTGGGGCTCATTTCTGGAGGAATAGAATTCAAAAGCCGAGAAGTTATGTTAAACTTGTACAGAACCTTGTCTGATTGTCTCAGGATTCAAAATGGTGGGGTGGCAATATGGCATTACTGTATATATGCTTTTAAGTGGCTGCTGTTGCTGTCATTGTTGTAAAAGTTGTTGTTTTAACATTTGCTCACGGACAAAAAGGTCACGCTCAAAGGAGTGCGTGGCCCGCTCAGTACAAAAAAAATTAGAGGGAACATTGCCTGGCACCACTTGGGGGGAAACATGACTGGACGCTGGTGGTGTTGGTGAAGGCAGTTCTAGAACCACTCAGCAACACAAGGCTGGAGCTTTAGATCACCCCAGATGGGCAGGGGCCTACTTATACTGGAATGTGGAGTGGAGAGGGGTATCAGCACAAGGAGCTGGAAGTGATCCTTGGCTTGGCAGCAATCTGGGGGACGGGGAGGAAAGAGACGAGATGTCAATATTTAAAGGCCTCAGACCGGTGTTCATTCCCTTCATGGCACCTCCCCACTCCCCCAATGTGTTGGCTAAAAAGAAGTGCCACCTGAAAGAGATGGAAGTCTGTACAGCTCAACAGAGATTTCAGAAATAAAAGCATGTTGCACAAACTCCATTAATGTATTTACATAGTTATTTACTGCAGCAGAGAGTAAATCCCTGAAAGGGGTATGATTTTTGCAGGCATAAAAATGGTAGCCTCCAAGTGCCACTGGCCAGAAACTAATCGGGAGCATACACAGAACCTGGAAACTATTGGCAGGAAAGCCCATGCAAACACTGGGAGCCCAACAGAATTCCACACCTCCCCCACCGCAAGGGCTGGGCTGGGCCCAGCCAGGGGAAATTGCTACAGGAATTTCTAAGACAAAATATGCAGGAAGGTTAAGTTTTGTGATTTATTTGAGGACATTTTGTACTTATTAAGTCACTAAGGATTAGTTTGGGTTCTGCCAGGACCACTCGGCTCCAGACCTCATTACAGCCTTGGTTCAAACATGGATAAAAGAGCTGAATTCCAGAGGTGAGATGAGAGTGACTGCCCTTGACACCAAGGCAGCATTTGACGCAGTGTGGCATCAAGGAGCCCTAGTAAAACTGAAGTCAATGGGAATCGGGGGGGGGGGGGGGGGGTGGAATGCTCCACTGGCTTGAGTCATACCTAGCACAAAGGAAGATGGTTGTGGTTGTTGCTGGTCAATCATCTCAACCCCAGAACATCACTGCAGGAGTTCCTCAGGGCAGTGTCCTAGGCCCAAACATCATCAGCTGCTTCATCAATGACCTTCCCTCCAACATAAGGTCGGAAATGGGGATGTTCGCTGATGATTGCACAGTGTTCAGTTCCATTCGCAACTCCCCAGATAATGAAGCAGTCCATGCCCGCATGCAGCAAGACATGGGCAACATTCAGGCTTGGGCTGATAAGTGGCAAGTAACATTCACGCCACACAAGTGCCAGGCAATGACCATCACCAACAAGCGAAAGTCTAACCACCGCCCCATGACATTCAACAACATTACCATCATCCAATCCCCCACTATCAACATCCTGATGGTCACCATTGACCAGAAATTTAACTGAACCAGCCACATAAATACTGTGGCTACAAGAGCAGGTCAGAGGCTGGGTATTCTGCGGCGAGTGTCTCGCCTCCTGACTCCCCAAAGCCTTTCCACCATCTACAAGGCACAAGTCAGGAGTGTGATGGAATACTCTCCACTTGCCTGGACGAGTGCAGCTCCAACACTCAAGAAGCTGGACACCATCCAGGACAAAGCAGCCCACTTGATCTGCACCCCATCCACCACCTTTATCACTCACTCCCTCCACCACCGGCCCACCGTGGCTGCAGTGTGCACCTTCTACAAGATGCAATGCAGCAACTCGCCAAGGCTTCTTCGACAGCACCTCCCAAACCCGTGACCTCTTCCACCTAGAAGGACAAGGGCAGCAGGTGCATGGGAACACCATCACCTGCAATTTCCCCTCCAAGTTACAAACCATCCTGACTTGGAAATAGATCACCATTTTTTGTTGTCGTCGCTGGGTCAAAATCCTGGAACTCCCTCCCCAACAGCACTGTGGGAGTACCTTCACCACACGGACTGCAACGGTTCAAGGCGGCAGCTCACTACCACCTTCTCGAGGGCAATTGGGAATGGGCAATAAATGCTGGCCTTGCCAGCGACGCCTACATCCCAGGAACAAATAAAAAAACAAATTTACCCTTTAAACATATATGATCTGTGGCTCAAAAAGCAACAAAGGTGCCAAAAGAGGATGAAGCAAAATTGTTTGAGCGATTTGGTTGATAGTGAATCAAATTAGTTTTTGATTAACTAAATGCAAACCAATCAGCATGGCTAACTGGACAGATACTAGTTTATTTGAGCCAATCACAATTTCTTGCCCTCCAGACAATGTATTTGAGGTGTGGCAGTACAGATGCGCTGCAGACACAAAATTTCATTTTAAACAGTAGTTGTGACAAAAATAGAATATATAAAGTGGTAGAAACCCAGTTCTAAAATGGTTTCCAAACATTTTATAGTAAACTGGAAATGGCTGCTTGAATAGGCTTCAACAAGAGATGTAGTGGACATTCTATGTGTTCTCCAATAAGCAATTATCACAATTGAGGTTAATTATTAAACTGGGGCTATGCTAATTCAGTGCAGCAGAGAATAGATACAGGGTTCAGTTCATAAAACACCCTATTTGTGAAAACTGTCAAGTCATCTGCATAAAGGAACAAGTGTTGAAAAAAGCCTGAACTGTAATCGATGTATAGTTCACAGTTAACTAGATTTAATTATTTTATTTATTTCCAGGGCACTAGATTTTTATTGGATCGAGTGTATTTATTGACAGCCTATTCCTCTTCTAATTCGGCATGTTTGGTCAGCTCCCTGGGTAACAGGAGTCTCAGTGGTTCAGCATTTGTTGTAATGAGTCAGGTGGGAAATTTCATGCTCGAAAATATAGTTTACAAAATGATGCTTATGCATTGTTTGAAATACCTGTAACCCTGATGGTTGTGTGTCAGGGTGAACCTACTTTATCACTATGTATACATAAGTCAAGGAACACCATTTCTTATCCTTCAGTGTAGTTTTAAGGGATTGCTGCATGATTGGAGGCACTGTCTTTCGGCTGAGACGTTAAACGGAGGCCCCATCTGCCCTCCCAGATAAATGTAAAAGATCCCATGCCTCTATTCAAAGAGGAGCAGGAGAGTTCTCCTGGTGCCCTGGACAATATTTATCCCTCAATCAACACCAACGAGAAAAATTATCTTGTCGTTTATTTCATTACTGTTAGTGGGACCTTGTTATGTGCAAACTGGCTGCCGTGCTTCCCTACATTACAACAGTGACTACTTGAAAGTACTTCATTGGCTATGAAGTGCTTTGGGATGTCCTGAGGTCATGAAAAGTGCTATATAAATGCCAGTTTGTTCTTTCTACACCTCCTGCTGCCCATTGCTGGGGTTTTAAACCTGGCTTTCTTGCTGTCCTTCCTCACTGATACAGTAGTTTAGGCAGTCAAATCCACCAAAGAGTGATTTGTGCGGACATATTTAAATTCCATTTCAAACGAGATTGGACAGAAAAGCAGAGTCTACTACCATCGCACACATGGTGTTGTTCACAGAATACAGTTGCCTGAACAAAAAAATCAACAGAATACTGCAATAGTTGTAATTATAGGCAATACATATCAGTTTCAATTACTTGACAGGAATCGTGTCTTGTGGGTATTTGCACTGCCCTTCAGGTATAGCCACAAAATTAAAAATACATTTAATGACTTTCACGTCCAAATATCTCAAAGTCTTTACAATAACAACTTGCATTTATGTAGCACCCTTTATATAGTAAAACGTTCCAAGGCACTTCACAGGAGCATTATCAAACAAAATGTAACACCGAGACACAGAAATATTAGGACAAGTGACCAAAGGCTTGGTCAAACAGGTGGGTTTTAAGGAAAGTTTTATGGAGGAAGCAGTGGTAGAGAAACAAAGAGGTTTCGGGAGGGAATTCTAGAACTTAGGGCGGAGGGAATTCTAGAGCTTAGTGCCAAGGCAGCTGAAGGCATGGCTGCCAATGGTAGAGCGATGAAAATCTGAGATGCACAATATGCTTGAATTGGAGGAGTGCAGAGATCTCGGACTGCTGTAGGGCTGGAGGAAGTTACAGAGATAGGAGGATGAGGCTATGGAGGGTTTTGAATACAAGGTTTGAGAATTTTAAATTCAAGGCTTTGCCAGACCAGAGCAAATGTAGGTTAATGAGCAAAGGGGTGATGGGTGAACAGGACTTGGTGAGAGTTAGGATATGGGCAGCAGAACTTAGGAGTAGCTGACACAAAAGCAACATACAGATGCGAGAAATCTGAAATAAAAACAGAACATGCTGGAAATACTCAGCAGGTCAGGCAGCATCTGTGGAGAGATAAACAGAGTCAATGTTTCAGGTCGATGGCCTTTCGTCAGAACTGAAAAAAGTTAGAAATGTAACAGATTTTAAGCAAGTGCAGGGGCAGGGAAAGGGGGAGGGGAGGAAAAAACAAAAGAGAAGGTCTGTGATAGGGTGGAAGGCAGAAGTGATTAAATGACGAAAGGTATGATTGTGCAAAGCAAAAGGAGATGGTACGGGGACAAGAAACAAAAAGGTGGGTCTAGAAGAGGTGTAAATGGGAATGGCAGAATCATCAACAGCTGCCATCTGAAAAAATAGGGACAGAGGTGTTGTGTATGTACCTTTAAGAGAATAACTGGTCTCAGACTGCAGTACCGGCAGTGACCAGCCCTGTATAAAAGGCGCTAGTAAGCCTCTGTAGTTTCAGTTTCCCAATTGACTTCATTCAGTAAAGACTTCTTTTGTTCAACTCCTGCTGTCCGTGTCTCAATCATTCACGGACATAATACTGGCGACAAGCAGATACGAACTTACCTATAGTCTGCACCACCTCCTGGGATCCATTCCTGAAGTGAAGTGAGCAGAGGTCGAGGCCAGAAGAAAGCAGTAGAAACGGGCGTCGACCGTGGGCATCCGCCCCTGTGTTAGCGGAGTTGAAGATTGCTGGAGAAGCTGTCGAAAGCGGGGCCTGGTTCCTGTCGACGGTGCTTCAGCTAATCGGGCTGGTGGCAGGTAGTACACTGATCCTTCCTGGGCTGCGGCGGTCGCGAACTCGAGCGGGTGGCTTGCAACGGGGCCGAGCAGCGTTGTCGGGAAGAGGAGAGAGAGAGGGTGGAGCACACAGGGCAGCCGGTGCTACGAAGCCGGGCTGCGTATAGACCCGAGAAGAGGGAGGCAAGAGTCCCACAAGGTTGTTCCACGACGGGAAAATAATTCTAAAAAATATTAAACGCGCAGGAAACCGCGAGGAGCTGCAGGTTGCAATGGAAACCAGCGCTAGCAACAGCGGGGAAGAAGGCAAAGCGCGGGAGGCGCCATTTTAGATTTTCAAGATGCCGAAGACTGGCTGTATCACTGCCTTTGATAATACAAGAGGGGACTGGACCACGTATGTGGAAAGAGTCGAGGTATATTGCGAGGCAAACGAAATAGCCGATGAGAAAAAGGCATCGGTATTGCTAAACTTAATGGGCGCTAGAACGTACGGCCTATTGCGGGACCTGATTACTCCAGCCAAACTGAAGGCGAAGAGTTTTAACGAAATTGTTGCTGTCCTACAGGAACAGCTAAACCCTGCACCGCTGCTGATAGCAGAAAGATTTAAATTCCACAGGAGAACTCAGCATAAAGATGAGAGCAATGCTGAGTACCTTACGGAACTAC
This sequence comes from Somniosus microcephalus, assembly GCF_052327205.1. Lineage (NCBI taxonomy): Eukaryota > Metazoa > Chordata > Chondrichthyes > Squaliformes > Somniosidae > Somniosus > Somniosus microcephalus. Next base: position 98,623,608 of record NC_140992.1, on the reverse strand, counting down.
GCAAGCTATCAAAGCACTGCCAGTTCGGAGCAGGACTGGCAGATACCCTATGGGACAAATTTGTCTGTGGACTCCTGAGTGAAGGAACACAGAAGAAGTTACTCCCAGAGAAAGAGCTGACGCTAGATAAGGCTTTCAGCATGGCAGTAGCGTACGAAGCAGCAGCCAGGGGAGCTGCGGAAATACGACAAAAGCCACAGGAATACGGCACCCACGCAATGACACGGGGATTTGCAAAATGTTATCGCTGCGGCAGAACTAACCATGACCAGAAGGACTGCTGGTCCAAGGACAAAATATGCAGGCAATGCGGAAAGATGGGACACATTGCACGAGTTTGCAGGTCTGGGAAGACGACCAGCGACAACAAAAAGGCTACTAAGGAAAAGTACAGGAAAGTACAAAAGATGACGGACAGTAGTTCCGAAGACCAGATGAGCGAGTGAATCCGGGAACAAGAGACTAAGCTGTCTCAAACTTCACAATGTAATCGCAAAAGAGGATCACCGAACCATTTGGGTCACCCTCACGATAGCAGGATCCCAAGTTAAAATGGAATTGGATACAGGATCAGCGCTAACCGTCATGAATCGACGAGACTACGAGCGGCTATTCTCACACATACCCTTGAGAGAGACATCCATCGTCTTGACGACGTATACAGGGCAAAAAGTATACCCCAGAGGAAAAATAAGGGTGCCTGTCGAATACAACGGCAAGAAAATACGGAAATTGTATCTCTACATACTGCCAAATGGTGGACCACTGTTATTGGGACGTGAATGGATCAGGAAGATAAACTTAGATTGGCACTCCATTCATGCAATGACGGTGGATGGTAAAAAAGATGAAGACGTCACTCCTGGACGATTGTCAACAATCTTAGCTAACGCCAAAGAGGTATTTCAACAAGAACTGGGCACGCTTAAAGGCGTAACCGCCTCGATAAAAATAGAAGAGAATGCAATTCCCAAGTTTTTCAAAGCAAGACCGGTACCATATGCAATTCGCCCAGCCGTCGAGGCAGAGCTGGAGAATCTGGAGAAGGCAGGGGTGTTGTCTAAGGTCGACTGGAGCGAGTGGGCGACACCCATCGTTCCGGTCATGAAGAAAACGTTAAGCAATAAGTCTGAGGAGCCAAGGAAGGTTCGCATCTGTGGGGATTTCAAGGTGACGGTGAACCCAGTCCTTCACACAGTACAATATCCTCTTCCAAGGATAGAAGATATCTTCACCTCACTATCTGGAGGGAAGCGTTTTACAAAAATTGACCTAGCACAAGCATATTTGCAGATGGAGGTTGAAGAATCCTCTAGGAAGTATCTCACGATAAACACTCACAAAGGTCTTTACCAGTATCATCGATTGGTATTCGGAGTAGCATCGGCTCCGGCGATATGGCAAAGAGCGATGGAACAAGTCCTGCAAGGGGTTCCGGGGACTCAGTGTTACTTGGACGACATCCTTGTGACAGGTGAAGATGACAGTGAACACCTTAACAACCTAGAACAGGTGCTCACTAGACTACGGGAACATGGGCTACGAGCCAACCGCCCCAAGTGCGAGTTTTTTAAGAAACAGATATCGTATTGTGGCCACGTGATTGATGAAGAGGGGTTACAAAGTCCCCTGACAAAATTGAAGCGTTTGTTAAGGCCCCAGCGCCTGAAAATGTGTCGCAACTGAGGTCATTCCTTGGATTGGTGAATTACTACCATAAGTTTTTGCCGAATTTGTCGACAATCCTGCACCCACTGAACGCCCTGCTACAAACGGGAGTAGCATGGAAATGGAGCAATGACTGTAAGCGGGCCTTTCAGAAGAGTAAGGACTTAATCACTTCAAGAGAAGTATTGGCTCACTACAACCCAGCACTGCCGATCAGACTGGCATGTGATGCGTCTCCCTATGGCATTGGGGCGGTACTGTCACATAAATTCCTTGATGGTTCAGAGAGGCCGATAGCTTTTGCGTCACGCTCGTTAACTTCTGCCGAGCGTAACTACGCCCAGATTGACAGAGAGGCCCTCAGCCTAGTGTGGGGGGTGAAGAAGTTCAATCACTACCTGCACGGTCAAAAATTTACTCTACTAACCGATCATCAACCTCTTGTCTCCATTTTCAACCCTCAGAAGGGCGTACCGATAATGACAGCGTAACGGCTGCAGAGGTGGTCCCTTTTCCTAGGGGCACACCAATATGACATCGAGTACAAAGGAACTAAACAGCATGGGAATGCTGATGGATTGTCACGCCTACCGTTGCTGACGGTGGAAGACGACGACCTTGCAGTGGATCCAATGGAGTTATTCCACTCGACCATAGTCGAATGTCTCCCTGTGACGAATGCAAACATAGAAAAGGAAACACGGAATGACCCGACACTATCACGGGTCTATGATTTAACGGTGAAGGGATGGCCAGCACAAGGCGAACCACTGCTGCCAGCATTCTCGCCGAGAAGAGAACAGCTGTCAGTGTGCAGAGGAACCTTGATGTGTGGATCCAGAGTAGTAATTCCACCTAAGTTGATGGATAGAGTGCTCAATGAGCTTCATGAGGGTCATCTGGGTGGGGTAAAAATGAAGAACGTAGCCAGAGCGTTTGTGTGGTGGCCGGGAATCGATAGAGAAATCGAAGAGATGACCAAGAGCTGTGCAGGATGCCAGAAGGTCCAAAACGCCCCACCACAAGCTCCTCTACATCCATGGGAGTGGCCCTCATCTCCATGGCAAAGGGTGCACATTGATTTTGCTGGTCCCTTCATGGACTCGATGTTTTTAATTGCGGTGGATGCACAAAGTGGCCAGAGGTAATAAAAATGTCCTCAACCACCACAGAAAAAACTATCACAGTTTTACGAACCATATTCGCCAGGAATGGGCTGCTTGAACAGATTTGCTCTGACAATGGACCACAGTTTGTGTCTGAAGAGTTCCGGAGGTTCTTAAAGAACAATGGTGTTAAGCATTACACATCTGCCCCATATCATCCAGCCACTAATGGATTGGCCGAGAGGTTTGTTCAAACATTCAAGAAAGCTATCAAGGCAATGTGTAATGAAGATATACCCCTACAACACAAGGTGGACAACTTCTTGTTTGCCTACCGGAATGCGACACATGCGGTTACCAACCAAACTCCAGCCATGATGTTCTTCAATCGAAGACTACGATGCCGCTTGGATTTGGTTAAGCCAAACGTCAGAAGAGATGTGGAGAACAGGCAGTTTCAGAATATGAATGAAAGGCCGACCAGGAGTTTCAAGATAGGTCAACCAGTTTTGGCCCGGGACTACCACACTGAGAAATGGCAGCCAGGAACGATTTGTACACGGCAAGGACCTCTCATGTATACCGTGGACGTTGGAGAGAGCATTGTAAGACGCCATGCTGACCAGATTCTAGAGTCACTGGAAAACGTCAACTCCACATCACGATCTGATACGCCTGGCAATGAAATCGATGTACCAATTGCAGCTACCGCAGAATCGGTGATATTGGAAGATGAACCAAACAACGACATTGATCCCGACTCAACCTTGTCAGAAGAACCTGATGCCCCAAAGAGGCGTTATCCAGACAGAATCAGGAAGCCTCCTCAAAGACTGAACTTATAATTGCTTAAACTTAACCAATGTATCTAACAACCGTAATTGTGATTGTAGTTAGTTATCATTTAGTTGTTAAATGAATGTTATGTACTGTTTATCTAAAAGGGGAGGAATTGTTGTGTATGTACCTTTAAGAGAATAACTGGTCTCAGACTGCAGTACCGGCAGTGACCACCCCTGTATAAAAAGCGCTAGTAAGCCTCTGTAGATTTAGTTTCCCAATTGACTTCATTCAGTAAAGACTTGTTTTGTTCAACTCCTGCTGTCCGTGTCTCAATCATTCACGGACATAATAAGAGGTTATGGTCTGAAATTGTTGAACTCGATGTAGAGTCCAGAAGACTGTAAAGTGCCTAACTGCAAGTAGTACAAGTAAATCGCTGTTTCACCTGGAAGGAGTGTATGGGGCCGTGAACGATCTCGGACTGTTGTAGGGCTGGAGGAAGTTACAGAGATAGGAAGGATGAGGCCATGGAGGGTTTTGAAAATTTTAAATTTGAGGCTTTGCCGGACTGGAGCAAATGTAGGTCAACGAGCAAAGGGGTGATGGGTGAATGGGACTTGATGTGAGCTAGGATACGGGCAGCAGAACTTAGGATTAGCTGTCCAGTGCCCCAAACACTCCTTCCAGGTGAAACAGCAATTTACTTGTACAACTTGCAATTTAGTATACTCTTGTTCGCTGCAGTTTCCTCTACATTAGGGAGACCAAACGCAGATTGGGTGACCTCTTTGCGGAACACCTCCGTTCAGTCCACAAGCGTGACCCTGAGCTTCAGGTCGCCTGTCACTTTAATTCTCCGCTCCACTTCCACTCTGACCTCGGCCTCTTACGCTGTTCCAAAGAAGTTCAACGTAAGCTCGAGGAACAGCACCTCATTTTTCGATTAGGCACGTTACAACCTTCTGGACTCAACATAGAGTTCAACAATTTCAGACCATAACCTCTGCCCTTATTTTTTCTGATGGCAGCTGTTGATTCTGCCATTCCCATTTACACCTCTTCTAGATCCATCTTTTGTTTCTTTACTTGTCCCCGTACCATCTCCTTTTGCTTTGTACAATCACACCGTTTGTCATTTAATCACTTCTGCCTTCCACCCTATCACAGACCTTACCTTTTGTTCTTTCCTCATCTCCCCCCTTTCTCTGCTCTTGCGTAAAATCGGTTACATTTCTAACCTTTTCTAGTTCTGACGAAAGATCATCGACCTGAAACGTTAACACTGTTTCTCCCTCCACAGATGCTGCCTGACCTGCTGAGTATTTGCAGCATTTTCTGTTTTTATTTAGGATTAGCTGACGTTTACAGAGTGTGGAAGGTGGGAGGCTGGCCAAGATAGCATTGGAATAGTCAAGTCTGGAGGTAACAAAGGCATGGATGAGGGTTTCATCAGCCGACGGGCTGAGGCAGGGACGGAAATGGGCGATATTACAGAGGTGGAAATAAGTGGTCTTGGTGATGGAGAAGATATGGGGTCGAAAGCTCAGCTCAGGGTCAAATAGGACGCCAAGGTTGGGAACAGTCTGGTTCTGCCTCAGACAGTGACCAGGGAGATGGATGGTGGCTAGGGAACAGAATTTTGTGGCGTCAGCTAGTATGGAAGCCAGGAAGGGAAGCTGGGTGGTCAGTAGTTTGGTGCAAATTGGGTTGAGGGAACAGGAGGTAGGTCTCATGGACAGGATGAGCTCTGAGAGGGCATGAGGGGAGATAGGAGAGAAACTAGAGAAAGATGCAAGCCCACAATTGGTTGAAGTGCAATGACCATTATTAAGTAAATACAGCTGACATTCTGCTAAAAACATTCGACGAACAACCATGTCAATCTGATTTTAAGGTGGGATCAGAAGTGTTGACCAAGACACTAGGAAAATGCTCGGTTCCTCTTCAAAAAGTGCCATCAGTTATTCAACGACCACCTGAATGACCAGAATAGGTGAACAAGACCTTGGTTTAATGCCTCCGCTGCAGAACAGCACAATTATATTTAAATCCAAAGACTAATCTGAGTAGTTCAGTACATTAACCCATTGATCCATCATCCACAAGCAATGACATATTTGTAGGTCATATCATACTGGAATGGACAACACATTTCGAACAGTTCTGTTGCAACCGAAGGGAAACCACTATGGGGACTGGTGGCTTCTATTACTTTGCCCAAATGACTTCTTTATATGTAAGCTAAGCTAGTGACTGTCAGCAGGCTATTTGGCCAACCATGAAGCTGCCCTCACTCAATGCCTACACTTTTCAAGTGACTGCATAGCAATCAAAAAAGTGTTGAATCCTGGCTGCATTCTTCTCCAGTCCAGGAACACTGAAGCCAACTTTAGTCCACATACTGCCTATCGGTTGACATCAGCAAACTCAGTGCAAGGTGAGGAATCACATCTGGTCTGTGTGGCCCAGTTCAACATTGAACCCAACCAACTAAGCCATCCGTCTGAATTTCTTTCCCCCAAGAGAGCAATCTCTACAACTTTCTCAGTTGGACTTGCTGTTTTACTAATGATACAGGAATAATGGTGCAACCTTGTGTAGATGAAGGCTATTGACACTCAAAATCTGATGCCTTTCAACAACATGGATATCGCACAAAATTTATTCTGGTATGCAACTGGCAAGTTTAAGGCCCCTCTAAAAGCCAACGTATACTCCATAAAGTCTCAAATCCTCAGATGATGGTTAAATTTGCATCTTCACTCTCGCATACAAAAAACAGTTCCATGTGATATCACTCATTAGTATTCTATACAGAACTTTTGGACTGATGCAGAATGTTTAAGTGCAACTGCAGCAGCTCATATGTTACAAGTAAAAACAGAAGGCCCGAGTAAGTGCTAGCATGCCCTGCGGTGCTGCTCTGATCATGATTCAAATAGTATTTGTCTGACTTTATTTCACTAGAAGTGCAAGATGGCCTAATCCAACATCCAGGTAACATTCTTCAATGATAGGCCAGCAACAGAGGCATAGAAAAGGTAGATAACCAACAGAAAGAGTTGCACTGTCAAAGAGATAAAGCCTGAAACAAGAAAGGTTCAGTAAAAAGCAGGTAAAGAATATGCGTTTCCTCTCTTCCTACATGCCAAACAACTTCACAATCCAGACAAAATTGTCATCAGAAACTCACTTTGCAAAACTGTGCCCCTTCATTCCATGGCACACCATGCTGGAGCATTCTGGAGTGTAGCTCCTAAACCTCGAGAAAAGTTAGTACAGTAACATTATTCTAATCTGTGCAATAAATATCTGAATCATTATTATATTCTAGGCATGACAAACCGGGAACCGTACCAACAGCTCCCGATATAGCCTAATGGGGGGGCAGACAATGCCTCGTATAGCACAAGCCATACAAACATGGTCCCTGGTCTAATCCCCAATCTGGTGAAATTTTGAGAGACCTGGGACAAAATTAACTGGCATTTGGAAAAGTACGAGTTAATAAATGAAAGTCAGCACAGATTTGTTAAAGGCAAATCGTATTTGACTAACTTGATCGAGTTCTTTGATAAAGTAATGCAGAGGGGTTGATGAGGGTAATGCGGTTGATGCTGTGTATATGGACTTTCAAAAGGCGCTTGATAAAGTACCACATAATAGACTTGTTAACAAAATTAAAGCCCATGAGATTAAAGGGACAGTGGCAGCAGGAATACAAAATTGGCTAATGGACAGAAAGCCAAGAGTAGTGGTGAACGGTTGTTTTTTTTTTTATAGACTGGATGGAAGTATACAGTGGTGTTCCCCAGGTGTCGGTATTAGGACCACTGCTCTTTTTGATATATTAATGACCTGGACTTGAATATACAGGGCATAATTTCATAAAGTACGCAGATGATATGAAACTCAGAAATGTAATAAACGAGGAGGAGGATAGACTCCGGAACAGACTTCAGGAGGACATAGATAGACTGGTAAAATGGGCAGACACATGGCTGATGAAATTTAACACAGAGAAGTGTGAAGTGATACATTTTGGTAGGAAGAATGAAGAGAGACAATATGAACTAAACAGTACAATTTTAAAAGGGGTGTAGGAAGAGACACCTGGGGCTGTATGTACCCAAATCTTTGAAGGTGGCAGGACAAGTTGAGAAGGCTGTTAAAAAAGCATATGGGATCCTTGGTTTTATTAATAGAGGAATAGAGTACAAAAGCTGGGAAGTTAAGCTTAACCTTTATAAAACACTGGTTAGGCTTCAGCTGGAGTATAGTGTTCAATTCTGAACACCACACTTTAGGAAGAATGTCCAGGCCTTGGAGAGGGTGCAAAAGAGATTTACTAGAATGGTACCAGGGATGAGGGACTTCAGTTATGTGGAGAGGGTGTCCAAAATCATGAATGGTTTTGATAGAGTAAAGAGAGAGAAACTGTTTCCAGTGGCAGAAGGGTCCGCAACCAGAGGATACAGATTTAAGGTGATTGGCAAAAGAACCAGAGGCACCATGAGGAAACTTTTTTTTAAATAAACACAGCGAGTTGAAATGCACTGCCTGAAAGGGTGGTGGAAGCAGATTCAATCGTAACTTTCAAAAGAGAATTGGATAAATACTTGGAAGGGAAAAACGTTACAGGGCTATAGGGAAAGAACAGGAGTGGGATTAATTGAATAGCTCTAGCCAAGGGCCGGCACAGGCACGGTGGGCCGAACGGCCTCTTTCTGTGTTGTAATATTCTATGAACTGTACTGATCTCAGGCTGGGCAGCAGCAGCAGCCCTAGAACTAGCCTCAGCACCAATGACTTTGGAAGGACAAGAAAACATATCAGCCAAGATTCTCAATCCTCATCACCATCTAGCGATGACCTGCTGAGAAGTGAGCATGTTTGGAGGTTGGATGAGAACGAGATCAAGGTAATTTGTGATGCCCTCCACAGTTAAATAGCCTACCAACGCTCATTGTTTGTTTAATGTCACCCAAGGAGAATGGCTACTTCAGCAAGATACTGGAAGGCATCCCTGCAACCTTATCTAGGTAAGACTCAGCAAATGAAAAATCCCTTCCGCTGTTAAAGCAAACAATTCACATGAGATTTCTTTAGGTTCCTAATTATTAAACCTACCACCAACACAATCTCAAGTTGAAAAGGGATATTACACAGGAAGTTACAATTTTGGGTTTTTCACAGACCTGTTTCTCTCCTAATATTTTTAGGTCAGCCCTTAAGCAGGTCTTGTCCTTCATTATCCAGAAAGTCCACACTTTCAGTAATCTGCCCATAGAGCTGCATGATCCAGAGAGTTAACAACTGCCCTATTTGCAGTACAGAAAAATAATATGCATCTGCACTGATCCAAATATCCGTAACAATTTCCACTAATCACTCAATCTATTATTGAATCCAACCACTTTGAGCTTCAGTTTGAACATCACAGTCTGCTTCTTTAATTAGAACAAAGCAATTTAAAATCCATGACAGAACCAAATCAGATGCCTTTCTACTTCATGCAACAGCGAAATAGGAGTTACTGAGCTGACTAAACATTTAGGCGGGCATTCTAAAATACTCTATTAGCCTGTGATGTGTTACATAGAGATAGGAACAGGAGTAGGCCATTCGGCCCTTCGAGCCTGCTCCGCCATTCAATGAGATCATGGCTGATGAGATCATACCCAAAACACAGTTCAGATCACACTGTACGTATTTGTCTAGTTTTCACTTGTATTCCATATCACTTTTTATAACTTTTAAAAAGAGCAGCAACACAGAAATGAAGATTATTGCAAAAGACTTGCATACTCTTTTACATGCACTACAAATATGTGGATGTTGTCAAGTTAATTTTTAATTAAAGGATAGTTGATGGCTTATTAAGAAATGGGGAGCAGGAATCCGTTAGCCCTCAAGTCAAGACTGGTTCACTGACTTGAACTGCAGATGGATGCATTTGATGCGAATAGTGGTGGTTCTTCTATTTGTACTCAGTTATCTGTTTTGAAAGCTCTTTGTGATAGACACAGTGATAAACTATGTCTGAAAATCTGTGGCGAAGTGAGAGCTGTACAGATGGAAACATGTTTTCTGCTGCATAATTTGTGATTTTGTTCCGGTCCATAATTTTATTAATGCATTTTAGTCAGATATTTGAGTCTGTTACAGTGATACACTGAATTTATAAATGCAACTACTATGTTTGGCTCGAAACCTGACATTCGGGGAATTAAGTGGATAAACACATGAATTTCCTGCAGTGCCAATTCTGAATAGTTCTGTTTAAACAAATGACAAGCTTGTAGGAACTGGGGTTCCTAGCTGAAGAATTGAGATCGACTCAGAAAATCAAAAACAATAAAATTTAATGAACAAACGAAGCTGTACAGGAAACTGTAGGATACAATGCAAATAGGTCTGGTCTGCTTGGAAGTGGGAGGATAGAGGATTGGGAAAACTTTAAAAGACAGCAAAAAATAACAAAAAGATTGATTAAGAAAGGGAAGATAGATTATGAAAGTAAATTAGCAAAAAATATAAAAACAGATAGTAAGAGTTTTTATAGTTATAAAAAGGCTAAAGTAAATGTTGGTCCCTTAGAGGATGAGACCGGGAAATTAATGGTGGGAAATATGGAGATGGCAAAAACACTGAATGAATATTTTATATCAGTCTTTACTGTAGAAGACACTAAGAATATCCCAACACTGGACAAACAGGGGGGGAGGAGCTAAACACGATCAAAATCACTAAGGAAGTGGTACTCGGTAAAATAATGGGACTCAAGGCGGATAAATCACCTGGACCTGATGGCTTACATCCTAGGGTCTTGAGGGAAGTGGCGGTAGGGATTGTGGATGCATTGGTAATAATTTTCCAAAACTCCCTGGACTCGGCAAAGGTCCCAGCAGACTGGAAAACTGCTAATGTAACACCCTTATTTAAAAAGGGCAGTAGACAGAAGGCTGGAAACTATAGACCAGTTAGCCTAACATCTGTGGTAGGTAAAATTTTGGAGTCCATTATTAAGGAGACAGTAACAGGACATTTGGATAATCATAATTTAATAGGACAAAGTCAGCATGGTTTTATGAAGGGGAAGTCATGTTTGACAAATTTGCTGGAGTTCTTTGAGGAAGTAACATATAGGGTGGATAAAGGGGAGCCAGTGGACGTAGTGTATTTAGACTTCCAAAAGGCATTTGACAAGGTGCCACACAAAAGATTATTGCTTAAGATAAAAAATCACGGGATTGGGGGTAATATTCTGGCATGGATAGAGGATTGGCTATCTAACAGAAGGCAGAGAGTTGGGATAAATGGTTCATTCTCAGACTGGCAATCAGTAACTAGTGGTGTTCCGCAGGGGTCAGTGCTGGGTCCCCAACTCTTTACAATCTATATTAATGATTTGGAGGAGGGGACCGAGTGTAACATATCAAAGTTTGCAGATGATACTAAGATGGGAGGGAAAGTAGTGAGTGAGGAGGACATAAAAAACCTGCAAGGGGACATAGACAGGCTAAGTAAGTGGGCAGAGATTTGGCAGATGGAATACAATACTGGAAAGTGTGAGGTTATGCACTTTGGCAGGAAAAATCGTAGAGCAAGTTATTATCTTAATGGCAAGAAACTGGAAAGTACTGAAGTACAAAGGGATCTGGGGGTCCTGGTGCACGAAACTCAAAAGGTTAGTATGCAGGTGCAGCGTGTGATTAAGGCGGCCAATGGAATGTTGGCTTTCATTGCTAGGGGGATAGAATATAAAAATAGGGAGGTATTGCTTCAGTTGTACAAGGTATTGGTGAGACCGCACCTGGAATACTGCGTACAGTTTTGGTGTCCATACTTAAGAAAGGACATACTTGCTCTCGAGTCAGTACAAAGAAGGTTCACTCGGTTAATCCCGGGGATGAGGGGATGGACATATGAGGAGAGGTTGAGTAGATTGGGACTCTACTCATTGGAGTTCAGAAGAATGAGAGGCGATCTTATTGAAACATATAAGATTGTGAAGGGGTTGGATCGGGTGGATGCGGGGAAGATGTTCCCGATGATGGGTGAAACTAGAACTAGGGGGCATAGTCTTAGAATAAGGGGCTGCTCTTTCAAAACTGAGATGAGGAGGAACTACTTCACTCAGAGGGTGGTAGGTCCATGGAATATGCTGCCCCAAAAAGCTGTAGAAGCCACATCATTACATAAATTTAAAACAGAAATAGACAGTTTCCTAGAAGTAAAGGGAATTAAGGGTTACGGGGAGCAGGCAGGAATTTGGACGAGTCTAGGTTCGGATCGGTCATGGCCCTGTGGGTAGCGGAGCGGGCCCAGGGGCCGTGTAGCCTGATCCTGCTCCTATTTCGTGTGTCTAATTCTGTTAGATTCAGGAGATGGTTCTGTGATAGTGGATTGGCGGTTAGGATCAGATCAGCCATGATCTTATTGAATGGCGGAGCAGGCTCGAGGGGGCCGATGGCCTACTCCTGCTCCTATTTTTTAATGTTATGAAAGCCTCTCTGGAAACTGCTAGCAGGTTCCGAGCTCTGACGTCATCACGTTCTTCCCGCCGTTGAGAGATCACGTGACGGACGGCATGACGTCATCACGCGGAGTACAGGAAAGAAGCCCTAGTACAGTTAACAGATACATTAAAGGTGCAGCCCCCAGCTGTACTACATTGCTGTAAAAGGAATTATATACAATTGTCCGTAATCCTCTGGTGGTTCCGCCACAAGCTCACTTTTAACTCTCTACTTGTGGGACATGATACTGACAATGGCACAAGAAAACTTAAATCCATTGAGTTATTTTACCAGAACAAGGACTTTGGTTTTCAAAAACAGAAAAGGCAATATTTCTTCTGAAGTAGTGTGGGCAATTAACTTAGAATGGACTTAATATATGTATATTTTCCAGGTATGTTTTATATTCAGACTTTCTAGAATGTTTTGTGTTTCATATCTCTAATCTGTAATCTACACATTCATTAACATAGTTGGTCTGAGTGTAAGAGATTGTTTAATCCAGTATGCAGATTACTGCAAATAGGACTACTCTGCAAAGAAAAATTACTGAAAAGATGCAGCTTCTGGATTGCAGAAGCATGTGCGCTTACAGGAACTGATAAATAACTGTCAAGGGAAATCAACCAAAACCCAAAAGATTTCATACCTTGAACGTGTCAAATTTCACTAGACTTCAATTATTTTCACAGGCATGGGTCACTAGATTTATATCCAAAGGATACATTAGTAAATCTTTGACAACAAATATAACTTAACTGCACAAAGTGTTTCCAAAGTTGACACTTCCTTTTATTTTTAGCCAGTTGCGCAGGCTGACAAAGTGCACAACCTGTTTATGAACTGTTTAGCATAATTGCTGTTTAAGAAATGCAACTCTTCAAAAACATTTTTTTTGCTAGTTTCTTTCCTCTGCTCCTCTTCTGATGTTATTAACTCCTTGCTTGGGTACAATTCCATGGGTTCCAACTGCTCTCAAAACTCATCCAAAATGGCCATTCTTTGTGTGTCAGCTTTGACGCAAAGTGGAAACAGGCTGTTTATCTGCAGGGAACATCACATCCAATCCCTTGCTCATTTTCACCCGAGGGCTGCAAGATCCACACTCAAACACTTCCTACTAGGATCACATCAAGAACAGCATCTTTGGCCAATTTTCTCTTCCCTAGCCCAGGAATAGTGAAGCTAATTGGAGCAGCCAATCCCGAAGTGAGATCAGTTAACTTGGCACAGGCCAGGATTGAACCTCGGATGTTCTTGGCCAGTATGGATCGGATAACTTGTTGAGTATCTATAAAGCTTTTGGACATTCTCTTGTTTCAAACTAGTGTGAACATGTGGAGTATGATGGAAAATCAAGTGGGCAAACATCGTGAAGTAAAAAAGATGAGACAGCATCATGCAAGATACGCTAAGGTTCTACAAGTGTATTTTTTTTGCTGCATTTACTAGTCTCCCTGTACAGTCAAAAATAACATAATAAAATAACAAAAAAAAATGGTTCTGAAAAAGGAATGTCAAAACTCACCAATAGACTTACCCATCCCATCCTAAAATGAAGTTGTCTGCTCTGTGAGGGGAGCTTGCCTTCTGCTCCATTCCTGGAGCCTTGCTACAAGCTGGCCTTTCCTTCCCAATATCAATGTCCTGTGCATTGCATTACCTCAGGTGAATAGCCTCTCAATGATTTAACTTCTGTCTATACCAACTCAGTCCTCTCTCCTCCAAGAGATGAGTCAGCCACATTTAATTGCACTCCAAGAAGGGACAAACCCCAACTCACTTTCAGCCAACAAAACTTAAGCAAATGTGCTTCATCTGCTCCTCGTCAGCTCCTCTGGCCTTCTCTGTAACCTACATCGACTGAACCAAGCAGCACCTATGATTTGATCCCGAGCCTGACAGGGTACAGGTCCGTCTGGATTGAAAATATAGTTGTTATCGCCATCCTTGAAAATGGAAGCCTTGCACTGAGACCAGAAAAATATTAAGCCTAGCATATGCAGGATTGAGGTGCAAGCAGACATCCCCCTCGTGCACCCTACCCTACCCTAATCAAGAATGCAGAGAAGTATAAAGAGGAAGTGTACAGAAGTCCTTCAAAGACTAGGCTTTCTGTGCAAGGGTGCAGCCCTGGGCACTGACTGTAGCAGCATTCTTTTTCATAGGTAACCTAGTCTTCTGGGATTCTGTCCCAGATCAGTTCTAAAGTGATATCAGGGTCAGTACAACAGTAGTAGACAAGAGGGTTACACATCCAATAACACAAATTTTGCCAAGTGGACACATTGCAGCAGCAAATCTCAGCTGAATTCTATAGAACAAGAGCCACACAGCTCATCAGGCTAAACCTGGCATTCACCAGATCATATTTAAAAATGATGCGCCCTTTTAAAATGGTTATTCCTGACAAATACAGCTTTTTCAAGTCTTTATTGTTAAAAATATCCAGGCGCAATCATTTTCAAACATGGACCTGCACTGTAGTTAAACTCTATGTTCTGCCTCCTTGCTCCTCCCAGAGGTTCTTCCACCCACCTCCCCCAACACCAACACAAAGTGCTCCACACCCCCAGTCTCCCCAGTATTCTAAGTGAGTGCTCCCAGTCTCCAGCCCCTTAAGTGCTCTCAGACCCTACTAATTAGTCTTAGACACCAGAAGGGAGGGGGGGGGGGGGGGGAAAGAGAAAGAGAGAGAGACTAGACGGTGAGAAAAGATATAGAGAAACAGACACCACAATGGGAAGAGTGTGAGAGCTATACAGACAACAAAATGGAAAGACTGAGATAGTGAATCAAATAATTAAGCAGTAGAAATGATTGGAGAGATTTATTTTAAGAGAATTTTCCTTTCTAGGCACCACAGCTGATAATACGTACAGTACTTTTTTGTCGAAGCTTAAATCCAATATATGTAAATCTGAGAATAACTTAGAATCTCTACTTCTGTATTTATGATAAAGGCATCTATGCCGATCATAAAATCTTCAGTGCAATGTCATAACAAGGTCACTTTAAATTCAAGTCAGAACATTTTTCCATTAAAAAAAAATTAATGTTTAGAGTCAAAACTGAATTGGCATGCCTGCTAATTCACTCTGAAGAATCAAGTACTGAGAATCAATCCAAAGGCTAAGGGAGCAGGTAAAGAAACAATGAAAGCCAGACAAATTAACAGTAGCCCCATGGGACTTCATAAAATTAACATCTAAAAATATGAAATGTTAGCACTATGGTTTTTGTGTCCGCACACACATGTATGCAGGAATTGAGGCGCGATAAGGAAACGGTGAAGTTCAAATACCCAGGTACTCAGTATCTAAAGATTCATCTATTTCAGAAAATACTTTGGCCACAAAAACACTCTTAGGATTTTCAAAGTGAATGCATTTTTTGATCATTTACTCCATAACTATAGCATCACACACACACAGACTTTTCCGCAGAGAAACCACAATTAATTTTATACACCAAGTCTGATATCTCAAATCGAATGGTAACACTTAACACTGCCCCTCCCCCCCCTCCCCCCAACATTTTAGGAAAGTGGAAGCAAAGAAAGCACTCCGAGTTCTACTGCACCCATTAAAACTCCCCTTCTAAAGACTAACCTGGGGTGGACATCCAGTTACAAATTAGAATTTATTTTTGCAAATTTAACATTTTAAATGTAAATCTAATATAGGCAATAAGCTTCAACTTTTTGCCATTTGTCCTTGATTCCACGACTATTACCTCGCTGTTTAATTCTATGTCCGAGTTGTGAATGAGCTCAAACTTCTTACAACTAAACACTAGAAAAACAAAGGTTATCATGCAAATTTCTTGCCAGAAATTCAGCATCCTAATCTGATTTAATCTCCCTCTCTGGCTGTTCACTCAGGCTGAATCAGATAGCATGCAAACCTGATGCCCTCTTCAAGCCTAAATTGAACTTTAAACCCACACCCAGCCTTCAAACCCCATACCAAGATCCCGTATTTTTATTTACGCGATATTTCCCACCTTCGCCCCACTTATTCCCACCATGACTAAAACCTTATTACAATTTGGGCCCTCTCCCAACACTATTCACTCGTGTTCAAACAAAAGGCAAGTTTCACGGGCTGGCCCACACTTCCTATGAACCAAAACTTAATCTTATACAAATAATGAATGGGATATACTGTGATTCAAGGCTAACAACCTATCCTTTAATCAATAGATTATTTGGAAATATTATGGGAGATCCACTGAATGCTCTTGATAACTTAAAGGCAGAAAAACACCACGCTGAAAGACCATATCTTTCAGGCTAAACTAGGAATTATTTGTTATGAGAAAGAAATATAAAAAAGCAAGTTAAATCAAGAGAAAATAACAGCATCACACTTAACTTACAGTTTTTGGAGACCAAAATATTTAGACCTTACAACAGTGTCTCACAAATATACAATTGAAGCTTCTCACCAGTGACTTGAAAGTACGGCACAAACAAGATGAAGCGCTATCTCAAGGTCTTTCTACCAGAAGAAAGCTTTTCATTCTGCAGGTGCAAACTTTGAGACAAACAACTTCCCTAGCAGGATATCAAAAGGAACAACCATTATGGACAATGGCTCTGTCTACTGCTGCAGCAGCAATCTTGCATACATTGAGGAATTAATTAAACCTATTCTGTCCTGACAGAGTATGTCTGCAAGTACTTATTAGTATAAACAGAGATGGACACACACACGCTAGAAGGATACAATAATAAAAAATATATAGCTTGTATCTTTATCGTGCATCCACTCATCTATAAATGCCGTTTTTGCAAACTCCACTGCTTCCCATCCTCCAACTCACAAACTTCAAAATTCTCATCTATAAATCCCTTTGTGGCCTCACTCCACCCGACTTCGACAACCTCTTTGCAATTGTAGATCGACTTGCATCCACTGCACTTCTAAATCTGGACTACTGTGCGCCTCTGCCCCTCGCTGCACCATTTGTGACATAGCTTTCAGCCATTATGGCTCTGCTCTCTAAAATTTCCTTTAGAAATCCTTCCCTGCTTCATCTCTCCCTACCTTTAAAAGACTCCCTGAAACCTACCTCTTTAATTTTGGCATTGATTAACTCCCCTAACTCTACTCCCAATTCTGCTCAGTGTCTGAATTTATTCCCTTCATGAAGCCCCTTGAGATGTTTCACTAAATTTAAAATATTGCATAAGTGTACTTCACATTTGCTTAGTTCTCAGAAATTTCAGCATCTGTTTTACCTACTTAAAGCTTTTTTGAAACTGTAAGAGTTCACTTCTCATTGTATGTGGCAGGGTCTGCTACAGCAACAGATCGATCATTTCAGTAGTAAATTAGTCTTTTATTGTCTTAACACTTGCAATCTTACCGTGTTAAAATGCCTGACTTGTGTTTCGCATGATTTTTTTCAGTAGCTGAAAGATCAATTATAATGGATGCCTATTAACTTAATTCTTGCATTTTAATATAGTAAGAAAAGGTAGTTCCACTACTATAATTAGTGAAGTGATTAATCAATTACAAAGCAGATAGCAAGGAAGCATTTTATGGCACGACTGTTGAAATTGCTCAGATGACATTTTTCTGGGAAAATCAAAAAAATCAAAATGCTAGTGGTAGGTTCAGAGACTTATTGAATTGTTGGAAATAAGACACTTCCCCCTTGTTACATAAAAATAGTGGTCATATAGTATTAAATAACAAGATGAAACTTACTAAACTACAGATCAGCTACCTCGTTTTGAGGTTGCACAACCCAGAAGAATGGGTTCCCCAAATGTCCTGCAGTTTTTAACTGCAGGGCTCCTTTAAATGTTTTCTGTCGGTTTTCTGCCAACAGGTAGCCTGATTGACAGGCTACAGGCTGGTCGGGCATGGAAGCCTTCAGCACAAGGCTGCAGCCAGGAGGTCTAGTGGGGATGGGGGGATCCAAGGGAGGTCGGGTGGGAGGAGGCCCCGATGGTGGTTGGGGGAGGGGGGGGGGGTACAATTGTGGTTGGGGGGAGCAGACAGTTCGGGATGAGGCGGGGGGTGGGGGTTTAACTGGGTAGCTTGTTGGGCCTGGAAGAAACACTCCTGCTCCTCCTGGCCCACAAGCAGTGCTGTAAAGCACTTACTTGATGGATCCAGCCCTTCTTGCCTCCTTTCATCTGCCAGCTTTCCCAGAGGCCTGCGAAACCCAACCAACATGAGTTAAAAATAGAACTGTTAAAGTGAAGGCATACAGCCTCATTATAATATTTAAATGACCAACCTGCCTCCCAAGAGCAGATTGGTCACCCGCCCCTCATCCCGTCTCCGTTAAAACCTGAAGTGGGTGAATTCGAGGCAGGTTGGGTTCCTGTTTCAGATTTTTTGAATTTTTTCCTCTGACCCAACCCCAATCCACCTGCTTGTGAGTTAAGGTTCAGCCCTAGGTGTGCCAACACCTGATATTCAAGGAACTAACTTTTTTTTAAAAAACACATCAGTAAATATGTTATTTATGTACATTCAATGAGATCTTTGAGACAGCATGCAACAATTTGAATATTTCAATTATATGAAGGTTAAGATTTTTGATTGCAATAATGTGTCAACTTTCCCTGCAGACTTGTTATAGTGCTTTACAACAACATCCACTTCCTTATCAATGACTATAAATACACCACCTAACCAGTTAATTGCTTAACAAACCACATTGAAAAATAAAATCTGGAACATAAACATTTATATATAATAAATTATTGCATATTTGAGTGCATTTTGAAGGTTCTATCTTGTGAAAAAGCCATTCAAACTTGTGCCACTTAGGATTTCCAAGTCTTCGTCAATTATTTCATAGATGTGGGTGAAATGATGTAATGGCCTGCACTGAATTGTGAACTGTTATTTTGAATCTAAAACTAGATCCAAGAACTTGCTGGCTATCACCAGTAAGAAACCTCTTTGGAATGTGAAACTTAGTGCTCGGGATACAAACATGACATCAACTAGACATCTGTAGTTCAACCAAGGCTCAAGACATCAGCAACTGCATTTAATTTCTGTTACTTAAGGACAAATACAATACAGGTCCTTTTTTTTTTAAAGCAAATATCAGTAAAAAGTTTAGACTTATACTGTCATAGGTTTATAAAAGGGCAGTATCACAGCAAGAGCTCCAAGTTTTGTTTATAGAGGAGTACAGATACCTTATATAGGGCTCCTCTTGCAAGTACAGTTCTCCACAAACACTGCATTTTGTAGTAATACCTCTCAGATGTACTGGTTGGCTTGTATTTCCCAGTTTTCTAATTATATTTTACTTCAAATAATTTCATTTCCATTTCAATAAATGACTGTAGGATATTGCTTAGATTTCACAACAAATCAATGGCCAATTCAAAATTATTTAAAAGATAGGAAGAAATTGCAAGTATTTTTTGCCACACCTACAGTATCTCTGGAACAATAAATTGCTTTGTTAATCGACTGATTCATAAGCACATTTAATGGTTAACAAGATCACGTTCAATACTTTACAAGGAACATTGTTAATAGCTCAGGAAGCAACATGAAGTTTGTTTCTTTGGCAGCTAAATCTGTTTGAAATCAGAGCTACATTTTGTTCTGTACAGAACCAAGCAGAGTTGAAGCACGCCATTTAACCAGTGTCTATTGACACCAGTGTGTCAGCCAATGAGTTGGAGATGGAGTAGGACTTGCGGCAGGACTCACAGCAAACAGTCTATTTTACCGAAAACAATGTGTATTTAAACATACTACAGCAAACAGTCTACAGAGTCTATTTAAAAAGTCTCTGCAACCAACAGAAATAATGTTCGAAACCATAACATCTCCTGATAAAAGCAGGATGATTTCTCCAGAAAAATGCAGAGAGTGAAGGGTAGCTCCAAAATACAATTTGATTATATCTCCAGCAAAATACAAGAGAATAGTTATTTACAAATTATGTGCATAAAATCCCTGTCACTTATAGCAGGACTGATTGATGGGGAAATAACCCAATCATCTTCATTCTAGCCGGGAATAGTGATGTCACTATATGCAGCCCAGTTTTCCAGCAGTGAAAAAAGATGTGGATTCAGTACATTAATGGAGTGACTGTTTTTCTTAAATAAAATGAACAGCATCATTGAGAACCTTTTATGACCAGTACAGGCCAAGTTCAGAAAACTGAAATCAGCAAGTACTGAGAAAATCCACAAAGAATTTTTTTTGAATGCGGAGCAAAGACAGTACCATCATTAATGAATTGCCATCTGCTTATGACACAGGTTGGCTGGCTGAACTCTATATAAAGTCTCAGGTTAGTGCCAACTAAAAGAGGATTTTTTTCCTTTGCGTTCTTCTTACCAACATTTGGAGGTTTTGGCAGTTACATAACAATGACGGACAGGAAAAGACCCTCTTGTCCATCCAGCCTGTCCCCCACAATTATGACAGCTTGTGCCTCACAATATATACACTCTCCACAATATATACACTCAAAACCATGTGACCTCCCAGGAGAGACGAAAAAACAGATGCAAACCCAGGCTGATTTGGGCATGACTATGCTTGCCCTCATTACTTCTGTAATGGTCTACAGGACTCTGTTCTTGAAGCAATGCTTTTTAACCTTTATGCTGCTGATATTCCTAGAACTAAGTCAAGAAAGTATACGAACTCGAGAAACATACCTTGTTCATCAGGCTATCACTTTTGAAGAGCGGAATAAAGTGCTAACACCATACTTGTAGGTGGTTGACCACTATTTGAAAAAGTAATATCCAAATCCTAATCTATCGAAAACCATAACAACTGCTTGCCACCATCAACTCTGTATACCACTTTGTGGTTGTTGGATTTAGCATGTGAAGACAGTAAATTATTTTGGGGTGAAGCTTGACAACAGTCTGACCTAATCAGCAAAGACTGCATCAACAATTTATTAAATTATGGGGTTAGATGAAGAACGATGAGAGGAGGCTCATGTGGAGCATGGGCCGAATGGCCTGTTTCTGTGCTGTAAATACGATGCAATATACTATGTAAATAAACCAACTGGCACGGCCCGAGGTACCATTCCTTCCTTATCAAGGCTCTTTTTCATATTTTATATATAAACACAAGATTCATTGAGCTACAATTATGTCAATCTTAAGTGTAACTAAAGAGATGGCTTTAGTCAGTGCCTCCAAAGGGTAGAAATTCTCTTAAAAGCAAATAAATACTGCCATCTTTTCTGGTCATGGGGAGCCTATACAGACAGATGCAGTTTTTCGCTGATTGGCCTGCACAATTTTCCAAGCTACTGAGTGAAATAGCCAAGTGGCCAGAAACCAAATTGCAAACTGCAAATTTCAAGTATGCAGCTGTCCATTGTTCCAGTTGTTAGACTGCATCCCATAATATTGAAGCATTGATTACAGTCTTGGTTCATACAGCATAAGAAATAGGAGCAGTAATAAGCCATTTGACCCCTCGAACCTGCTCCGTCATTCAATAAGGTCATGGCTGATCTTCTACCTCAACTCCACTTTCCTGCACTATCCCCATATCCCTTGATTCCCTTAATATCCAAAAATCTATCGATCTCTGTCTTGAATATACTCAACGACTGAGCCTCCACAGCCCTCTGGGGTAGAGAATTCTAAAGATTCACCACCCTCTGAGTGAAGAAATTTCTCCTCATCTCAGTCCTAAATGGCCGACCCCTTATTCTGAGACTGTGACCCCTGGTTCTAGACTCCCCAGCCAGGGGAAACATCCTCCCTGCATCTACCCTGTCAAGCCCTGTAAGAATTTTGTATGTTTCAATGAGATCACCTCTCATTCTTCTAAACTCTAGAGAATATAGGCCTAGTCTACTCAATCTCTCCTCATAGGACAATCCCCTCCCCCCTCCATTGAACCACTCTGGTGAACCTTCGTTGCACTCCCTCTATGGCAAGTACAGTATATCCTTCCTTGGGTAATTCCTTAGTGATTCGTGTACAAGGACACCCAGGTCCCTCTGAACACCAACATTTCCCAATCTCTCACCATTTAAAAAATACTCTGCTTTTCTATTTTTCCTACCAAAGTGGATAACTTCACATTTCTCCACATTATATTCCATTTGCCATGTTCTTGCCCACCCACTTAGCCTGTCTATATCCCCTTAAAGCCTCTTTGCATCCTCCTCACAACTTACATTCCCACCCAGCTTTGTATCAGAAGCAAACTTGGATATAACACATTTGGTCCCCTCATCCAAATCATTGATATAAATTGGGAATAGCTGAGGCCCAAGCACTGATCCTTGCGGTACCCCACTAGTTACAGCCTGCCAACCCGAAAATGGCCCGTTTATTCCTACTCTGTTTTCTGTCTATTAACCAATCCTCAATCCATGCTAGTATATTACCCCCAACCTCATGAGCCCTAATTTTGTTTAATACCTCTTGTGTGGCACCTTATCGAATGGCTTCTGAAAATCCAAATACACCACATCCACTGGTTCCCCCTCATCTATTCTGCTATTTACAACCTCAAAAAACTAACAGATTTGTCAAACATGATTTCCCTTTCATAAATCTGTGTTGACTCTGCCCAATGCTATTATTATTTTCTAAGTGCCCTGTTACCATGTCCTTAATACAGGTAGACTACCCTTTATCCGAACTTCCGAAAACCGAAACCCTCTAAAAACCGACGTTTTTTTCGTTCAGCGTTAAGTCCAGCGTAAGTCGTGCGCACGACCCCCCGCCGGCCCCGACCCTGACCCTCCCGCCGGCCCCGACCCCCGCCGACTTATGCTGAGCGTCAGCGTAAGTCGTGCGCAAGACCCCGCGCCGAACCCCCCCCCGCCGACCCCGACCGTAAGTCGGCGGGGGTCGGGGCCGGCGGGGGTCGGCAGGGGGGGGTCGGGGCCGGCGGGGGTCCGCGGGGGGTCATGCGCACGACTTACGCTGCGCGTCAGCGTAAGTCGTGCGCATGACCCCCCGCCGACCCACCTTCCGAAATCCGAAATTCTCCGAAAACCGAAACACGGCTGGTCCCGAGGTTTTCGGATAAAGGATAGTCTACCTGTAATAGATTTGAGCATTTTCCCTACTACTGATGTCAGGCTAACTGGTCTGTAATTCCCTGTTTTCTCTCTCCCTCCTTTCTTAAATAGTGGGGTTACATTTGCTACCTTCCAATCCACAGGAACCCTTCTTGAATCTATGGAATTTTGGAAAATGACAACCAATGCATCCACTATCTCTATAGCCACCTCTTTCAAAACCCTAGGATGTAGGCCATCAGGTCCAGGGGATTTAATCGGCTTTCAATCCCATTAATTTCTGCAGTACTTTCTTTTTTTTTTTAACTAATACTAATTTCTTTCAGTTCCTCATTTTCGCTAGACCCTTGGCTCTCCACTATTTCCAGGAAGTTTTTTGCATCTTCTTCCATGAAGACAGACACAAAGTATTTGTTTAATTTCTCTGCCATTTCCTTATTCCCCATTATAACTTCTCCTGTCTCAGCCTGTAAGGGACCCACATTTACTTTTGCTAATCTTTTCCTTTTTACATATCTATAGAAGCTTTTACAGTCTGTTTTTATGTTTCTTGCTAGTTTACTCTCATTCTATTTTCCCTTTCTTTATCTATTTCCTGGTCCTCCTTTGTTAAATTCTAAAATCCTCCTAATCCTCAGACTTACTACTCTTTTTAGCAACATTATAAGCCTCTTCCTTTGATCTAAAACTTCTCTCGTTAGCCACAGTTGGACCATTTTTCCTGTGGGGTTTTTGTGCCTTAAAGGAATGTATATTTGTTGTAAATTATGTATTAATTCTTTAAATGCTAGCCATTGCTTCTCTATGGTCATACCTTTTAATGTAGTTTCCCAATCTACCTTAGCCAACTCGCCCCTCATAGCTACATAGTTTGCTTTGTTTAGATTTAAGACCTTAGTTTCGGATTTAACTAAATCACTTTCAAACTCAGTATAAAATTCTATTATGGTCACTCTTCCCTGAAGGCCCCTTTACTACAAGGTTATTAATTAATCCTTTCTCATTGCACAATACTAGATCTAAAATAGTCTGTTCCCTGGTTGGTTCAACGTACTGATCTAGAAAACTATCTTGCATACATTCCATGAATTCGTCCTCCAAACTATTACTGCAAATTATTAGTAAATGAGGAACAAGTGCAAAATGTAGTACAGCTTGGACACAAAGAACATTAGGCTCTCCAGTAACTTAAAACTCCCAGCCCAATATCTAATTGCATTTTGAACACCCCTCATGTCTGTTTCTACCATTTTTTGGCAAATTATTGTAAATATTTATCATCCTTTCAGTAAAGGAATTCTTTCTAACATTTCTTTTCAAAAAAAAGTTACCAATTTAAATTTCTATCCTCTGGCATGCTGATGACACTTGCTTGGAAGCAATATTCTAGGTTTATCTTCCATGTACCACTTACTATTTTGTACAGATCAATGAGGTCCTCCTTTACCTTATCTTCTCTTCCAGTCTCATGGTCACAGCATCTTCATTGCTTTTAATTTAATTATTCACCTTTTACGTAAAATTTTATCAAAAGCTTTTGGAAATGCAAATAACGATGGAGTTCATTATTTACTTTATTTGTAACATTGTTTGTCAGGCAGGATCTTTCCCTTCTACAATAGCAAAATACTGCGGATGCTGGAAATCTGAAATAACAACAGAAAATGCTAGAAATACTCAGCAGGCCAGGCAGCATCCGTGGAGAGAGAAACAGAGTTAACATTTCAAATCCATTCTGAATGCTTCTTGCAAGGTCACAAGACTAACAAGAAAATTCATGCGTTTCCCATTACAGCAAGCGACTGGCACCTGAATGACCAAGATTTTCCCCTCTCATCTTATTTACAGTTTTGATTATTCTTTGTATACAAAGGATTTTTCCTCACATCAGTCCTAAGTTTATCTATCACCAGTTTGAACACATGCATCCTTGTTCTACTGTCACAACAACTTGCATTTGGCACTAAGCCACGTAAGGAAATATTAGGACAGATGACCAAAAGCTTGGTCAAAGAGGTAGGTTTTAAGTAGTGTTTAAAAAAGAGAGGTGGAGAGGGAATTCCAGAGTATAGGGCCTAGGCAGCTGAAAGCACGGCCACCAATGGTGCAGTGAATAAAATAGGAGATGCACTAGAGACCAGAATTGGAGGGCGCAGAAATCTCAAAGGGTTGTACAGTTGGAGGAGGTTACAGAAATGGGGAGGAGCGAGGCCATGAAGGGATTTGAAAACAAGGATGAGAATTCTGAAATTGAGGTGTTGCTGGACCAGGAGTCAATGTAGTTCAGTGAGCACGGGGTGATGAGTGAACGGGACTTGGTGCGAGTTAGGATATGGACAGCAGGGTTTTAGATGAGCTCAAGTTTATGGAAGGTAGAAGATGGGAGGCTGGCCAGGAGTGCTGAAATAGTCAAGACTGGAGGTAACAAAGGCATCGATGAGGGTTTTAGCAGATGAGCTGAGGCAGGGGCAGAGTCAGGCAACGTTAGAGGTGGAAGTAAGGCAGTCTTGGTGATGGTATATAGGTGGTCAAAAGTTCATCAGGGTCAAATACGACACGAAGGTTGCAAATGGTCTGGTTCAGTCTCAGACAGCTGCCAGGGAAAGGGATGGAGTCGGTGGCTAGGGAACAGAGTTTGTGGCGGGGACCGAAGACAATGGCCCAGTAATTCTGGTCCCAACGCGCGATTACGGACGGGGTACTCACGCGTGGGCCCAACGGAATTGCCGGTTTTCAGCATGCGCAGTGCATGCGCGGAAAACCGGCATTTCCTTTCCTCTGAACCAAGGGGTTCAGAGGTCGAACGCGTGCGCGCAGGAGTCGAATGCGTGCGCGGAGTCTGCGCGCGCTGAAATTCCTTTATTTTTAAAGGTTTGCCCGTGCGTGAAGGCCTCAACTTTTTACGAATGAAAAAAGCAGACGTAAGCACTTAGTTTTCACAGGTAAGTGGTCTAATATTTAAAGTTAGAATTTTTTTTCCACAGGTTTATTATTTTTAAAGACTTTACAGTAAGGTAAGTGTATTTTTAGACCCGATTTCTTAAAAAAAAAAAATTTCAGAAATTTGAATAATTGTTTAAAATAGTTTTTTTTACAGTTATTAATAGTTCATTTAATTAGTGGGATTTTTTTTTAACTTTTATTTGAAGTTTAAGTACTGTTTTGGGCGCCCGGAGTTTTCATGAGTTTGACAGTTCTTACTATCAAAGGAATGAACTTTTGCAACCTCCGATTGGTTGCCCAGTGCTCACGTGATCCCAGCCGGCTCATCGAACTAACTACACCGCTGGATCACGCAAGCACAGCGCGCCGGGAGCTGAACCGGGCCACAGAGAGGAAATGCACGCAGGCCCAGGCTTCAAATGTCGGCGCGCTAGGTAAGTGTAGGTTGGGGGCTTGCACCCGCGGGAAGCCCCCGACACCAATTTCTGGGCCATTGGCTTCGGTCTTCCCAATATTTAGTTGGAGGAAATTTCTGCTAATCCAGTACTGGATGTTGGACAAGCAGTCTGATTACAAAGGGATATTGATAGATTAAGTGAATGGGCAAAACAGTGGCAAATGGATTTCAATGTAAGCAAATGCAAGGTCATCCACTTTGGACCTAAAAAGGGTAGAACAGGGTACTTTCTAAATGGTAAAAAGCTAAAAAGTGGATATCCAAAGAGACTTGGGGGTTCGGGTACATAGATCATTAAAATGTCATGAACAGGTACAGAAAATAATCAAAGCGCCTAATGGAATGCTGGCCTTTATATCTAGTGGACTAGAGTACAAGGGGGCAGAAGTTATGCTGCAGCTACGCAAACCCTGGTTAGACCACATCTGGAGTACTGTGAGCAGTTCTGGGCATCACACCTTAGGAAGGATATATTGGCCTTGGATGGAGTGCAGCGTAGGTTTACCAGAATGATACCAGGAATTCAAGGGTTGTTACGAGGAGAGATTACACAAATTAGGGTTGTATTCCCAAGAAATTAGAAGGTTAAGAGGTGATCGAATCAAAGTTTTCAGGATATTAAGGGGAACAGATAGGGTAGATAGAGAGAAACTATTTCTACTGGTTGGGGATTCTAGGACTAGGGGGGCATAGTCTAAAAATTAGAGCCAGACTGTTCAGGAGTGAAACTAGAAAACACTTTTACACACAAAGGGTGGTAGAAGTTTGGACTCTCTTCCGCAAATGGCAATTGATGCTAGATAAATTGTTAATTTTAAATCGGAGATTAATAGCTTTTTGTTAACCAATGGTATTTAAGGGATATGGGCCAAATGCAGTTACAGGTATATGGAGTTAGAGCACAGATCAGCCATGATCTCATCGAATGGCAGAACAGCCTACTCCTGTTCCTGTGTTCCTATGACAATTTAGAGACAGTGAAAGGATCGAGAGAGGTGGTGATGAGGTAGAGCTGGGTGTCATCAGCATACGTGAAACCTGACGTCATGTTTATGGATGATGCCGCCGAGAGGCAGCAAGTAGGTGAGAAATAGGAGGGAGTCACAGAATCACAGAAACCCCACAATGCAGATAGAGGCCATTTCGGCCCATCGAGCCTGCACCGACACATATCCCACCCGATCCCCGTAACCCCACGTATTTAATCCCCCTAACACTAAGGGTCAATTTATCATAGCCAATCAACCTAACCCGCACATCTTTGGACTGTGGGAGGAAACCGGAGCACCCGGAGGAAACCCACGCAAACACGGGGAGAATGTGCAAACTCCACACAGACAGTCGCCCGAGGCCAGATTTGAACCCGGGTCCCTGGTGCTGTGAGGCAACAGTGCTAACCACTATGCCACCGTGCTGCCCTTCCTTGGGGAAATCCAGAGTTAATTGTGCGGGAGTGGATGTTCACAGCTTGCCTTCAAGTAATGCTCCAAATTGCCCTCGTCTGTAAGCTTAATATCTTATTTACATCTGTGACATTCCCTTTCCGACACTTTTTCAAGTCTACAGAGCCCCATTTTCTCTTGATGTTCCCTCAAAGCTCAATTTTCTGATGCTGGGAATCAGCCTTGAAGCTCCGCTCCATACCAGTTCTTGGTCTTGAATGCTTCCCCTATGGTTTGGTGGCCCAAACTGCACAACTGCTCAACACCCAGTATGATATGGACAGGTTGGGTGATTATACTGCATCTGCCCAATGTGGATAAATGCAAGGTTATCCACTTTGGTGGCAAAAACAGGAAGGCAGATTATCTGAACGGCAATAGATTGGGAGAAGAGGAAGTGCAACGAGACCTGGGTGTCCTTGCGCACCAGTCGCTGAAGGTAAGCATGCAGGTGCAGCACGCGGTTAAGAAGGCAAAGGGTATGTTGGCCTTCGTAGCGAGAGGATTCGAGTACAGGAACAAGGATGTCTTGCTGCAGTTGTACAGGGCCTTGGTGAGACCACATCTTGAGTATTGTGTGCAGTTTTGGTCGCCTTATCTGAGGAAGGATGTTCTTGCCATGGAGGGAGTGCAGCGAAGATTCACCAGACTGATACCTGGGTGGCAGGAATGACGTACGAGGAGAGATTGGGTCGATTGGGCTTATACTCGCTGGAGTTTAGAAGAATAAGAGGGGATCTCATTGAAACTTATAAAATTCTAACAGGACTAGACAGACTAGGTGCAGGAAGGATGTTCCCGATGGCAGGGGAGTCCAGAACCAGGGGTCACAGTCTAAAAGGGGTAAGCCATTTTGGACAGAGATGAGGAGGAATTTCTTCACCCAGAGAGTGGTGAACCTGTGGAATTCTCTACCACAGAAGGCAGTTGAGGCCAATTCATTAAATATATTCAAGAAGAAGTTAGATATATTTCTTAATGCTAAAGGGATCAAGGGATATGGGGAGAAGGCAGGGACAGGGTACTGAGTTTGGATGATCAGCCATGATCTCACTGAATGGCGGAGCAGGCTCGAGGGGCTGAATGGCCTACTCCTGCTCCTATCTTCTATGTTTCTATGTTAAAAGCACTACTGATTTAGCACTGTATGTTACACTGTTTGTGCAAAGTCAGCTTCTCTATGCTAATGACATCCAGTTTTACAATCTCCATCAACCTATGATCACTTCTATGCTCAGACATCAAGCTGTGGATGAGCCAAAATTTCCTCCAACTGAAAAATGCTATATAAATGCTAGTTTTTGCAAACGACAAACATTTGGGATCCCACCACCGATCCTTGGGGCATTTTTGGTTAGAAACTGCAGGGCGGACGGCAATTTCTGGCCTTCGCGCCGAAACGAGCGTGGTATGCACACCAGCCTGCAGGAGTCGTCGTCGGATTCGCTCGTGGGGGATGGGCACCTCGTGGCTGCACAAGATTGTTGTGAGACGGTGAATATTTTATCCGCTTCCGCGGCGAGTTCAGCATTTGGCTCATGAGCTCTGAGGGTTTTGAGTCCCCGAGGCCGGGCATGGAGATAAGTCTGCGAGCGCGCTCCGACTTGGACAGACCGAAAATCTGCAGTAAACGTGCTGTTAAAGCTTTGTACTTGCCATCGTTCGGTGGACTCTCGAGGAGGCTGACTACCTGCGAGGCCGTGGCGCTGTCGAGGGCGGAGACCACTTAATAATAACGGGTCGAATCTGCTGCTACTCCCCGGATTGCAAATTGGGCTTCCGCCTGGAAAAACCACACGGCCGGTTGTTGCTCCCAAAATTGCGGCAGTTTGAGGGTGACAGCGTTCGTGTCCATGCTATAACTTCAACGAAAATTGTTCAAAGAAATCGGGGTCACCAATGTAGGAACAGGGGTTCCCAGCCGAAGAATTGAGATCGACTCAGAAAATCAAAAACAATCAATTATAATGAACAAACGAAGCTGTACAGGAAGCTGTAGGATACAATGCAAATAGGTCTGGTCTGCTTGATAGCCTCTCTGGAAACTGCTAGAAGGTTCTGAGCTCAAGTGCTAGCAGGTTCCGAGCTCAACTGCTAGCAGGTTCCGAGCTCTGACGTCATCACTTTCTTCCCGCCGTTGAGAGATCACGTGACGGACGGCATCACGCAGAGTACAGGAAAGAAGCCCTAGTACAGTTAACAGATACATTAAAGGTGCAGCCCCCAGCTGTAAAAGGAATTATATACAATTGTCTGTAATCCTCTGGTGGTTCCGCCACACTAGTATATTACCCCCAATTCCATGTGCCCTAATTTTGTTCACCAACCTCTTGTGTGCGACCTTATCGAAGGCCTTCTGAAAATCCAACTACACATCTACTGGTTCCCCTTTGTCTACTCCACTAGTTACATCCTCAAAGAACTCCAATAGGTTTGTTAAACAGGATTTCCCTTTCATAAATCCATGTTGACTCTGCCCAATCTTACTATTTAGTATCTAAGTGCCCAGTTATTGCATCCTTTATAATATTCCATCATTTTCCCAACTACTGGTGTGAGGCCAACAGGTCTGTAGTTCCCCGTTTTCTCTTTCCCTCCTTTCTTAAATAGCGGGGTTACATTTGCTATCCTCCAATCTGCAGGAACCGTTCCAGAATCTATAGAATTGTGGATGATAACCAATGCGTCCTCTATCCCAATGGCCACCTCTTTCAAAACCCTAAGATATAGGTCATCCGGTCCTTGGGATTTATCGACTTTTAGTCCCATTAATTTTGTTAGTACTTTTTTTTTTAAAACTAATAATTTCTTTAACTTCTCGCCATACCCTTGGTTTTCTTTTATTTCTAGGAGATTTTTTGTGTCTTCCTCTGTGAAGACAGAAACAAAGTATTTATTTAATTTCTCTGCCATTTCCTCATTCCCCATTATAAATTCTCCCATCTCGGTCTCTGACTGTACAGGACCTACATTTACCTTTGCCAGTCTTTTCCTTTTCACATACCTATAGAAGCTTTTAGAATCCGTTTTTATATTTTTCGCTAGTTCCAGGATTTTGATCCAGCGACGATGAAGGATCGGCGATATACTTCTAAGTCAGGATGGTGTGCGACTTGGAGGGGAACTTGGAGGCGGTGGTGTTCCCATGCACCTGCTGCCCTTGTCCTTCTAGGTGGAAGTGGTCGCGGGTTTGGGAGGTGCTGTCAAAGAAGCCTTGGGGGAATTGCTGCAGTGCATCTTGTAGATGGTACACACTGTAGCCATGGTGGGCCGGTGGTGGAGGGAGTGAATGTTTAAGGTGGTAGATAGGGTGCCAATCAAGCGGGCTGCTTTGTCCTGGATGGTGTCGAGTTTCTTGAGTGTTGTTGGAGCTGCCCTCAGCCAGGCAAGTGGAGAATATTCCATCACACTCCTTACTTGTGCTTTGTAGATGGTGGAAAGGCTTTGGGGAGTCAGGTGGTGAGACACTCGCCGCAGAATACCTAGCCTCTGACCTGCCCTTGTTGCCACAGTATTTATGGGGCTGGTCCAGTTAAGTTTCTGGTCAATGGTGACTGCCCAGGAAGTTGATGGTGGGGGAATTCGGCAATGGTAATGCCGTTGAATGTCAAGGGACAGTGGTTAGACTCTCGCTTGTTCGAGATGGTCATTGCCTGGCATTTCTGTGGCGCCAATATTACCTGTCACTTATCAGCCCAAGCCTCAATGCTGTCCAGGACTTGTTGCATGTGAGCATGGACTGCTTCATCATCTGAGGAGTTGTGAATGGCACTGAACACGGTGCAGTCATCAGCGAACATCCCCACTTGGTGAGAATGAGGTCAAGTAGGTTTTTGCCTCGTGCTGGTTCTCTCACCACCTGTCACAGGCCGTATGTCCTTCAGGACTCGGATGGCAGTGGTGCTACCGAGCCACTCTTGGTGATGGATATTGAAGTCCCCCACCCAGAGTACATTCTGTGCCCTTACTACCCTCAGTGCTTCTTCCAAGTGCTGTTCAACATGGAGGAGTACGGATTCATCAGCTGAGGGAGGGCAGTAGGTGGTAATCAGCAGGATTGACCATGCACAGGATTGACCTGAAGCCATGAGACTTCATGGGGTGCGGAGTCAATGATGAGGACTCCCAGGGCCACTCTTTCCCGACTGTATACCACTGTGGTATAATGTCCCAGAGTTTGGGACATTGGCTGAAAAGGTATGATTCTAATTTTGGGGCAAGTCCCCAGATATTGGGGAGTTATTTGCAGGGTCGACTGGGCTGGGTGTGCTGTTGCAGTGTCTGTAGCCAGTGCAGAGGTCGATGCCGGGTGGTCCGGCCGGTTTCATTCTTCTTATTGTTTTTCGTAGTGGTTTGTTACAACTGAGTGGCTTGCTGGGCCATTTCAGAGGGCAGTTAAGAGTGGGTCTGGAGTCACATATAGGCCAGACCAGGTAAGGACGACAGATTTCCTTCCAGATGGGTTTTTACGACAATCCGATAGTTTCATGGTTACCATTACTGATACTAGCTTTTTATTCCAGATTTACTGAATTTAAATTTCCCAGCTGCCGTGGTGGGATTTGAACTCGCATCTCTGGATCATTAGTCTAGGCCTCTGGATTACTAGCCCAGTGACGTTACCACTACACCGTTCCCTGGGTAGCGCTATTTAGCCAATTTAAATGTGGGCTATTTAAGAGGTGGGGACTGTATTCCTGTTTATTCTTTAACATCACTCTTACTTAGCCAAGGCTTGCTGATCCTAGCTGTACATTTATCCAACAAGCACTTCAGTGTGGCTTTAAAAGTTATTCTGTATTCCATCTGTCTTTAACTGAGATGCTAATTTCTGAATCAATCTTTTCAAACTCTGCCTACGTACCTTTGAAGTGGGCCTTTCTAAAATGCTGGATGTCAGTGCTCAGCAGTGCTGAATCACAGACTGTATCAAACTTATTCATGTGGCTATCACCAATTGTTTCACCCATACTGATGTTAGACTTACGAGCTGTAGTTGCCCAGATTGGCACTGTCACCCATTTAACATATAGACACTGTATTTTGTTGCTTGCATTAGTTCCAATGATTCCTTTGAGATGATAACCACTGCCCAGAGATTTCCTCTTGAACTCCGTACTCTAGGATATATGCCATCTGTGTCAGAGGATGTTAGTTTTCAGTCTCTTTAACCTATTGCAAAATATTACAAAACAAATAAAACAAAGCTGTGAATTGGACAGTTGGCCAGTCAAGAGTTTCTTTTTGCTTTATTTCATTTCAGGCTATTTCAGATCTGGTAATGTGTAATGAGACAGGATTAACTAATGATCTCATAGTAAAGGATCCTCTAGGGAAGAGTGATCATAACATGATAAACTGAATGTGAAATTCTGAGGGTGAGAACTTGGGTCTGAAATTAGTGTCTTAAGCTTAAATAAAAGCAATTAATGGGATATGAAGACAGAGTTGGCTAAAGTGGACTGGGAAAATAGATAAAAAGTTAAGACGGTAGGTAAGCAGTGGCAGACTTTTAAGGAGATATTTCATAACTCTCAAAGATATATTCCGGTGAGAAAGAAAGACTACGAGAAGGATGAACCATCCGTGGCTTACTAAGGAAGTTAAGGAGGGCATCAAATTGAAAGAAAAGGCATACAATGTTGCGAAGATTAGTGGCAGGCCAGAAGATTGGGAAATGTTTAGAAACTTGCAAAGGATGACTAAAAAAATAATAAAAGAGGGAGAAAATAGATTATGAGAGCAAACTAACAAGGGATATAAAAACAGACAGTAAGAACTTCTACAAGTATATAAAAAGGAAGAGAGGAGCTAAAGTAAATATTGGTCCCTTAGAGGATGAGACTGGGGAATTAATAATGGAAAACAAATATTTTGTAGCTGTCTTCATGGTAGAAGACACTAAAAGCATCCCAATAATAGTGGAAAATCAAGGGGCAAAAGGGAGGGAGAAACTTAAAACAATCACTATAGAAAAAGTTCTAGGCAAACTAATGGGACTAAAGGCTGACAAGTCCCCTGGACCTGATGGCCTGCATCCTAGGGTCTGAAAGAAGTGGCTGCAGAGATAGTGGATGCATTGGTTGTAATCTTCCGCTCCCAAAATTCCCTAGACTATGGAAAGGTCCCAGCAGATTGGAAAACCGCAAATGTAATGAAAGGAGGGAGACAGAAAGCAGGAAACTATAGGTCAGTTAGCCTAACATCTGTCATTGGGAAAATACTGGAATCCATTATTAAGGAACTAGTAGCAGGACATTTAGAAAGTCATAATACAATCAGAGTCAACATGGTTTTATGAAAGGGAAATAGTGTTTGAAAAATTTATTAGTTATTTGATGATGCAACGAGCAGGGTGGATAAAGGGGAACCAGTAGATGTCGTGTATTTGGATTTCCAAAAGGCATTCGATAAGGTGCCACATAAAAGGTTACTGCACAAGTTAAGAGCTCATGGTTTTGGGGATAATATATTAGCATGGATAGAGAGGATTGGCTAACTAACAGAAAACAGAAAGTGGAGATAAATGGGTCATTTTCAGGTTGGCATACTGTAACTAGTGTGGTGCCACAGGGATCAGTGCTGAGGCCTCAACTATTTACAATAGAAACAGAAGATAGGAGTAGGCCATTCAGCCCCTCGAGCCTGCTCCGCCATTCAATGAGATCATGGCTGATCATCCAAACTCAGTACCCTGTCAGTGCCGGATTAGAGAGTTTCCTGTAGATAGGTTAAGCGAGTGGGCACAAATTTGGCAGATGGAGTATAATGTGGGAATCTATATTAATGACTTGGATGAAGGGACAGAGTGTACTGTAGCCAAATTTGCTGACGATACAAAGATAGGTGGGAAAGCAAGTTCTGAGGAGGACACAGTCTGCAAAGGGATATACAGGAAACTCTTTTTACCGGCACCTAAGTAACTGGAAATCTCTCTTAACTGAACCTACTCCTGAATTTTGCCGGTTAAGTTTTACTTCATATTAGTGGCCGTGTAACCGGGGTTCCTGCACCTGTTGCCATGCAACAGGGATGCCTAAATCTGTGGCTGTGTAACCGGGGTTCCTGCACCTATTGCCATGCAACAGGGACACCTGGATCTGTGGCCGTGTATGGGGCTCTCGTACCTTACTAAGTGTACCTCTCTGTAATCCGGACTTTTTGATCAACCAGTACCACGCTGGTCCCGGATAAAAGAGTTTCCTGTAGATAGGTTAAGCGAGTGGGCACAAATTTGGCAGATGGAGTATAATGTGGGAAAATGTGAGGCTATCCACTTTGGTAGGAAGAATAGAAAAGCAAAATATTATTTAAATGGAGAGACTACAGAATGCTGCAGTACAGAGGGATCTGGTGTCCTCATACATGAAACACAAAAAGTTAGCATGCAGGTACAGCAAGTAATTAGGAAGGCAAATGGAAGGTAGGCCTTTATTGCAAGGGGGATGGAGTTTAGAGAAAGTTTACTAGGTTGATTCATGGGATGAAGGAGTTGTTTTATGAGAAAAAGTTGAGCCTATACTCATTGGAGTTTAGAAGAATGAGAGGTGATCTTATTGAGAAATAAGATTCCG
This sequence comes from Somniosus microcephalus, assembly GCF_052327205.1. Taxonomy (NCBI): domain Eukaryota; kingdom Metazoa; phylum Chordata; class Chondrichthyes; order Squaliformes; family Somniosidae; genus Somniosus; species Somniosus microcephalus. Next base: position 98,588,094 of record NC_140992.1, on the reverse strand, counting down.
AGTCCTCAGCAAAGGCCTGAGAAAAGCCCCTCCGGAACCTTCTTCCCCTTCACTTTCCTCTGACCCCCCTTCGCCCAATCTCACCCCCTGCCGCGTTTTCACCATCGCCTCTGACCTTCCACTCTGACCACGAACGATCAGTCCTCAGCAAAGGCCTGAGCTTCACCCCCTTACGTCCCCACCTCAATGAATTTCGAGCTCAGCATGATGCTGAACTCTTTTTCCGCCGCCTTCAGCTCAGTGCCAACTTCTTTGGCCAGGAGTCTCCCCCCCGCATGACTGACCCTTTCTCCCGCTTGCAGAATTCCCGTTCTACCTGGACCCCTCCCCCTGGCCTCTTACCCTCTCTAGATCTTTTCATCGCTAACTGCCGCCGTGACATCGGCCGTCTCCATTTCTCTGCTCCCCTCACTCACTCCAACCTACCTCCCTCTGAACTTGCAGCACTCCATTCTCTTAGATCCAACCCTGACATTGTCATTAACCCCGCTGACAAGGGTGGTGCTGTTGTTGTTTGGCGAACTGACCTCTACCTAGCGGAAGCTGAACGCCAACTCTCCGACACCTCCTCCTACCTCCACCTGGACCGTGACCCCACTACCGAACATCAAACCACCATTTCCAAGACTGTCACTGACCTCATCTCCTCTGGAGATCTTCCCCCCGCTGCCACCAATCTCAGTTCCCCAACCCCGCACAGCCCGCTTCTACCTCCTTCCCAAGATCCACAAACATGATTGCCCTGGTAGACCCATCGTTTCAGCCTGTTCTTGCCCCACGGAACTCATCTCTTCCTATCTCGACTCTATCTTTTCTCCTTGTCCAGTCTCTTCCCACCTACATCCACGACTCTTCGGACGCCCTCCGCCACTTTAACAGTTTCCTGGCCCCAACCGCTTCCTTTTCACCATGGACGTACAATCCCTCTACACCTCCATCCCCCACCAGGATGGCCTGGGGCGCTCCGCTTCTTCCTTGAACAGAGGCCCGTCCAGTCCCCATCCACCACCTCCCTCCTCTGCCTGGCTGAGCTTGTTCTCACATTGAACAACTTTTCCTTTAACTCCACTCATTTCCTCCAAATTAAAGGTGTTGCTATGGGTACCCGCATGGGTCCTAGCTATGCCTGCCTTTTCGTGGGCTATGTGGAACAATCTTTGTTCCAGTCCTACTCAGGTCCCCTCCCTCACCTCTTTTTCCGATACATTGATGACTGTATCGGTGCCGTTTCCTGCTCTCGCCCCGAACTAGACAATTTCATTCACTTTGCCTCTAATTTCCACCCTTCCCTCACCTTCACATGGTCCATCTCTGACTCCTCCCTTCCCTTCCTCGACTTCTCCGTCTCCAGGGATAGGTTATCGACCAATATTCACTACAAGCCCACTGACTCCCACAGCTACCTGGATTACACTTCCTCCCACCCCGCCTCCTGTAAGGACTCTATTCCATTCTCCCAGTTTCTCCGCCTCCGCCGTATCTGCTCCGATGATGCCACCTTCCACACCAGTGCTTCCGACATGTCTTCCTTTTTCCGCAACCGAGGATTCCCCTCTACCGTGTCCGTTCTATCTCCCGCACTTCTGCCCTCACCCCTGCCCCTCCCTCCCGGAACCACGATAGGGTTCCCCTTGTCCTCACCTTTCACCCCACCAGCCTCCACATTCAACGGATCATCCTCCGCCATTTCCGCTACCTCCAAAGTGATCCCACCACCAAACACATCTTCCCCTCCCCTTTCAGCATTCCGTAGGGACCGCTCCCTCCGAGACACCCTAGTCCACTCCATCACCCCCAACAGCCCTTCCCCTTCGCCTGGCACCTGCCCGTGCAAGCGCAGGAGATGTAACACCTGCCCCTATACCTCCCCCCTTCCCACTGTCCAGGGCCCCAGACACCCCTTCCAGGTGAAACAGCGATTCACTTGTACTTCTTGCAATCTAGTATAATGTATTCGCTGCTCACGATGCGGTCTCCTCTACATTGGGGAGACCAAACGCAGATTGGGTGACCGCTTTGCGGAACACCTCCGTTCAGTCCGCAAGGGTGACCCCGAGCTTCCGGTCGCCTGTCATTTTAATTCACCGCTCCATTCCCACTCGGACCTCACCGTCCTTGGCCTCTTGTATTGTTCCACGGAAGCTCAACGTAAACTCGAGGAACAAATCATCTTCCGATTAGGCACTTTGCAGCCTTCCGGACTCAATATCGAGTTCAATAATTTCAGATCATAACCTCGGCCCCTATTACTTTTTTCCTTTTAATTTTTTCCACCCTTGTTTTGGGTCCTTTTTTTCTCCCCCCCCCCCCCCCCTCTCTCCTTTTGTTCCTCTCTCTCACCTGGCAGCTGTCCTTATCCTGCCAGTACACTTCACACCTAATCTCAGCTGCCTTTTGTCTCCACAGGTCCATTACCATCTCATCTGGCTTCGCATACCTTTTATTGTCTCTTTTTCTGCTTTTGTTCGATCGCAGCTTTGCCTTCGATCTTTTTATTTTCTTTCCAGTTTTGAAGAAGGGTTTCAACCCGAAACATCAACTCAAATTTCTCTCCACGGATGTTGCCTGACCTGCTGAGTTTTTCCAGCATTCTCTGTTGTTATTTAAGATTCTGAGGGGACTTGACAGGGTAGATACTGAGAGAATGTTTCCCCACATGGGGGAATCTAGAACCAGGGGCCATAGTTTCAGAATAAAGGGTCACCCATTTAAGACGGAGCTGAGGAGGAATTTCCTCCGAGGGTCATGAATCTTTGGAATTCTTTACCCCAGAGGGCTGTGGAGGCTGAGTCATTGAATATATTCAAGGCAGAGATAGACAGATTTTTGAACTGCAGGGGAATCAAGGGTTATGGGGAACAGGCAGAAAAGTGGAGTTGAGGCCAAGATCAGATCAGCCATGATCTTATTAAATGGTGGAGCAGGCTTGAGGGGCCGAATGGCCTGCTCCTGCTTATGTTATTACATGCTTTCTCATGTCACTGTAGAGCACAAAATATATGCTGTTTTTTTTAGTTAATACAATACTCACAAGTACATACATTGAAGGTCTTGTACACCTATGCAGTTCTTCACACTACAGCAGGGACACTAGTAGGCTGGAACAGGATCAGTCCTGGTCAGGAGGCTCACATCACATGGGGGAAGGGGAAAGCAAGAGATCTTGTTGCTAATGGGTTTGGATGGCACCAAGATCTTCTTGGCTGAGGAAATGTGGGAGTAGGGATTTGCTCCTTCAATGGTCAGCCTAGGGTTCCCTTTAGTTGTGGAGGAAACAGGTGGGTAGGGGTATGCCTATAGGGAAGAAACACAATACCTCCTTCCAGGTAATATTGGTTGATAGCACATGCTGCTTGACAGATTTCCTACAAATTCTGTCCACATTTGTTGTCGGGAAGGCTGTAGTAAATTGCAAGAGTGCTGAAGTGTGATTTTCTTGTTGCTTGGAGTGAAAGCGGAGTCTATGAGCAGAAGTTCCTTGGACTGCTGGAAGCGAGCCAAGCTGGCAAGAGGTTGATCCAAGATGGTAAAGTTGCTCACGGTAAGACTTGTGGCCAAGGTGACATTCAGAATCTCTGTCCAAAAGGGTTTTAGGTAGCAACAGGACTAGAATGTGTTTATGAAAACCTTTATTGCCACAGTTCCACGAGCACTCATCTGATAGGGTCAAGTTGAATTTAGGGTCAAGTTGAATTTAGGGAGTGTTTATGGGGTAAGTTGCGTGTGATGGAGGACTCTGAACCTTTATCAGAATGTATTCACGGATTCAAATGTTAATTTTAGGTCCTGCAAAAGCTACACTGAGACAGAGACAAATTGGGATTTGACAAGATTCAGAAATTTGCTGACCAGATTTGCCATTTGTGACTACTGTATATGCATTAACAAAATATGTTGATGCCTTAAGCACTATATTGCTGTCATCACAAGGGATGTTTCTTAACATTTATTCCTACATTACAAGAGTGATTACACTTCAAAAAATAACTTCATTTGTTGTAAAGCACGTTGGGATGCCCGGAGGTCATGAAAGGCGCTATATAAACGCAAGACTTTGATCTTTTTGACAGCTCCAAATAGATTTGTATCCATTCCAAACCATTGGAAACATCCCATCCAAACCATTGGAAACATCCCATCCAAACCATTGGAAACATCCCATGTAGGGTTGCAAAATTCTGGGAATTTTTGAAAGAGGAAACTTTCCATGGGAATTTTCGGGCATTTAGAGTTTTTTTGCACACTGATGGTTTTTGTCTCTGACCCTTATATTATCTTTGTCGTCAAAATAGACATACTGTTCCATACAAATAAAAACAGGCTTTCAAAACTTTATTTAGGTTATAATTTTGAACTTTATTGAACCCCCACAAAAAAGACCCATCTAAAATAAAATAAAAAGAGCGTCAGCTTATTTAGCCTGTAATTTGTCCTTATTTTGTCCCTTTGAGTCTTCTACTCCTCATTGCTCCTCCTGATTCTCTGACTCTGGCTCTGACATGTCCATTTCCTCCTGTGTCAGTGTCTAGCTGTGTGGTGGACACTTCTGTATCTGGCTCAATAAGTTGCAGGTTCGCCCGGATAGCCACCAGTTTCTCCACTCTCTTGTTAGTCAGCCTGTTGCGCACCTTTGTATGCGTATTCCCAAAAAGTGACCAGTTTCGTTCAGAGGCCGCTGATGAAGGTGGGATTTGGAGTATCACCGATGCAATAGGCGACAGGGCCTCAGATGCACAAAGTTCCTTCCACCAGGTATGTGCACTGATATGCTTGCATGATTCCCATATCCCATCCCCATTCCAAAGACCTTGCTTGGTAGAGAACTTTGCCAGACTTCCCAGAACTTTGCCCACATCCAGATTGAGATGGTGAGAGGGTAGAAATCACACTGTAAGCGCTGTTGATCTGTTCTCCAGAAAGTATTGGTCTCCCAACATGCTTTGGGTCTAGTATGTATGCTGCAGCATGAATCGGCTTGACACAAAATTCTTGACGCGTCTATGAATTGAACAATTGCCTTCTCCTCTGCTTTGAGCAGCAGGGATGTGGGTAGGGCAATGCTGATTTGTTCTTTTAAATCAGTAAAAAGCCTGAGAACATCTGACAAGACAGCGTCATCTCCTTCAATCTGAGCAATTGCAGATGCTACTGGTGAGAGTAGTTTAAGGCTGCTAACCACTCTCTCCCAAAACACATCATCCAGCAGTATTTTCTTGATGGTGGTTTCCATATCCCCAGACTGGGATATTGCCATTTCTTGCAGCGACTCCTTACCCTCCAGAAGGCTGTTGTACATTATGACAACACCTCACCATCTAGTGTTGTTGGGCAGCTTCAGTGTTGTGTTCTTGTTCTGTGTCATTTGCTTGGAGTTGTAGGTTGCTGCAACTACCTGTTTTCCCCTGACATACTTAACAACTTGCTTGGCTCTCTTGTACAGTGCTTCCATGGTTCTCAAACCCATGATGTCCTTGAGGAGCAGGTTAAGCCCATGAGCTGCGCACCCAATAGACGTAATATGAGGGTAGGCCTCCTCCACTTGAGCCCAAGCAGCCTTCATATTCGCAGCATTGTCAGTAACTACTGCAAAGACCTTTTGTGATCCAAGATCGTTGATGACCGCTTTCAGCAATGTATGTGCCTGTGTGTCTGTTGTCCTTCGTGTCTGTGCTCTTCGTTATCGTTATCGCTATCGTTTCTTTGAGCTTTCCTTGGACTCTTATACTCAGCCTCCAGCAAATAAGTAGACAAAGCATGTCTGGTGGGAGGACAGTATGCAGGGCGAATAACATTGAAAAATCTCTTCCAGTACACATTGGCTGTGAGCATGAGGGGTGAGCCTGTTGCATATACAGCTCGAGCAAGGCACTCATCTGCATTCTTCTGGCTATGGTTATCCATTGTATCAAAGAACCTTCCAAGTGGGCCAGGAGTTGCTGATGATAAGGAGCCTGATGCTGAATGAGAACCATCATCTTCTTGAATGGAAGCAGAGGAACTCTGGGCTGACTGCTGTGAGCTTTGAGTGAAGTTGTTGCATTTGGATAAATGCTGCTGCATCTTTGTGGCATTCTTTACATATGGCTTTCTACAGTGTTTGCACATGTACACAGTCTTTCCATCTTTAATGCCTGGGGTAAAATGCTTCCACACATCTGACGGTAAACGTGGCATTGTTCTATGCAGAGAAATAAAGGGCACTCATCTCTGTGTCGAACTGCGGTCGATCAGCACGATTGCAACAGGGGGAGTACATTTTTGCTGATGCTCCATGTGATGGAAGCATGACCTGTACACACACGACGCTACATCACCAATAGTGTATTATTTTGTATATTTTAAATTGAAGGACAACAGAGTTCAACAAGTAACTGGTTTATTTGGTATAAAGTCTGATTTACTTACTGCATCATCACAACATCAGCAGAAAACAAAATGACTTCCCTCAGGACCCCTAACCTGGATCTTAAAAAAAACTATAGCAGTCTTACAGATGCCTGCAGGCCAATCACAATTCGATATGCAAATATTACAAATAGAGGGAGCTAATCGCTCATCCAACCAATCAGGACACATTTGTTCACAGTCACACACAAAACTTGTAATTATTAAAACAAGCCAAGTAAGAAGATAAACATATACTGATTAAGAAATTCCTTAATAATTAAGATTCCATCTCTGTTAGTAATTTTAAGAGAGGACCTGTGGAAAAAAAAGAAATACAAAAAAAACAATATTATGCTAGCATGTGCTTTTTTGGGCAAAATTCCCAAGCTAAACTTCCCGTGGAAAATTTCCGGAAATTTCCCAGAAACTTTCCACCCCTTTGCAACCCTAATCCCATCCAAACCATTGGAAACATCCCATCCAAACCATTGGAAACATCCCATTCAAATCAATTATTTGAATATATAAAATCAGCTGGGTAATGGTCCATCTACCCATTTGAACACAATTAGGGACCAGTAGACAAACATTAGAGAAACTTCACATAAAAAAACATGAAATAAAAAATATTACCTAAAATTGTGATAGAAAAAAAAGCAATAAAAAACTAACATGTTGCTATTTTAATTACTATTTTGTGTTTTATAGCAAAAAAATTATACATCAACAGAATGCTGACCAAACTGAGAGGCGGACCCGATAAAGGTTTTCATTAGGACCAGAAAACATTGTATATTCCATGGTTCAGTTATTGTTTTTATAGTTTGTATGTTAAAGGTTTTATTTTTTTTTAAATGTTGATGCATCTCTATCCATCCTGAGGGCATGTTTAGTGTGAAGTAGTTCAGGGAAGCAATCCTTTACGTCAATTATCCTCACCACCTGCACCTTATTTCTCGGCCAGGTTGACATATCGTGCAACTGCATGAGCACTGCCCGAGAACATCAAGCTGCTGTTTGATCGTGGGAGCCACTGAATCCCCCCTCATTCAGTATCCATAAGCATGCATGCTTCCCATGGACACAAGCCTATTCAAACTTGCTCATATTTCCTTTGTCACTTTTAAGTTACTAATTCTTCACCATCACCTTGGTTAAGATTCATTAACTCAGCAAATTAGCAGATCTTAGCAGGGCGGCACTGCTCAGGGTCACAACCACACCAAGGCACTAGCAGAAGAAGGGGAAGGAAAGAAGGGGCGATCACTTAAAAAATGTAAATGTTCTTTATTTTATTTGGTGGGTATTAGCTTGGCTCAGTTGGTAGCACTTTCAAATTTAAATCAGATGACTGTGGGTTGAACGTTGGACTACACAATCCATGCCGATGCTTCAGCGGACTACTGAGGGAGTGCTACAGCAGTGGAGAGGTCACCCTTCGGGTGAAATTTTAAACCAAGGCCTGGTGCTTCATAAGAATGCTAAAGTTCCCATGGCATTATTTGAAGAGGAGCAGGGGTTCTCCTAGTACAGGAAACTTTGTGATATCCGGCACCGACGGGTTGCCGATCTATCAAAACTGCCGGACATACAAAGTTAATGTTGAAGCATACGGAGGTTTTCATGTCCGTATCCAACAACAAACACTGTTGCTTAGCAACAGCTTCTGAAGAGTCGTCTGCAGCTGCAAGCGTCTCTAGCTGAAGCTGTTGCTATAGCTACAGACCTTGCAGTGGCTGACAGGGGAAAAAAGGAGATCTAAAAAAAACTTACAGAAAACGGCTCCTGATTTTTGCTGTTAGATCGAGTATTCCGGACATACAACCTCCGGATAAACCAAAGTTTCCTGTACCCTGGTTAACAAGCGACCCACAAAACCAACCTTATCAACTGATTAACTGATTGTCCTCTCACTGTTGTTTACGGGCCCTTGCAGTGGGCAGGATGTGTGTTGCAATCACCTGCATTTCAAACTAATTCCATATATGTGAAGCACCTTAGGCATCTCAGACACATGATAAGGTAATATATAAATCCAAGTTTTTTTTTTTCCTTTCAAATTCGTACTTGTGGAATCACAATATTAGCGATTGTATTAACATCACAAACAATGCCAAAGCAAGTAAGCACATTGGTAGAGTTGTATTGAGCCATACAAACCAGAAAGGTGCTAAACCTAACCATTGACTGTACTGTTCAACTTATCTCAGCTAGTAGAATATTGTCACTTTTATACAGGAAACTGTGTTATCCGGAGGCTAACTGTCCGGAATGCTCGAGCCACCGGCAAAAACCAGGAGCCGTTTTAGTTAGTTTTTTTTCTTCTCGTTGCTTTTCTCCTCAACAGTCAAGCTCTGCAAGGTCTGCTGAAGCTGTTACTAAGCTACAGAGGCGCTTGGACTGTTTAGAAGCTGTTGCTAAACAACAGGGTTTGTTGACAGATACGGAGCTCAAAAGCTTCCATATCTTTCAACATTAGCACTGGTATGTCCGGCAGTTTTGAGGGAACGGCAACAGCTCGGTCCCGTCGGTGCCGGATAGCACAAAGTTTCCTTTATTATCTTCTGTGGTTGTCACTGTGCACCATTTTTGCTCCTTTTACACTGCCACATTGTTCGCGTCTCCATGCAGGCTCTAGTGTATCTAAATGAGGATGTGTTCCCAGGTCGCCTGATCATAGAGAACATAAGAATTATGGCCTATTCCTGCTCCTAATTGTTATGTTCTCTATGATCGGGTGGCCTCATTTAGATATACTGGAAAGTCATAAACCTTTTGCAAGTGCTGTGGACTTGTGAAAGTAAGACTTCCTTATTACACATGTACGCAGCTAAGTAATTCCATGACACAGTCTAAACAGTCAGAGGAGCTTTCTTCCTGAAACACCAGGGTTATAAGGCTTCCATTGGGCTACCACAGCGAAACCCCAACAAGGTGGGAATTTAAAATGAACCATTGAGGACCATTCTTAGGGTACAAATACACATAACCAGTATCTTGCATTTACTTCGCACAAGCAGAAGCTTTAACCAGACAGCAGGTTCATTCCCACATTTCTTTTAGTCTTCTTGTCATTGGCTCGCGGAACATCAGGTCATGAACATTAAGGGGTGCAGCCAACAAAAGAAGAATTGCATGGCTGCAACTATCCAATCTCTAATGCAAAAGCGGTTTATATTTGGCTTTGTTAGTCCTTGGCTAGAGATATATTCCAAATCACCATCCATTAACCACTGAAGTCAACTGTGCATTTGTGAACATTTCCAAGGACACGATTGGGCTGTGCTGTAATGCCCCTGGCACCAGTCAAATAGGCTGCTGACAATTATCTAGATTTGAACATGAACAGTGGTCACCAAGGCACAGCAAGACTGTCAGCATCTGTAGAACTCTACCCCAACAAAATTCAACATATTCAAGAAAAGTGGGGAAAAAAATAAACAAAATGGGAATAAAATGCCCAATGAAGATACAGAACTCTTCAAAAATTTACAGTAATGTTTTATTTTTAAAAATACCCATTATATAAGTACATATGTAACAGTTACCTTTGAAAGATATAAACAATTTTTGCTACATCTGTAACATTTCTGTAAAGACAGGAATTTTAACAATGGGATTTTGTTTCTAATTCTTAATATTTGAATACATACATCATGGGACAGACCCATTTAACACTTCCAATGGTTTTATTGCCCAATATTTCAGGGAATGTGGTTACGTCAACACTATAACTAATGCAATAATTGTTCAATTTTAAAGTTACCAGCGCAAATTGAATTTTCAACCTTTTTAACTTTCAAATATCCACTTATTATTATACATTGCAGATTCCGCCCACCACCCCCTCTCCCCATTCAAACTTCAACTAATTGGAACTCAGCTGCCCAAGGATTTTCCCACACAAAGTCCCTTAGGTCAGTCGGCATGCTCCTTCCCAGCTCCCTGTATCACAGGGAATCAACTTCAAGATGCCCATCCTATTCTTCAAAATACTCCATAGCATTATCCCACCTTACTTGGGAAATCTTCTCCAAATCTTCACAGGCTGATCTGGCCATCACTACAGAGCGGAGTGAATATTAAGGGGCCAATTTCCCACATCAGAATACCATATTTGCATTTGTTTCCAGAGCATCCCAATAAGGAAAAATGGGACTTGGAACAGTTTAATCTGCCGGGTGACAAGCAGTGCAATTAAGTAAATATAAAAGGGGTACAATTGTTATTGTTGGTTTAAGGCTATTTCTGGTCAGATTTTCTTTAGCATCATGGAGTATAGGTTTTCATTAGCCTTTGCACCAACTGCTTTGTTTATTCCCCACAGCACCATTACAGTCATCAATGCTAATACCTGATGCAAGGTCATGATACGTTAGAGGTGGGTCTGTGCCCACCCGCTGAGACCTGCACACCTGCTTCTGCAGAGATAGCTGACTGCATCCTCCTATGGCACAGAATTACTGCACGCAGAGTTCCAAATGTTTAGGTTGTAACAGCAGGCACAATAGTCTAAATAGCCTTTATGCTGGATGGTTCTTCAGAAGGCTTCAGGACACCAAAACCAGATACAGAGCTGTGCCATCTCCTTGAAGGACACCTGCTGCTAATATGCGCCAAAGGGCTGGCACAGCAAAAGACGGAATTGGCCAGCTCTCGCCTCAAGCTTATAGATGGAGCTTCTTTGACAATCATTTTTGTCATTTCTTAATCATAGAAACATAGAAGATAGGAGCAGGAGTAGGCCATTCGGCCCTTCGAGCCTGCTCCGCCATTCAATGAGATCATGGCTGATCATCCAATTTCAGTACCCTGTCCCTGCCTTCTCCCCATATCCCTTGATCCCTTTAGCCTCAAGAAATATATCCAACTCTTTCTTGAATATATTTAATGAACTGGCCTCCACCGCCCTCTGTGGCAGAGAATTCCACAGGTTCACCACTCTCTGGGTGAAGAAATTCCTCCTCATCTCTGTCCTAAATGGCTTACCCCTTATCCTTAGACTATGACCCCTGGTTCTGGACTCCCCGGCCATCCGAAACATCCTTCCTGCATCTAGTCTGTCCAGGCCTGACAGAATTTTATAGGTTCCCCTTCAGCCATAACAAAAGCTACTATTGGATTGAGATGCCTTTTGAGCCCTTCTAAAGGCTTTCAAATTTTTGGTCCTCAAATGTGACACCTTTAATTCTCCCCATCCCTTTAAATTTCACTTATGCATGATCTTCCACGCTTACCATTAATGTATTCCTTACACTTGACCTGGACTGCAACTGGATCTGTGCCTAATGATGCATATGAGCTGACCCAGGAAATTTGAGTTCTATTAACACATACGACCACTCAGGCATGTTTTAACTTTTGGATATGACTTGCAGCAGTTCAGGAAAATCAGCCCCCAATTCTCTTATCCATGAACCAAATATAAAGTTATGCTTTTTCCTTGTGGCCAAGGCAGGTACAGTCAATCAATAGATTAAAACACCATAGTTTTACACATCAACAATGGAGCTTATTTTAATGAACTATACAGAAATATTTTAAAAATTAAATGCTGTTGCATTAAGATTTAAAACGGTTACATTTGCTATGTTTCCTAAAATTCACAACTAAAATTTGATACCGAAATACTACAGAAACTTAATAGAATGGAATGTTTCTAATCTTGATGTCTAAAGTCTACCACAAATCATGCTTTCTCACAGTTGTTTTGTGATAAAGTCACTTCACAAAAAAAAATCAAAATAAGTTCTCAACTGTTAGATACTATAGAAGCAGCAAAAAATTGTAACCTATTAAAAATACTAGGAAGTATTTTGGTAATTTAATGTTTATTTGTGGGTGTTATTATGGATCATCTAGTAACGGCTGTCATTTTTTAAATAAAGGATTTCTACTACTCTTTTAAAACGATGTGAAGAGTAGACTCAAGGAACTGGAATGAAATACATAAGATTAATTTTCATAAATATCCTCAATTTTGAGAAATTAAATGCAATGGCGCATATTATCTACTGTCAGCCGTGGCTCAATTGGTAGCACACGCGCCCGAGTCAGAAGGTCGTGGGTTCCAGTGCCACTCCAGAAACTTGAACACAAAATTTAGTCTGACTGAGGGAGTGCTGCACTGTCAGATGAGACGTTAAACTGAGGTCCCATCTTCCATTCTCAGGTGGACCTAAAAGATCCAATGGCACTTCTTTTGAAAAGGAGGTGAGTTCTCCTTCATGTCCTGGCCAATATTTATTCCTCAACCAACATCACTAAAACAGATTATCTGGTAATTATCTCATTGTGGTTTGTGGGAGCTTGCTAAAGGGAGTTTCCTACATTACAACAGTGACTACATTTCATAAGTATTTAACTGGCTGCAAAGCACTTTGGGACATCGTGAGGTTGTGAAAGGCATAATATAAATTTAAGTCATTCGTTCTTTCCTATTTTGTGTCCAAAGAGTATAATGCAAGTGGATAATCAAATAGTATTCCAAATTTTGCATTGCAAGTATGGATGGCCTAATAAAACCATTAAGAAACGTACAACTTGTATTTATATAGCACCACTCACGCCCTCAGGGATCGCAAAAAACTTAATTGCCATTGAATTACTTTTGAAATGTAAACATTGTTCGGTAAGCAAACTTGAAGTTAGTTTGCGCACGAAGTTCCATAATGATCAGTTAATTTTTTTTGTGGTGCTGGCTGACGGAGGAATGTTGGTCAGGATAGTGGGAGAAATCATCCTTCAAATAATGACATGGGATCTTTTATGTGCATCTGAACAAGCAAGTGATTCAATGTCTCATCCAAAAAATGATACCTCCAACAATGTGGCATGCCCTGATACTGCACTGAATTCTCAGCCCAGATTGTGTGCTCAAGCCCTGGATTGGAACTTAAACCCACAACCTTCGAGCTTGGAGGTTGATTTGTATCAGACAGGAAGAAATTGGCGTCAGTAAACTGCAATGAGATGTCATCCATCTTACACAAAGCTTTAGCTGGTATCAGTAAAAGTGACCGTGAAGTTGTCGGATTGTCATAAAAACCCAACTGGTTCACTAATGTCCTTTAGGGAAGGAAACGTGCCACTTTTACCAAGTGTGACCTATGAGACTCCAGTCGCACACCAACGTGGTTGACTCTTAACTGCCCTTTGAAGTGACCTAGTAAGCCACTCAGTTGTAAGCGCATTGGGAAGTTTTACTAAGTTAAAGGCACTATATAAATGCAAGTTGTTGATCAAACATCAAGGTAGCCCACCACTACCTTCTCACGGCAACTAGGGATGGCCAATAAAACCGGGCCATGTCAGCAATGCTCACATCCAGAAGAATTTTGTTTTTTTAATTCATCAAAAATTCTGACAGATAATCAGATTGCAGAAAGTCAGACATAATACTCCCCAAGAAAGCTTCAAGGAGGAAGTTTTAAACAACAATTTGCATTTATATAATGCCTTTAACGTAGTAACAGGTGTACTAATGTAATAACTAGACAGTGCTTAACAGGAGCATTAACAAAATTTGACACTGAGCCACGCAAGGCGATATTAGGGCAGATGACCAAACGCTTGGTCAAAAAGGTAGGTTTTAAGTTACGCCTTAAAGGAGGAGAGAGAGGCAGTGAGGTTTAGGGACAGAATTCCAGAGCTTAGTGCCAAGGCAGCTGAAGGCATGGCCACCAATGGTGGAGCGATTAAAACTGGGGATGCGCAAGAGGCCAGAATTGGAGGAACACAGATCTCGGAGTGTTGTCGGGCTGGAGGAGGTTAGAGATAGGGCGGTCATGGAAAGGTTTGAAAACAAGAATGAGAAATTTAAAAATCGATGCGTTACCAGACTGGGACCCAATGCAGGTCAGTGAGCGCGGGGTGACGGGTGAATGGGACTTGGTGTGAGTTAGGATATGGACAGCAGAGTTTTGCATGAGCTCAAGTTTATATAGGGTGGAAGATGCGAGGCCAACCAGGAGAGCACTGGAATAGTTAAGTCAAGGTAACAAAGGCATGGCTGAGGGCTTTAGCAGCAGATGAGTTGAGGCAGGGGCAGAGTCGGGCGATGTTAGAGGTGGAAGTAGGCGGTCTTGGCGATTGAGTGGATGTGTGGTTGGGAGCTCATCTCGGGGTCAAATATGACACCAAGATTGCGAACTGTCTGGTTTAGCCTCAGACAGTTGCCAGGGAGAGAGATGGAGTTAATGGCTGGGTAACGGAGTTTGTGGCGGGGACCGAAGACCATTGTCTTCAGTCTTCCCAATATTTAGATAGAATACAGATAGATTACGTAGTATTTACAGCAAAAACAGGCCTTTTGAACCAACAGGGCCATACCACACACATATTTATTACTCAATATTCTTGACACACTTCTATTGCTACAAGAGAAAATATAAAAATACAAGCTTCAAAGAAGTTGGTCTGTTAAACTCGGATTATGAAGTATGTAATCATTTGAAAATGTTCCTTCTACAGCGAAAAGCTCAACAGATCAGACCCATATGCCAGTATGTCCTGCTCCACTGTGAATCTCAGTCAGTTTAAGTAGATTACTAATGGGCAGATCTTTGTTGTGTGCTCAGGTCGGAATTCCATATTATTATACAGTAGTAAAACAAAAAGCAGGCCAAAAGGAACAAAGAGAAATGTCTGCGTGGGAGGCCAGAGGTAACCTAACAATGCATGTTTGCATCTGCCCCTTCTTTGATAGCTTGAGGTAGTATGGCACCTTTAAGAATTATTGGATGTCTCATTCTACAGATCTAGTGGTGAAAACCAAATATGTACCAGCAAAGTAAACTTCAAGAAATTGTTTTCTTCCCTTATATTTTATAACAAAAGAAATTTGTGGTGCCCTGTGTCTTTTTTCCCCTGCCAAAAATTGTTTCTTCCCTCCCCTCAAATTTCATGAGCACAAATCACTACCCAGGATAATGCATGTGTGACCTTTGACAGCAAGTGTCAGCAGCCCACCAATCACAGCTCAGCCTGATCTTGTTCTCACCAGTCTTCCACACATGCAGATTTCAAGCAAGGCACACTGGGTAGCAATGAGGAAAATAAAAACATTGACCAGCATTTCCTTTCTTAATCCGATTGTAGGGCCCCAACTGTTACTCTGGTCAAAATTAGCCAATTCAGGGATTAAATCTGAAATTTACTGGTCTGCGAGGATCAGCTTCTTACTGGATAAACTCAGCGACTGAGAGTCACAGAAATCACAGAAACCCCACACAGTGCAGATACAGGCCATTTCGGCCCATCGAGCCTGCACCGACACATATCCCACCCGATCCCCGTAACCCCTACACCAACACATATCCCACCCTATCCCCGTAACCCCACGTATTTAATCCCCCTAACACTAAGGGTCAATTTATCATAGCCAATCAACCTAACCCGCACATCTTTTGGACTGTGGGAGGAAACCGGAGCACCCGGAGGAAACCCACGCAAACGCGGGGAGAATGTGCAAACTCCACACAGACAGTCACCCGAGGCCGGATTCGAACCCGGGTCCCTGGCGCTGTGAGGCAACAGTGCTAACCACTATTATCTTGTTCTAAATTTAATACTGTACACATACCTGGTCACAAACATCTGATTTTGTTACTAGGGTACAACACTTAGGATTAGCAGCAATACAGCATTCTTTTTTAAATTTTTTTTATAAAGAGTCCTATTACTTTTACTGTTGCACATTTACAAATCGTTGGTTTCTATGTACCACAAAGTATTGCTAGTTTGGAGGGTAGGTGAATGTTCTGCTTCGAGGTCTGTCAATGCAGCTCTAAAATTGGCCACTACAGGGTACACAGTGTAAGGAAGACCGACTCAAACAGAACTTCAGTTCACAGCACACTAACACGATTCCCACTGGCAGTTTGTTCAAACATCGAATTCAAAATATGTCACTTTGGTTGACAATTAGGTACTGGCAATATTTTTCATTTTTCATAAATTTTGCACCACACTGCACAGAGTGAGCATTTTTTCCCTCTACGTATGCACAGTAAAATTTTATTAGATTTATAATTATGGACAGAATACTGTTAGAACTTCTACCAGATTTTGTAATGAACAAATTTCCCTGTCTTTGAATATACCTTTCATAAAAAGACCATTAAGCCAATGCTTGTAACAGAACGCTTCCTATCTCCAATCATCTATTATTGAGGGGGGAAATAATAAAGGATATTTATCATATATTTATTACAACTGTAGGATTTATTACAACTACTCAAGAGCAGGGAGGCAGAAAGCAGATCTTTAAAATGTCACTGGCGACAACTTTTTTGTCCTCTGTAGCCAATTTTCCAACCCACTGGCAGTTTCTGCTACAGAGTAACACAGAATGTACAATGATTGTGGTAGCTTATGAAATTAACTCAAAGTGAGAAAGCTAATTAGAATGCAAAAACACATTTTTCTCAAATGTAATACCAAAGATGATATGAAAGATCATTATGAGTCAAAACTTCAGAAGAAGAAACTTTGAGATGTCTTTGCACATGGCATTGAGTACCAAGACTACACCGCCAAAACATTTTGAATGCTATATTGGGAGGGGGACAATATTCAGAAATGGAAGATTAAGGAAGACTGTGCGGATTTTTTGGGGAGGCAGAGGAAGCGAAAATACTTATCAGGCAGCAAATACAGAGAAGAACTTGAATGTCATAAGCCACCTAGAGCAGAGTTTTTAAAATAGACTAGTGTGGCTGCTTCGCAGCTGTGCGCAAGAAAATGTTGTTCATTATTCCATATCCTGCAAGATTTTTAAGAATAAAATATGAAAAAAGCCATTCAAAAGCCCACACTAACATGTACTCAATGTGCAATCGCCATTTTGATGAGACATTCAATTAATCTCCTGAAGGAAATCACTAGTTACCAGTAAAAGATCTAAAATACCTTATAGACGAGATTAGAGTACAGCACATCAAAGCTCTATTAATAAAAGACAAGAACAGTTGTAATTGGTTACGACATTTATCAGCTAATATACAGAATAGAAAGAACTTTTTTTATATAGCACCTTTCATGACCTCGGGTGCCAAAGCGCTTTTACACCTAATGATGAAGCACTTCTGAAGTGCAGTCACTGTTGTAATGTAGGAAACACGGCAGCCAATTTTCGCACAAGATCCCACAAACAGCAATGTGATCATCTGTTTTAGTGATGTTGGTTGAGGGATATATATATTGGCCAGGCCACCTGGGGGAACTCCCCTGCTCTTCTTCGAAATAGTGCCATGAATTTTTTTACGTCCACCTGAGGGGGCATATGGGGCTGGGTCCTCAGTTAAAAGTTTCATCCGAAAGGCAGTACCTCAACAGTGCAGCACTCCCTCAGTACTGCACTGAAGTGTCAGCCTAGATTATGTGCTCATCCACATCTTGAGCACTATAAGTCTGCCCAACACTACCCAACCATTTTTCAAGTTTTTAATTTTGGTTCTTTTGCATCTTCAATTACCATTGGCGAGGTTTGTTATGCGTCTTAGTAGCATGTTGCAGAAACATTAAAAAAAAGCAATGCCTCTAGTTCAGAGTTGTAACACTAAGAAAGCACTATAAAAAGTACACGTACAAAGTTAGCACTTAGATATTACACTGCAGTTCATTTTAAAGCCTTCCTCCAATTAACTACAGAGCATTGCTCCAGTTTTTATCTATGATGAATATATATTAATTACATTAATGAAATGTTAAAAAGCTGTACTTTTCAACAGGAGTTATGTTTTTCTTTAGAATTACATACAATATTAAATATCAAGAAGTCTTTAACAGGCAGCGAGTTCAAATGGTGTCAAACCGTGACAGTGAATCTTGAAGACCTTATAACAGTCATCGGATCCTGAAATGACACTGTCTAGGACTGCTCCACTATCAATTAAATAGAGACGGATAGTTTCTATCAGATCTCCTGTGGCATTATTGATGGCGAGCCAAAGAATATGCTGTTTATCCCATAAAATGTACAATCAGGAGCACTGATTTATTTTGATTGAAAAAAGTGCATTTGACTTAGAGTATTTGGGGAGTAAGTGATATTTTCAAGCTTAAATTCTATGGCTATATTTATATTTGTATACAATGTCTTGTTCGATAAGGAGACAATGATTGGGCGGGCGACTCCGAGGGCAGACAGGGCGGGCGACTCCGAGGGCAGACAGGGCGGGCGACTCCGAGGGCAGACAGGGCGGGCGACTCCGAGGGCAGACAGGGCGGGCGACTCCGAGGGCAGACAGGGCGGGCGACTCCGAGGGCAGACAGGGCGGGCGACTCCGAGGGCAGACAGGGCGGGCGACTCCGAGGGCAGACAGGGCGGGCGACTCCGAGGGCAGACAGGGCGGGCGACTCCGAGGGCAGACAGGGCGGGCGACTCCGAGGGCAGACAGGGCGGGCGACTCCGAGGGCAGACAGGGCGGGCGACTCCGAGAGCAGACAGGGCGGGCGACTCCGAGAGCAGACAGGGCGGGCGACTCCGAGAGCAGACAGGGCGGGCGACTCCGAGAGCAGACAGGGCGGGCGACTCCGAGAGCAGACAGGGCGGGCGACTCCGAGAGCAGACAGGGCGGGCGACTCCGAGAGCAGACAGGGCGGGCGACTCCGAGAGCAGACAGGGCGGGCGACTCCGAGAGCAGACAGGGCGGGCGACTCCGAGAGCAGACAGGGCGGGCGACTCCGAGAGCAGACAGGGCGGGCGACTCCGAGAGCAGACAGGGCGGGCGACTCCGAGAGCAGACAGGGCGGGCGACTCCGAGAGCAGACAGGGCGGGCGACTCCGAGAGCAGACAGGGCGGGCGACTCCGAGAGCAGACAGGGCGGGCGACTCCGAGAGCAGACAGGGCGGGCGACTCCGAGAGCAGACAGGGCGGGCGACTCCGAGAGCAGACAGGGCGGGCGACTCCGAGAGCAGACAGGGCGGGCGACTCCGAGAGCAGACAGGGCGGGCGACTCCGAGAGCAGACAGGGCGGGCGACTCCGAGAGCAGACAGGGCGGGCGACTCCGAGAGCAGACAGGGCGGGCGACTCCGAGAGCAGACAGGGCGGGCGACTCCGAGAGCAGACAGGGCGGGCGACTCCGAGAGCAGACAGGGCGGGCGACTCCGAGAGCAGACAGGGCGGGCGACTCCGAGAGCAGACAGGGCGGGCGACTCCGAGAGCAGACAGGGCGGGCGACTCCGAGAGCAGACAGGGCGGGCGACTCCGAGAGCAGACAGGGCGGGCGACTCCGAGAGCAGACAGGGCGGGCGACTCCGAGAGCAGACAGGGCGGGCGACTCCGAGAGCAGACAGGGCGGGCGACTCCGAGAGCAGACAGGGCGGGCGACTCCGAGAGCAGACAGGGCGGGCGACTCCGAGAGCAGACAGGGCGGGCGACTCCGAGAGCAGACAGGGCGGGCGACTCCGAGAGCAGACAGGGCGGGCGACTCCGAGAGCAGACAGGGCGGGCGACTCCGAGAGCAGACAGGGCGGGCGACTCCGAGAGCAGACAGGGCGGGCGACTCCGAGAGCAGACAGGGCGGGCGACTCCGAGAGCAGACAGGGCGGGCGACTCCGAGAGCAGACAGGGCGGGCGACTCCGAGAGCAGACAGGGCGGGCGACTCCGAGAGCAGACAGGGCGGGCGACTCCGAGAGCAGACAGGGCGGGCGACTCCGAGAGCAGACAGGGCGGGCGACTCCGAGAGCAGACAGGGCGGGCGACTCCGAGAGCAGACAGGGCGGGCGACTCCGAGAGCAGACAGGGCGGGCGACTCCGAGAGCAGACAGGGCGGGCGACTCCGAGAGCAGACAGGGCGGGCGACTCCGAGAGCAGACAGGGCGGGCGACTCCGAGAGCAGACAGGGCGGGCGACTCCGAGAGCAGACAGGGCGGGCGACTCCGAGAGCAGACAGGGCGGGCGACTCCGAGAGCAGACAGGGCGGGCGACTCCGAGAGCAGACAGGGCGGGCGACTCCGAGAGCAGACAGGGCGGGCGACTCCGAGAGCAGACAGGGCGGGCGACTCCGAGAGCAGACAGGGCGGGCGACTCCGAGAGCAGACAGGGCGGGCGACTCCGAGAGCAGACAGGGCGGGCGACTCCGAGAGCAGACAGGGCGGGCGACTCCGAGAGCAGACAGGGCGGGCGACTCCGAGAGCAGACAGGGCGGGCGACTCCGAGAGCAGACAGGGCGGGCGACTCCGAGAGCAGACAGGGCGGGCGACTCCGAGAGCAGACAGGGCGGGCGACTCCGAGAGCAGACAGGGCGGGCGACTCCGAGAGCAGACAGGGCGGGCGACTCCGAGAGCAGACAGGGCGGGCGACTCCGAGAGCAGACAGGGCGGGCGACTCCGAGAGCAGACAGGGCGGGCGACTCCGAGAGCAGACAGGGCGGGCGACTCCGAGAGCAGACAGGGCGGGCGACTCCGAGAGCAGACAGGGCGGGCGACTCCGAGAGCAGACAGGGCGGGCGACTCAGAGAGCAGACAGGGCGGGCGACTCAGAGAGCAGACAGGGCGGGCGACTCCGAGAGCAGACAGGGCGGGCGACTCCGAGAGCAGACAGGGCGGGCGACTCCGAGAGCAGACAGGGCGGGCGACTCCGAGAGCAGACAGGGCGGGCGACTCCGAGAGCAGACAGAGGCGCAACAGCAGCAGGAGCGGCGGACCTGCGAGAGAGCAGCAGCTGTGGGAGAAAATAAAAGGTTGGTGATTTTCAGGCAGAATTCGAGAGTGGCGTCACAGTACAGAAAGTGACGCCAGCGTAGGGGACGAAGCTGATTGGTGAGTAGTGGGCGAGTGCTTTTTTTCCCTTCAATTTTAAGTTTATTTCTTTTAAGGTAGTTCATAGTTAAGGTAGTTCGGGAGAGCGAGAATCCTAGAGTTTAAATTTGAGGTAAGAGTTTTTAAATTAAAAGTATGGCAGGGGACCTCAGTCCCGTGCGTTGCACGGCCTGCAGCATGTGGGAATTCCTAGACACTTCTTGCAGTCAGGATGACCACATGTGCAGCAAGTGCCAATGGTTTGGCCAACTTGAGATCCGGTTTTCGGAGCTCAAGCCACTGCGGTGTATACGCGAGGCTGAGCGTTACGTGGATAGCATGTTTTTAGACGTGGTCACCCCGCAGTTTAAGAAAGCGCAGTCAGAGGGAATGGGAGACCACCAGTCAGAAGGGGGGCAGGCAGGTAGTCAGGAAAGCCCCAGAGTGCATCTCACTCAACAACCATTTTTGTGTGTTGGAAAACTGTGAAAGTGACGGTTCCTCTGGGGAGTGCAGCCAGAGCCAAGTTCAGCTGCACAAGGGGGGAGGAGTAAGAGTGGAAGGGCAAGTGGTAGGAGACTCAATAGTGAGGCGTTTCTGCGGCCGCAGACGTGACTCCAGGATGGTATGTTGCCTCCCTGGTGCCAGGGTCAAGGATGTCACTGAACGGCTGCAGGGCATTCTGAAGGGGGAGAGTGAACAGTCAGAATTCGTGGTTCACATTGGTACCAATGACATAGGTAGAAAGAGGGATGAGGTCCTGCAGCAAGAATTTAAGGAGCTAGGTAGCAGATTAAAAAGCAGGACCTCGAAAGGTTGTAATCTCTGGATTACTCCCGGTGCCACGTTAGCTTGTGAGTATAGAAATAAGAGGATAGAGCAGATGAATGCATGGCTAAAGAGTTGGTGCAGGAGGGAGGGCTTTAGTTTCCTGGATCACTGGGTCTGTTTCTGGGGAAGGTGGGACCTGTACAAATTGGACGGGTTGCACCTGAACCGGAACGGGGCCAACATCCTTGCGGGGAGGTTTGCTAGTGCTGGTGGGGGGGTTTAAACTAACTTGGCAGGGGGGTGGGATACGGAGTGGAGCTATAGTAGGGGGTGATGCACAGCCAAATAGAGGAAAAAAAGTCAGTCTGGAAGGCAGAGCAAATATGTAACGGCACAAGGGAGTATGGCAAGGCTGGATGGCATTTATTTTAATGCAAGGAGTCTTGCGAGTAAGGCAGATGAATTGAAGGTGTTGATGAACACATGGGAGTATGATATTGTTGCTATCACAGAGACATGGTTGAGGGAGGGGGCAGGACTGGCAGCTCAATATTCCGGGGTATAGAATCTTCAGGCGAAACAGAGGGGTGTGTAAAAGAGGAGGGGGTGTCGCAATATTAATCAAGGAGTCAATTACTGCAGTAAGGAGGGATGATATCTTAGCAGGTTCCTCTAATGAGGCCATATGGGTAGAACTTAAAAACAAAAAGGGGGCAAGCACTTTGCTGGGAGTGTACTATAGGTCCCCAAACAGTCAGGGGGAGTTGAGGAACAGATATGTAGACAAATCTCTGAGAAGTGTAGAAATAATAGGGTAATAATACAGGAGACTTTGGTTTATCCGGAGGTTGTATGTCCGGAAACCTCGATCTACCGGCAGAAATCAGGAGCCGTTCTGTTAGGTTGTTTTTCTTCTCGTGGCTTTTTTTCCCCCAATAGTCAGGCTTTGGAAAGTCTCTCTGAAGCTGTTGCTAAGCTACAGAGACGCTGCCAAGGTACGGGCCAACTGCTTGAAGCTGTCAACAGTGTTTGTTGTCAAATACAGAGATGAAAATCTCCGTATGCTTCAACATTAACTTTGTATGTCCGGCAGTTTTGATAGATCGGCAACAGCTCGGCCCCGTCGGTGCCGGATATAACAAAGTTTCCTGTAGATCGGGATTTCAACTTCCCCAATATTAACTGGGATAGAGTGTGAAAGGCTTAGAGAGTGCGGAATTCGAAGTGCATCCAGGAGAGCTTTTTGAGCCAGCATGTAGAAAGTCCTACAAGAGAGGGGGCGGTACTTGACCTAATTCTAGGGAATGTAGCCGGGCAAGTGGTAGAAGTGTCAGTAGGAGAGCATTTTGGTGATAGTGACCATAATTCGGTGAGATTTAAGGTAGTCATGGAAAAGGACAAAGATGGACCGGAAATAAATGCTCTAAATTGGGGGAAGGCCGATTTTAATATGATAAGGCAGGGTCTGGCCAAAGTGGACTGGGATCAGCTACTGGTAGGAAAATCCACATTGGAGCAGTGGGAGTCATTCAGAAAGGAAGAGAGTGTACAGCGCCAACATGTTCCCGTAAAGGTCAAGGGTGGGACCAACAACTCCAGGGAACCCTGTATGTCAAGGGATATACAAGAAAGGATTAGGGAAAAAAAGGGAGGCATTTGGCAGATACAAAGGACTACAAACAGTGGAAGCCCTAGAGGAGTACAGAAAGTGCAGGGGGGTACTTAAAAAAGAAATTAGGAGAGTGAAGAGGGGGCATGAAAAAACACTGGCGGGCCACATAAAGGAAAATCCCAAGGTGTTTTATAAGTATATTAAGGGCAAGAGGATAACCAGGGCCCTTCGCCCGGCACCTTCCCATGCAGGCACAGGAGATGCAACACCTGCCCATATACCTCTCCCCTTCCCACTGTCCAGGGCCCCAAACACCCCTTCCAGGTGAAACAGCAATTTACTTGTACTTCTTGCAATTTAGTATTCTTCTTCTTCTTCGGCAGTCCCTCGGAACTGAGGATGACTTGCTTCCACATTAAGAATGAGCTCGCAAGTGACTGATTAGTCCAATGCGGGACCTACAGTCTCTGTCACAGGTGGGGCAGATGGTGGCTGAAGGGGCGGGTGGGTGGGGTGCTTGGGTTGACGTGCGCTCCTTGCACTGCCTGTGCTTGGCTTCCGCTTGCTCCCGGCGAAGAGACTCGAGGCGTTTGGTGCCTTCCCGGATGCTTCTCCTCCACTTTGTGCGGTCTTGGGCCAGGGATTCCCAGGTGTCGGTGGGGATGTTGCACTTTTTCAAGGAGGCTTGGAGGGTGTCCTTGAAGCGTTTCCTCTGCCCACCTGGGGCTCTCATGCCGTGCTGGAGCTCCGAGTAGAGCGCTTGTTTTGGGAGTCTCGTATCGGGCATGCGGACAATGTGATCCGTCCATCGGAGCTGACTGAGCTTCTTCAGAGCTTCGATGCTGGGGATGTTGGCCTGAGCAAGAACACAGATGTTGGTGTGCCTATCCTGCCAATGGATTTGCAGGATCTTGCGGAGGCAGCGTTGGTGGTACCTCTCCAGTGCTTTGAGGTGCCTGCTGTACATGGTCCATGTCTCTGAGGCATACAGCAGGGCAGGTATCACTATATACTGTATTCGCTGCTCACGATGTGGTCTCCTCTCCATTGGGGAGACCAAACGCAGATTGGGTGACCGCTTTGCAGAACACCTCCGTTCAGTCCGTAAGGGGGACCCCGAGCTACCGGTCGCCTGTCACTTTAATTCACCGCTCCATTCCTACTCAGACCTCACCATCCTCGGCCTCTTGCATTGTTCCACGGAAGCTCAGCGTAAGCTCGAGGAACAGCACCTCATCTTCCGATTAGGCACTTTACAGCCTTCCGGACTCAATATTGAGTTCAACAATTTCAGATCACAACCTCAGCCCCTATTATATTTTTTATCCACACTTTTGGTTTGTGCCTTTTCCTTTTTTCCTCTCTCTCCCCCCCCACATGGCAGCTGTCTTTCACTCTGCCATGCGCATTTCACACTTCATCTAGAGCCAGTTCGTTTCCTTTCCTGTCCTATTACTATCTTGTCTCACCTTGAATATCTCTTAATGTCTCTTCTTTCATCCCCTCCCCCATTTCCCAGCCCCCAAACTGCCTTTTAATCTGTTTCATTTCCTGCCTTTCTTTCTCAGTTCTGTAGAAGGGTTTCGACCCGAAACGTTGACTGTTTCTCTCTCCACGGATGTTGCCTGGCCTGCTGAGTTTTTCCAGCGTTTTCTGTTGCTATTTCGGATTTCCAGCATCCGCAGTATTTTGTTATCGTATTAGTGTTTGGTTCACTGTCACCCCTTTTCTAGGAATGCCCACCTTGAAGAAGTTCTGCTCTTCTCTTCGGCAGGATCTCCGTTTGGCTCTTCAACCTTGTTCATCTTCATTGCTTTCAGTTGCCCTTCTCGTCAGATATCTGCCAAGACTCGGTTTCACAGCCACATCATTTTCCTCAGCAACTGTCTCCGGTTCTGACTTATTCCATGTGTATTCCAACTAAACTTCCACCCTGTGTGTTTCGGATCCACCCAGGATTACAAATATCTCCAAGATATTAATCGTTCCTCGAACTATTGCTCTCGCTGCATCTCGAGATCTACGCTCAACGCCATGCGGTGCCACATGAACACTCTCAACCTCTCTCTTCAGCAGCACTGACGCACTCTATCTCAAAGCTGTCCGGGTCCACTGTTCCATTTCATCCTTCGACTCATCAGACGCTTCAACAAAAAACTTTTTTTCTTCCTTTCCGATGTCAAGGATCGCAAGCTTCATCAACTCTTGAACACCAACGCCCCTCCGGAATCTTCTTCCCCTTCACTTTCCTCTGACCCCCCCCCTTCTCGCAATCTCACCCCCTGCCATGTTTTCACTATCCCTCCTGACCTTCCCCTCTCTGACCCCGAACGATCAGTCCTCAGCAAAGGCCTGAGCTTCATCCCCTTACGCTCCCACCTCAATGAATTTCGAGCTCGGCACGATGCGGAGCTCTTTTTCCACTGCCTTCGTCTCCGTGCCCACTTCTTTGGCCAGGAGTCTTCCCCTCGCACGGCTGACCCTTTCTCCCGCTTTCAGAATTCTCGTTCTACTTGGACCCCTCCCTCTGGCCTCTTACCCTCTCTAGATCTTTTCATTGCCAACTGCCGCCACGACATCGGCTGTCTCCATTTCTCTGCTTCCCTCACTCAGTCCAACCTACCTCTGAACTTGCAGCACTCCATTCTCTCAGATCCAACCCCGACGTGGTCATTAAATCTGCTGACAAGAGTGGTGCTGTTGTTGTTTAGCGAATCGACCTCTTACCTAGCGGAAGCTGAACGCCAACTCTCCGACACCTTCTACCTCCACCTGGTCCATGGCCCCACTACCGAACATCAAACCACCGTTTCCAAGACGGTCACTGACCTCATCTCCTCTGGAGATCTCCCCCCACGGCCACCAACCTCATAGTTCCCCAACCCCACACAGCCCGCTTCTACCTCCTTCCCAAGATCCACAAACAGGATTGCCCTGGTAGACCCATCGTTTCAGCCTGTTCTTGCCCCACGGAACTTCTCTCTTCCTATCTCGACTCTCTTTTCTCCCCTTGTCCAGTCTCTTCCCACCTACATACGCTACTCTGACGCCCTCCGCCACTAAGTTTCCAGGCCCCAACCGTCTCCTTTCCACCGTGGACGTACAATCCCTCTACACCTCCATCCCCCACCAGGATGGCCTGAGGGCTCTCCGCTTCTTCCTTGAACAGAGGCCCAACCGGTCCCCATCCACCACCAGCCTCCTCCGCCTGGCTGAACTTGTTCTCACGTTGAACAACTTCTCCTTTGACTCCACTCATTTCCTCCAAATTAAAGGTGTCGCTATGGGTACCCGCATGGGTCCTAGCTATGCCTGCCTTTGAGGGATATGTGGAACACACTGTTCCAGTCCTACTCGGGTCCCCTCCCTCACCTCTTTTTCCGGTACATTGATGACTATCGGTGCCGTTTCCTGCTCTCGCCCTGAACGAGACAATTTCATTCACTTTGCCTCCAATTTCCACCCTTCCCTCACCTTCACATGGTCCATCTCCGACTCTTCCCTTCCCTTCCTCGACTTCTCTGTCTCCATCTCTGGGGATAGGTTATTGACCAACATTCACTACAAGCCCACTGACTCCCAGCGCTACCTGGACTACACTTCCTCCCACCCCGCCTCCTGTAAGGGCTCTATTCCATTCTCCCAGTTTCTCCGTCTCTGCCGCATCTGCTCAGATGATGCCACCTTCCACACCAGTGCTTCTGACATGTCTTCCTTTTTCCTCAATCGATGATTCCCCTCTACTGTGGTTGACACGGCCCTCGACCGGGGCCGTTCTATCTCCCGCAATTCTGCCCTCACCCCTGCCCTCCCTCCCGGAACCACAATAGGGTTCCCCTTGTCCTCACCTTTCACCCCACCAGCCTCCACATTAAACGGATCATCATCCACCATTTCCGCCACCTCCAAACGCAACTTCCCCTCCCCTTTCAGCATTCCGTAGGGACCGCTCCCTCCGAGACACCCTAGTCCACTCCTCTACCACCCCTTCCCCGGCACCTTCCCGTGCAAGCGCAGGAGATGCAACACCTGCCCATATACCTCCCCCCCCTTCCCACTGTCCAGGGCCCCAAACACCCCTTCCAGGTGAAACAGCAATTTACTTGTACTTCTTGCAATTTAGTATACTGTATTCACTGCTCACGATGTGGTCTCCTCTACACTGGGGAGACCAAACGCAGATTGGGTGACCACTTTGCGGAACACCTCCGTTCAGTCCGTAAGGGTGACCCCGAGCTTCCGGTCGCCTGTCATTTCAATTCACCGTTCCATTCCCACCCAGACCTCACCGTCTGCGGCCTCTTGCATTGTTCCACGGAAGCTCAGCGTAAACTCAAGGAACAGCACCTCATCTTCCAATTAGGCACTTTACAGCCTTCCGGACTCAATATCGAGTTCAACAATTTCAGATCATAACCTCAGCCCCGATTATATTTTTAATCCACACTTTTGCTTTGTGCCTTTTCCTTTTTCCCTCTCTCTCTCCCCCCACATGGCAGCTGTCTTTCACTCTGCCAGCACATTTCACACTTCATCAAGAGCCATTGTTTGTTTCTTTACCTGTCCTATTACTATCTCGTCTCACCTTGAATATCTCTTAATGTCTCTTCTTTCATCCCCTCCCCCATTTCCCAACCCCCAAACTGCCTTTTAATCTGTTTCATTTCCTGCCTTTCTTTCTCAGTTCTGTAGAAGAGTTTCGACCCGAAACGTTGATTCTGTTTCTTTCTCCACGGATGTTGCCTGGCCTGCTGAGTTTTTCCAGCATTTTCTGTTTGTTATTTCGGATTTCCAGCATCCGCAGTATTTTGCTATCGAAAGTGTAGGGCCCATTAGGGACCAAAGTGGCAATCTGTGTGTAGAGCCGGAGGATGTAGGTATTAAATGAATATTTTGCATCTGTGTTCACTACGACGAAGGACGATGTAGGCATAGAAATCAGGCAGGGGGATTGTGATATACTTGAACAAATTAGCATTGAGAGGGAGGAGGTACTAGCGGTTTTAGCGGGCTTAAAAGTGGATAAATCCCCAGGCCCAGACGAGATGTATCCCAGGCTGCTGTGTGAGGCAAGGGAGATTATTGCAGGGGCTCTGACAAATTTTCAGAACCTCTCTGGCCACAGGGGAGGTACCAGAGGACTGGAGGACAGCTAACATAGTACCATTATTTAAGAAGGGTAGTAGGGATAAACCAGGGAATTACAGGCCAGTGAGCCCAACATCAGTGGTAGGGAAATTACTGGAAAAAATTCTGAGGGACAGAATTAGTCTCTACTTGGAGAGGCAAGGGTTAATCAAGGATAATCAGCATGGCTTTGTCAGGGGGAGATCATGTCTAACCAATCTGATTGAATTTTGAGAGGGGGTGACTAGGTGTGTGGATGAGGGTAGTGCAGTTGATGTAGTCTACATGGACTTCAGTAAGGCTTTTGTCAAAGTCCTGCCTGAGAGACTGGTCAAGAAGGTCAGAGCCCATGGGATCCAGGGCAATTTGGCCCATTGGATCCAAAATTGGCTTAGTGGCAGGAGGCAGAGGGTGATGGTCAAAGGTTGTTTTTGGTGACTGGAAGCCTGTGTCCAGTGGTGTACCGCAGGGATCGGTGCTGGGTCCTTTGCTGTTTGTAGTGTACATTAATGATTTAGGTGTGAATGTAGGGGATATCAGTAAGTTCGCAGATGACTCGAAAATTGGTGGAGTGGTAAATAGCGAGGAGGGAAGCCTCAGGCTGCAGGACGATATAGATGGGTTGGTCAGATGGGCAGAACAGTGGCAAATGGAATTTAACCCTGAAAAGTGTGAGGTGATGCATTTTGGGAGGACTAACAAGGCAAGGGAATACACACTGAATGGTAGGACTCTAGGAAGGACAGAGGAACCTTGGTGTGCATGTACATATCTACCTGTCCTGCTGCCTTCAGGGATTTAAGGTGGTTAAGGCAGCATATGGGATACTTGCCTTCATTAGCCAAGGCATAGAATATAAGAGCAGGGAGGTTATGATGGAGCTGTACAAAACGCTAGTTAGGCCACAGCTGGAATAGTGTGCAGTTCTGGTCGCCACACTATGGGAAGGATGCGATTGCATTGGAGAGGGTGCAGAGGAGATTCACCAGGATGTTACCTGGGCTGGAGCGTTTCAGCTATGAAGAGAGACTAGACAGGCTAGGGTTGCTTTCCTTAGAGCAGAGAAGGCCGAGGGGGGGGGACCCAACTGAGGTGTACAAAATTATGAGGGGCATAGATAGGGTAGATAGAAAGGAACTTTTCCCCTGAGTAGAGGGGTCAATAACCAGGGGGCATAATTTCAAGGTAAGGGGCAGGAGGTTTAAAGGGGATTTGAGGAAAAACTTTTTCACCCAGAGGGTGGTTGGAATCTGGAACTCACTGCATGAAAGGGTGGTAGAGGCAGGAACCCTCACAACATTCAAGAAGCATTTAAATGAGCACTTGCAACGCCATAGCATATAAGGCTACGGACCAAGTGCTGGAAAATGGGATTAGAATAGATAGGGCTTGATGGCCGGCGCAGACACAATGGGCCGAAGGGCCTCTTTCTGTGCTGTATAACTCTATGGAGAATGTATGATTCCTATGGTATATTTAAGGTACTACATAGAAACATAGAAGATAGGAGCAGGAGTAGGCCATTCAGCCCCTCGAGCCTGCTCCGCCATTCAATGAGATCATGGCTGATCGTCCAAATTCAGTACCCTGTTCCTGCCTTCTCTCCATATCCCTTGATCCCTTTAGCCTTAAGAAATATATCCAACTCCTTCTTGAATATATTTAATGAATTGGCCTCTACTGCCTTCTTTGGCAGAGAATTCCACAGGTTCACCACTCTCTGGGTGAAGAAATTCCTCCTCATCTCTGTCCTAAATGGCTTACCCCTTATCCTTAGACTGTGACCCCTGGTTCTGGACTCCCCGACCATCGGGAACATCCTTCCAGCATCTAGTCTGTCTAGTCCTGTTAGAATTTTATAAGTTTCGATGAGATCCCCTCTCATTCTTCTAAACTCCAGCGAGTACAAGCCCAATCGACCCAATCTCTCCTCGTACGTCATTCCTGCCATCCCAGGTATCAGTCTGGTGAATATTCGCTGCACTCCTTCCATGGCAAGAACATCCCTCCTCAGATAAGGCGACCAAAACTGCACACAATACTCAAGATGTGGCCTCACCAAGGCCCTGTACAACTGCAGCAAGCCATCCTTGTTCGTGTACTCAAACCCTCTCGCTACGAAGGCCAACATACCATTTGCCTTCTTAACCGTCTGCTGCACCTGCATGCTTACTTTCAGCGACTGGTGCACAAGGACGCCCAGGTCCCGTTGCACTTCCCCTTCTCCCAATGTATTGCCATTCAGATAATACTCTGCCTTCCTGTTTTTGACACCAAAGTGGATAAACTCGCATTTATCCATGTTATATTGCATCTGCCATGCTTCTGCCCAATCACCCAACCTGTCCAAATCATACTGGAGTTTCTCGGCATCCTCCTCACAGCACACACGCCCACCCAGCTTTGTGTCGTCTGCAAACTTGGAGATATTACATCTAGTTCCCTCGTCCAGATCATTAATATATATTGTGAATAGCTGGGGTCCATAAACCGATCCCTGCGGTACCCCACTAGGCACTGCCTGCCACTCGGAAAAAGACCCGTTTATTCCAACTCTTTGCTTTCTGTCTGCCAACCAGTTCTCTATCCAAGTCAATACCTTGCCCCCAATCCCATGTGCCTTAATTTTACATGCTAATCTCTTATGCGGGACCTTATTGAAAGCCTTTTGAAAATCCAAATACACCACATCCGCTGGTTCTCCCCTATCTATTTTACCAGTTACATCCTCAAAAAATTCCAGTAGATTAGTCAAGCACGATTTACCTTTTATAAATCCATGTTGACTTTGTCCGATCCGGTCACTTTTTTCCAAGTGCTCTGCTATTACATCCTTTATAATGGACTCTAGCATTTTCCCCACTACCGATGTCAAGCTTACCGGTCTGTAATTCCCCGTTTTCTCTCTACCACCCTTTTTGAAAAGTGGGGTAACATTAACTACCTGCCAATCCATGGGTACTGTTCCAGAGTCTATCAAATTTTGGAAGATGACCAGCAATGCATCTACTATTTCTAGGGCCACTTCCTTAAGTAACCTAGGATGTAGATTACTGGGAATAAAAGGTATGCTAGTTTGAAATAAATAAATAAATGTAAAATTGAGTAAACTCAGAAGAATTATATAGACATTAAGTGTATAAAATGGAAAAATACAAAAATGTATATTGGAAGTTTTATATATAATTGTAAAAGTTTGAGAGAAAACAAGACTAAAATAAATTGTGACGTACTTATAGATGCAGTGTGTACAGTATATATACATATAATTGTTGAGTATACTGCACATATAGGTATAATAAAAATATTTATGCACAATTTTATATTTGTGAGGCTGTCAGTTTATACAGTGAAGGAAGTTTGTTCATGTTAGCGAGTGTCTAACAGTGGGTGTGTCATGAGGCAGGAAGTTATGGCATAGTGCTTAATCAAATGATTTGTTTTCAAAGGAAATGGTGTCATATGGGGATCCCTTAAGTGAATGTGAACTTGGATGTGATGAGTGGGGGAGGCATGAGGGAGAAAAAGGAGGACAAGGAGTTTGGTTCAGTGGTGGGGAGATATGAAACATATGGGGACGAAGGAGACGGAAAAGAATGGGATAATGGAGAAGAAGTAGTTTATTTTAAGTGAGGCGGAATGGTGAAACGCTGAGAAGGAAAGTTGGCGGCTGCAGAGAGTATTGTGATTAATGCTGAAGATTGGTAGCGAGAGTAGAAAGATATATCACAGTAATGATTGAGAGTGTTGAGTTAGATATATGCATGGGGAGGAGAGTCTCATTCGCAAAGAGGGATTATAGTTGTTGAAGACATTGGAAAGTTGTTTCTGAACAATGGGATGACTTGGCAGGGTGCAGGGATACATGAGTCTTGGGAGAGATGTCCCAGAGTCTGGGATTTGTAGCAATCATGCAAGGGTGTATCAGGATGGGGTGGGAACAGGGATCTGATATTTTAGAGTACTGGAGGTAGTTTCGCAATGACAGTAATGAAAAGGAGGTTATGGGATGTGGTTCTACTGAGGAGCTGGGTGCATGAATATTTGAGGAGCGGTCCCAGGATATAGGAGAAGCTGGAGAAAGTTCCTGAGATATGCAAGTAGTGCAAGAATAGCTGTCAAAGACTAGTCTGGTTAAGGGAAAGGGGCTGGCAGTGATAAGATGCAGCAGTGATAAAATGCAGAGCATTTCATAAAACTAATCCCCAGGCTTGACTTAGGAAATCGAAGTGATTTAAAATAAATGTTGTGACCAATGGGAAGGCAATGTCAGGATGTGGTACGAGTGGGAGGAGGTGCAGAGGTATGGGAGGGGGTGCTGTGGTTTGGGAGTAATGGGGTATATCAGATTACTGAAAGAGTCCGAGGGTGTGGGAACACTACGATGGCAATGATCAGGTGGGTGCAGTGGGAGAGGATTCCAAGTTCTGGGAGTAGTGTATTTTGTACGGCAGTGGTAGGATCAGAGTTCTGTGCTGTGGTGATACTGAGAGGTAGTGCTGGGGTTTGATATTCAGATCTCACATTAATGGGGAGGTGGGGTCTAGGGCAATGTTCTGTCTAATTTTTTTCCCTTGCGCAGTCCCTTTAACAGGCTGTGCGGCCCATTCAAGAGAGTTGGAATAAACGGCTCTTTTTCCGAGTGGCAGGCAGTGACTAGTGGGGTGCCGCAGGGATCGGTCCTTGGACCCCAGCTATTCACAATATATATTAATGATCTGGACGAGGGAACTAGATGTAATATCTCCAAATTTGCAGACGACACAAAGCTGGGTGGGCATGTGTGCTGTGAGGAGGATGCCGAGAAACTCCAGTATGATTTGGACAGGTTGGGTGATTGGGCGGAAGCATGGCAGATGCAATATAACATGGATAAATGCAAGGTTATCCACTTTGGTGTCAAAAACAGGAAGGCAGATTATCTAAACGGCAATAGATTGGGAGAAGGGGAAGTGCAACGAGACCTGGGCGTCCTTGTGCACCAGTCGCTGAAAGTAAGCATGCAGGTGCAACAGGCGGTTAAGAAGGCAAATGATATGCTGGCCTTCGTAGCGAGAGGGTTTGAGTACATGAACAAGGATGTCTTGCTGCAGTTGTACAGGGCCTTGGTGAGGCCACATCTTGAGTATTGTGTGCAGTTTTGGTCGCCTTCTCTGAGGAAGGATGTTCTTGCCATGGAAGGAATGCAGCGAAGATTCACCAGGCTGATGATACCTGGGATGGCAGGAATGACGTATGAGGAGAGATTGAGTCGATTGGGCTTGTACTCGCTGGAGTTTAGAAGAATGAGAGGGGATCTCATCGAAACTTATAAAATTCTAACAGGACTAGACAGACTAGATGCTGGAAGGATGTTCCCGATGGTCGGGGAGTCCAGAACCAGGGGTCACAGTCTAAGGATAAGGGGTAAGCCATTTAGGACAGAGATGAGGAAGAATTTCTTCATCCAGAGAGTGGTGAACCTGTGGAATTCTCTGCCAAAGAAGGCAGTAGAGGCCAATTCATTAAATATATTCAAGAAGGAGTTGGGTATATTTCTTAAGGCTAAAGGGATCAAGGGATATGGAGAGAAGACAGGAACAGGGTACTGAATTTGGATGATCAGCCATGATCTCACTGAATGGCGGAGCAGGCTCGAAGGGCCGAATGGCCTACTCCTGCTCCTATCTTCTATGTTTCTATGTTTATGCATGCACGATTTCTTCAATGTTAAAGCCGGTGAGTGGCTTGCGCGGGACCTCCAGACCACTGCGCGACCACACAGCTTAGCGGAAACGTTGGTCTGGGGTAAAGTAGTAGCAGGGCAGGACACAGTGCAAAATGATTAGAAATGGGGGTGGAGCATTGAGCTGTGCACACATTTCCTGTCTACAAAAGCCCACGTCCTGTTGTCACGTTTAATGTCATATACTTTTTAATAAATTCCTATGTCCACATTTATAATGGAAAAGACTTGTAGTCGTCAATATGTAACTATAAGCTCTGGCTACTTTGTGGTGCTGTATTATCTTTTGCCCACATAGCTTTTCATCTGTCACTTTTTCCTCAGTAACAAAATGATTTCTGTCCAAAATACAGGTTTAAACAAAATGTAACAATTCAAAAATTAATTTTTCACAATAACATGACTACATTTATTCAGTGTATGGTGTTTTATATCTTTTAATGCCTTCATTCAAGTTTTTACTTGAAGGCGTCAGCCTCTCCCTAAAGCCCAGGCTTGGACTTGATAGTTTTACCCAGAGTTGTAATGTCGTTAGCTGATTCAGATTGTGCGTCTGAG
Organism: Somniosus microcephalus; assembly: GCF_052327205.1. Classification (NCBI taxonomy): domain Eukaryota; kingdom Metazoa; phylum Chordata; class Chondrichthyes; order Squaliformes; family Somniosidae; genus Somniosus; species Somniosus microcephalus. Next base: position 98,553,166 of record NC_140992.1, on the reverse strand, counting down.
CAAGTGACAGATATAACTCCTGACCTGGTTTTGTCGTAGTCACTAGAATGTTTACATTTTTTTTATAGCTGTGAGAAATGAAAAGACAAATACAGATAGACACCCAGGAACCAATCATAAAAGAACAGATTTAGTCTTTACTGAGATTCCTTAGAAAGTCACAAACCATTGCTGCTAGACATGTAATTTCACCGCCCCACCCACCCTCCTCCAACTCGATGCCATCAGGTTCATGCCCTTCCTTTCCCCTCATTGTTGATCGAAACCAGGCATCCACTAGTGAGCCAAACCTCACATTCCACCACTAGTGAGCCAAATCTCACATTCCACCTCCAGTTGTGCCAAACCTCAGATTCACCTTCCACAGAACTGCCAAAGGTCTGATTCCTTCTCTGCATGTATGGCATATCGAAGGACACCATGCTGCCAAACTCCAGCAGCCCCACTACAACACTGTGAAACTCCAGGACTCCCATTCCACTTCTGCCAAACTACAGGCCCATTCCGAGTGCTACCAAAGCCTAGGATCATTTGCAAGTGCTACTAAAGCTCAGGAATGTCTCCACTGCTACCTAAACCCAGGATTGTCACATGTGCAGCTAAAACCCACTCCCTTACCCAAAACCATGAAATATCAGATTTCTAAAGCCAACTGGTACATCCTGTAAAGCACCTTTAAAAATGGTGAGATAAAATTAAATAGGTAATGGAATATAAGTGAAATAAAGACCACTCATTTACAATGTGCACACAATAATGCAAAGGCATGAAATTCAATCCTTAAGTACCAGTAAAATTGTAGAATAACATTTAATAAGATGGATTTTAACTTAGTCACTATAAATTAATGGCCCTACATGGCATAAATACCTCATTATAAAACAGTTTATCTTCTCCCTCACCATGAGCAACACTATAAGAGATCTGCTGGTTATTTAAAATAGACACAGCTGAGCACTAATTTTAAATTATTTGGGAAAGTCAGCATTGGGCTGTGGACCCAATTTTGTTAGCTTCAAGGTGAGTGGCAATATTGACAATAGGGCTACCTACCTTGGAGACAGAGATGGGAGGTCTCAGTTAAGTATGCAACAATACCACCTATCTTGGAGGTCACTGGCAAGTAAAATGAACAGAAAAGTGTAATTGTGAAAGAGAGGGATAGGTGCAACAGGAAGGTGTTATAGGAATTAGGTGAGGCACTTGCGCTATACTCAAGACAATTTTATTTTGGTCGATGATTAAAAATGCACTCACTGCAAAATTAACAGTTGTAGTGCAATTACAACAAATGTAAAGAATGAACAAACTTGCCTTTAATGACCTCAGGGTAGCCCAAAGTGCTTCACAGACAATGAAGCACTTTGTAATTGTAGTCATTGTTGTAACATAGGGAAATGTGGCAGCCAATTTGCATACATCTAGGTCCTGCAAATAGCAATGAAAATGACCAGATACAGTAATCTACTTTTTTTTTGGTGGTGTTGATTGAGGGATAAATGTTAGCTACGATACTGGGCGAACTCCTCAGCTCTTTCTTGAATAATGCCATGGGATCTTATACGTCCACCCGAGAGGGTGGTTTAACGGCTCATCTGAAAGATGGCATCTTTGACATTGCAGCACTCCCTCAGCACTGCAGTAAGTGTCTAACTAGATTATGTGCTCAAGTCTTTTGAGTAGGGCTTGAACCCACAAGTTTGTGACTCGGAGGTGACAGTACTAACACTGACGTCAGGCTAAAAGCAATATCGACAGCAGATTATTAGAAAACAGTCTGTATGTATTAATGGGTAAATTCATCTAATTTTGAATCTTAATCAGTTGGGCACAATGTTGAATGCACCCCATCTCAGAATTAGTGCTCCCCACCACCATTTGACAGCTTTCTGCCCCAACTGATGGAGAACAATTAACTGCATAAGGAAATTCCCTCTTCCGAACTCAAAAATCATGGTTCACAGAACATACCCTGTGTGATTGGCTTAGTGAGTTTCCATTTTTTCCTGTGTGGGAGTCCCTTCATCATTGACATACTTCCAGGGAACCCTAGTCCTAACTTCTGAAAGATAGGGCGTAATCTTGCCAGCCCTGGGGAGGTGGGACTGCCTGGAAAATGGTAGAATCTGGGGGCAGGTGCCCAACTTGCCCCCAACCCACCTCCGTGCCATCTTCCCAGGAGGCGGGTAGCCGACCCACGCCGAGTCCCTTTTCCTGGAGGCGGGAAGGGGATTACAGCCACTTAACTGCCAGTTAAGAGCATTATCCCCATTTTTCCCGAGAGGGGCACGGGCTTCCAGACGTCGAGAAACCCCGCCAGGATCACCGAGGCGAGCAGTGGGTCTGCGGGGGTCGGAGTGGTGCAAAAGTGCACTGTGAAGGTAAGTGATGGGTGCAAGTGTGGAGAGGTAAGTATGTGAGGTGAGTGAAAAATGATAGAAAATGTTTACTTACTTTTGTTTCTTCCTGCAGGCTTCAACAGTTGGGGATGCGGAGAGTCTCGCATCTCACCGGCAGAGATGACAGAATGGCTGCTGCATTCTCCGATGCAACAACCATCTAATTTCTGCTAAAGAGGTTTGATGAGTCTTGAATACAAGGACTCATCAAACAACATAGAATATCAGTGTTTGACAGCTTTAAAGAGTTATCAAACGATGACAATTCATTCATCTATCAAAAATTTGACAGGTGAAACATCATACGCCGACGTTCTCTGTAACCAGCTTCCCCTTAATTGGCCTGCTGGGCGGGCTTAACAAGGTCAATCAAGGGTAAATAGTGTGGGTTGGCCACAAGTCGAGAGAGGTGGGACAACAACCCGACAAGCAGCAGTCCCGCCTCCAATGCGCCCCCATTGGCAAAATCGCCCCCATAGTATCAGTTACTCAAAGGAAAACAGTGCTTTGAATGCAGAAAACATGTCTTTATTAGCATTCTGAAAAAGAAACAGAAAAAATTTAATTCTGTAAACAGTACGCTCATGTGTAATTATGCCCAGTCCCAAACAAAGAAATCTGATGATTTAGCAGCCTACATGGAGTCCATGGCTGCCAGTTTGAAAACCTATGCTTTTGAAGAAGAGTTACTTGCCAGTGTTAAAGCCAATCCAGAATAAAATTTTATTTTAAAACTATACTTAAATATATAAATTGACAACTTATGATGTAAATGGTATATGCTGGCTAAATGTACTGTGCACTATATTATTTTTTTTAAGTATTTACAGTTTGAATTTAATAAGTTTTATCTGTTAAAACCACTTTTTTTTTTAACCTCTACTTGTAAAATCTGAAAAATGTGCTTTATTTGTGGGAAATCGAATCATGAAATGAACAGAGAGAGAAAATTAACATCTGTAGTCGTCGTCGTCTTCTTCGGCAGTCCCTCGGGAACCGAGGATGACTTGCTTCCACATTAAAAATGAGTTCGAAGGTGACTGATGAGTCCAATGCAGGACCTACAGTCTCTGTCACAGGTGGGGCAGACAGTGGTTGAAGGGGCTGGTGGGTGGGGTGCTTGGATTGACGTGCGCTCCTTGCGCTTGGCTTCCGCTTGCTCCCGGCGAAGAGACTCGAGGTGTTCGGCGCCTTCCCGGATGCTTCTCCTCCACTTTGTGCGATCTTGGGCCAGAGATTCCCAGGTGTCGGTGGGGATGTTACACTTTTTCAAGGAGGCTTTGAGGGTGTCCTTGAAGTGTTTCCTCTGCCCACCTGGGGCTCTCTTACTGTGTCGGAGCTCTGAGTAGAGCGCTTGTTTTGGGAGTCTCGTATCGGGCATGCGGACAATGTGACCCGTCCATCGAAGCGGAGCATGGTCAAAGCTTCGATGCTGGGGATGTTGGCCTGAGCAAGAACACAGACGTTGGTGCGCCTATCCTGCCAATGGATTTGCAGGATCTTACGGAGGCAGCGTTGGTGGTACCTCTCCAGTGCTTTGAGGTGCCTGCTGTACATGGTCCATGTCTCTGAGGCATAAAGCAAGGCGGGTATCACTGCTGCTCTGTAGACCATGAGCTTAGTGCCGGGTTTGAGGTGCTGGTCTTCAAACACGCTCTTCCTCAGGCGACCGAAAGCTGCACTGGCACACTGAAGGCAGTGTTGGACTTAGTCATCGACGTCTGCCCTTGTTGACAGTAGGCTCCCGAGGTATGAAAAGTGGTCCACGTTCTCCAAGGCCTTGTCGTGGATTTTGATAATCGGGGGGGGGGGGGGGCAGTACTCACACACACACACACACACAGAAACCCCACAATGCAGATAGAGGCCATTTCGGCCCATCAAGCCTGCACCGACACATATCCCACCCTATCCCTGTAACCCCACGTATTTAATCCCCCTAACACTAAGGGTCAATTTATCATAGCCAATCAACCTAACCCGCACATCTTTGGACTGTGGGAGGAAACCGGAGCACCCGGAGAAAACCCACGCAAACACGGGGAGAATGTGCAAACTCCACACAGACAGTACTGTGTGGCAGGGGCAGGTTGGTAGAGGATCTTTGTCTTACGGATGTTTAGTGTAAGGCCTATGCTCTCGTATGCTTCGGTGAAGGTGTTGACGATGGTTTGGAGTTCGACCTCGTGAGCGCAGACCCAAGCATCGTCTGCATACTGTAATTCGACAACAGAGGATGGGACGACCTTGGATCTGCACTGGAGGCGATGGAGGTTGAACAGTTTCCCGTTCTGTAAATTAGCTCCACTCCAGTGGGGAGCTTACTGAGGGCGAGATGGAGCATTGCAGCAAGGAAGATTGAGAAGAGCGTTGGTGCGATGACACAGCCTTGCTTGACCCCGGTTCGTACGTGAATTGGGTCTGTCACGGAACCGTTGGTCAGGATCACAGCTTGCATGTCGTCGTGAAGCAGGCGGAGGATGGTGACAAACTTTTGAGGGCAGCCAAATTTGAGGAGGACACCCCATAATCCCTCACGGTTGACAGTGTCGAATGCCTTTGTGAGATCAAAGAAGGCCATGTATAGTGGGTGGTGCTGTTCCCTGCATTTCTCTTGTAATTGACGTGCGGTGAAGATCATGTCCATTGTGCCCCTTAGTGAACGGAATCCACATTGCGACTCTGGGAGGAGCTCTTCGGCCACTGGGAGAAGGTGGTTGAGGAGGATTCTTGCGATGGCTTTCCCTGTGGCAGACAGCAGGGAAACTCCTCTGTAATTACCGCAATCGGACTTGTCGCCTTTCTTGAAGATGGTCACAATTACAGCATCTCAGATCCCCTGGCATGCTCTCCTCCTTCAAGATAAGAGAAATGAGTTCATGATTCGGCTCAAATTCGGCTGCCCTCAAAAGTTTGTCACCATCCTCCGCCTGCTTCACGATGACATGCAAGCAGTGATCCTGACCAACGGTTCCACCACAGACCCACGGTTCCACCACAGACCCAATCCACGTACGAACCGGGGTCAAGCAAGGCTGTGTCATTGCACCAACGCTCTTCTCGACCTTCCTTGCTGCTTCTGTAGTGCAGAATACCAAAGTGCAACTCCACATTTTATGGTGGTATTTTCAACTGTATTACCGAAAACAAAGAGAAGGTATGTATTCCACAATGCCAAATCGGAATCTTGAATAATTCAAAAAATATGAAACATTATAATTCTCCTTCAATTTAGCGCGACATTGCAAGGAGTATTTCAGACCCAACATGATACCTGGACTTCAGCTGCCATACAAGAACATGATTAGGAGCAGGAGTAGGCCATACGATGCCTTAAGCCTGCACCACCATTCAATAAAATCATGGTGGATCTTTGACATCAATTCTACTTTCCTCCCTGATCCCCATATGTAATGGCAGAGCACTTGGAAAACAGTGACAGGATCGGACAAAGTCAACATGGATTTACAGAAGGTAAATTGTGCTTGATTAATCTACTGGAATTTTTTGAGGATGTAACTGGTAGAATAGATAAGGGAAAACCAGTGGATGTGGTGTATTTGGACTTTCAGAAGGCTTTCAATAAGGTCCCGCATAACAGATTAGCGTGTAAAGTTAAAGCACATGGGATTGGGGGTAAGGTACTGACTTGGATAGAGAACTGGTTGGCAGACAGGAAGCAAGAGTTGGAATAAATGGGTCTTTTTCCGAGTGGCAGGCAGTGACTAGTGGAGTACCGCAGGGATCAGTGCTCGGACCCCAGCTATTCACAATATATATTAATGATCTAGACGAGGGAACTAGATGTAATATCTCCAAGTTTGCAGACAACACAAAGCTGGGTGGGTGTGTGTGCTGTGAGGAGGATGCCGAGAAACTCCAGTATGATTTGGACAAGTTGGGTGATTGGGCAATGCATTATAATGTGGATAAATGCGAGGTTATCCACTTTGGTGGCAAAAACAGATAGGCAGATTAATATCTGAATGGCAATAGATTGGGAGAAGGCGAAGTGCAACGAGACCTGGGTGTCCTTGTGCACCAGTCGCTGAAGGTAAGCATGCAGGTGCAGCAGGCAGTTAAGAAGGCAAATGGTATGTTGGCCTTCATAGCGAGAGGATTAGAGTACAGGAGCAAGGATGTCTTGCTGCAGTTGTACAGGGCCTTGGTGAGGCCACACCTCGAGTATTGTGTGCAGTTTTGGTCGCCTTATCTGAGGAAGGATGTTCTTGCCATGGAGGGAGTGCAGTGCAGGTTCACCAGACTGAGGATGGCAGGAATGACGTATGAGGAGAGATTGGGTCGGTTGGGCTTATACTCGCTGGAGTTTAGAAGAATGAGAGGGGATCTCATTGAAACTTATAAAATTCTAACAGGACTAGACAGGCTAGATGCAGGAAGGATGTTCCCGATGGTCGGGGAGTCCAGAACCAGGGGTCACAGTCTAAGGATAAGGAGTAAGCCATTTAGGACAGAGATGAGGAGGAATTTCTTCACCCAGAGAGTGAACCTGTGGAATTTTCTTCCACAGAAGGCAGTGGAGGCCAATTCATTAAATATATTCAAGAAGGAGTTGGATATATTTCTTAAGGCTAAAGGGATCAAGGGATATGGGGAGAAGGCAGGGGGGCAGGGTACTGAAATTGGATGATCAGCCATGATCTCATTGAATGGTGGAGCAGGCTCAAGGGGCCAAATGGCCTACTCCTATCTTCTATGTTTCTGAGTCCAAAAATCTATCTAACTCAGCCTTGAATGTACTCAGCAATCACAGCCCTTTGTGGTAATTTCAAAGATTCACAACCCGCCGAGTGAAGAAATTCCTCATCTCAGTTTTAAATGGCTGACCCCTTATCCTGAGACTTTGCCCCCTAGTTCTAGTCTCTCCAGCCAGGGGAAACAGCCTCTCAGCAGCTACAGTGTCAATCCCCCTCAGAACCTTGTATGTTTCAATGAGATCACCTTTCATTTTTCTAAATTCCAGAAAGTACAGGCCCAATCTACTCAATCTCTTCTCATAGGACAACCCTCAGATCCCAGGAATTAATCTAATGAACCCTTCATTGCACCGCCTCGAAAGCAACCAAAACTGTGCACAGTACTCCAGGTGTGGTCTCACGAAAGCCCTGTACAATTGTAGCTTACTCTTGTACGCCAACCCCCCTTGCAATAAACACACACACACTTCTGCTTGACAAAATAAACACATGCTCTGTAATGTATCTTACAGTAAATGCTCTATTTGAGAAATTTGAAACATCTTAGCAGATTTTTAAAGTCAAAATCAGGGACTTAATTTAACCTATTTATTTTAATGTAAAATCTAGCAGAGTTACTAAAAAAATGTTTTTATGATCTTGTCTCTCACCAATTCCAGCCCCCCAAACCCACTCATTTTTCTTTCCAAAATAGCATTTTCTACTGTCAGCCAATCAAATACGCCAAGCTGGCTATGACCTACCAGAGGGTTACCATGGTAACATCTGCCTTCTGGAATACATGTCATGCATGTTAAGTGCTTTCCGGACACACAAACAGTATAGGACTGCACCAAAATATATCCATTGACTGATCAAAAATACAGATCTATTAACAGAAAATACACAATTGGAAATCTAAGTTGAAAAAACTGTACAATATTTCATATTTTTAAACAGACTGGCTCTTGGAATGAGAAAGTCTTGCTCCCATTTTATGTAGCTGATCAAATGGTACAGTCTGGTATGCAGTCCAGAATTAAGCTCCTGATTGTCGATAAAAATAGCTCAAAGCATCGTGTAGCTTTACCTAAGACTGGAAGGTACTCTTGCTTACTACAAAATACTCACATGGGCAGCACCATTTGAAATAAATGTATGCTACTTGTAATAGGCACATAAAACAATGTCATCTCACTATTACATCTTCAAAATTTAGAGACTTCCACGGCTACTACTCCACCACCACCTCCCCTCCCCACCCCAAAATGTAACATGAGCTTTAAACAAAGCACCAGCCCTCAGGCCATTTAACTGAATTTTTTTTTTAAACAATGTGACAATTTATAACCACCAGCATATTCACTGGTTAAAAACCTGCCAAAAAAATTCAGCTAAAGCTGTGAGCATTAGCTACATAATGATTCCCATCCCCCATTTAATCACTATAAAAATCAATCAACTAAACAACATGAAAGTAATGACACATAAAACTCGAGCAAGGATTTTTTTCCCCCAATGAAAAACTGACCATTAGCACACTTAAAGATGAAACTTAAATTTTAACAATGTTGAGGTCTATTCCAGGTTATAAAATTCAGGCTAAATTATATCATAACCATAGAGGTGATATGGGCACTGGCAAGCCAGTTTAGTTACTAGTGTATTGGTGGCCTGGGGAACAATTGGGATCTGAAGAAAGCATGTACACTTAAAATGTTACTTTGGCTATTCCTTGGTTAAGGTGAAGGTTTCAAACTTCATAAATAAATCAAACCCCAAGACTTTTTGTTAAATTTCACCAATGCTGCAACAAAGAATATTAGAAGAACTGCAACAAGGTATGGAACACCTTAACACTTAACCTTTGAATACAAACAAATTTATAATCCAGTTATGCTTCTGTGTAAAATTGCTGACAGTTTTCAAAGGATAAAAATAATCTGACATTTCTTTTTAGATAGGTAATGTGATTGAACAAGCTTTTAATTAGTAAATGGAATTTGTTTTTCATCTTGTTGTTATAAAGCCCTTCAATTAAAAGAAAAATTGTTACTAAGGTTTAAAGCTAAAGTTAAGGACACTCCAAAGAGATCTGAGAAGGTAGGTTTTTTTTTTTGCACATTCCAATTTATGATCTTCCATTCTTGCTTAAAGGCCCACACAATAGACATGTTTTTGTCCCATTCTTGCTTTTTTTGCTTTTCCCACTTTCAGCTGTTATTCTCATATTTTCTGGATCCTATTAGTATTGACTGGGACAGGTTCGCCATTTAAAAAAAAAAATATGCTTAGGGTTGTATTTAGGTTATTGTCAGGGCCGCCACCACCAATTCCATCCACCGCCCGCCCCCCTTTCCCAGCCAATGTCTCAGGCTGAACCAGACTATTTGCAATCTCTGCATCCTAAAATGAGCATATGACCCCATATCCTCTTCGTCACAAAGACCACCTACTTCCACCTCCATATCATCACCCAACTCTGCTCCTATTTCAGTCTATCTGCCACTGCGAAGCACCTTGGAATGCTTTGCTACATTAAATTAATCTCTATATAAAAGAAAGTTGTTCTAGTCAGCGCTAAACAAGATGGCCACTGCCAGAAACAACAGCAGTAATATACTAAGTTCCTTGAAATGTTAGGTGTATTCACACATTGACTGTAGTATCAACGCAAAGCAGTTTCGCTTTGAACTGATGCTGCGAATATAGTGTAAATGTAGTCTGAATTTGAAGTCAGGGAGGAAGTTGTCTCACTCCACTTTGTCCAGTCAGTCCGGGCCTAAACTTTAACAACATTAGCAAGAACTACATTCATAAAGCATCTTTCACATCCTTAGGACGTCTCAAAGCGCATCGCAGCCAATTAATTAATTTTGAAGTACAGTCACGGTTTTAAAGTTGACAAATGCAGCAGCCAATTTGAGCACAACAAACAGCAATGCGATCAGTTAATCGTTTTGGTGATGTTGCCTAAGGAATAAATGCTGACCAGAACACACAAATTTAGCATTATTGTTAAGCCAAAGCTACTTAGCAGCAATACTAAATGTGCATTGTAAATGCATCATTATATAGATACAAAATTCGGTATGCATCACTTTTTAAACAATATACTTAAATTAATTTTCATGGATGGCTACCAGCACATTTAAAAACTATTTTCAATTTGCCACTCTTCACAAGGAAGCAGGTTATTTACTATGAGGGGAATCACAACCAAAGTAATCCTGCCTCTACTAACAGTCATACACATACATTTTTCATCAAGATCACTTGACAGTGATCAGCAGCAGGAATCCAGCTGAGATCAGCTAAATTAGTACAGGCTGGGAATTGAACCTGGGACATTCCCTATCAATACTCCACCACCAGGCAATGCTATTCACAGTTATCAGGCAGCCTTCTAAAAAATAGCTGAATATTGAATATTCATGGAAGTCCCTTCAATTAAGTTCCTGAAATTAAAATCTTTGACTGCAAAGTAACACGGTGATTTTCTACAATCAGAAACTTCCTTCTTGCCTTCACTGATCAATCTTTACAACTTCCCCTGGAACTGTGAAACAGTATCGCTAGAAATAAAAATTGTGATGCAAAATTTAAGAACACAGAACCATCAGTACGAAGGTGTGTGTACAATAGTTTGGGAGATTTGTTCATCCCAGGCAGCTTCAACACCCTGATTCCATTTCATACCTCTCCAGCCAAAAAAGGTTGCTGCTGCTGCTTTCATCACATCTTGCAAATTGCATTAAAAGTTTCAACACTTTGGTATTATACAGACCTAAAGTTTAGACGGTACAATATTAAGTGCATCACAGCCATAAAAAAATAGCATTAACAATGTAATATTCAAGCTGGACTCCAGTCACACCATAATGAAGTCTGTTGCTAAGCCAACAATATTCATAGTAGACCATTCTCTCTAGAAGCTAATGAGGTCATAAAGGCTCCCTCATGAATTTACAATGACTATTACACCTATGATGAATATAGGCTGGATGTCAGGGCATAGAAATGATTAGAATTCTAAACTTTTATGGCAACTGTCTCCATGCTTTGCACTTGAACCAACCAAGACTGTTTTGGGTCCAACATCTGTCATTTATGCTCTAGTCATCAATACAAAGTCTTTAAGTCTTTTGATACACAATACTGTGAGGGGAGGGGTGGTGGTAATAGTGGGGAGCCAAAGCTTTGGTACATGTGTGTTTGCAAGAATAAAAACAGAAACTGAAGAAAATTTATCAGGTCAATAGCAATTCTTTGAATCAATCCTGGAACTTCAAAGCCTTGTTGCAATCCTAGTTGTGGAGGCTTCAGCACAAAGCTAATCATCATGATAACTACACGAGGACGACCATTCGCCCGTATTAGTTCATCCATCCAGAAGCACTCCACTGTTTTCCCCATTGCAACATCCAATTGTTTCTTAAATTTATCCTTAGTTTTTGCCTCCACTACTCTACTGAGCAGCCCATTCCAAATATTGATTACTGTGCAAAGAACTTCTTGATATCGGTCCTAAAGTTACCCATGTCCCCTCATCCCACTCCCATAACTTAAATATATGCATGCTACATATATCTGTCCAATACCATTTACTTGCTTTTATACCTCCAAAGATGACCTCTCACATACTTTCCAGGCTGAAAAGCCAGAGTCCCTCCAGATCTTTCTCATAACTCAGACCCCAAGAATCAGTGTGGTAGCTCTTCTCCAGTGCTTGAATGTCTTCCTCCTGCCTTGGTAACCAGAGCACTGTACAGTTTGATCAGACTTACTCTGACTTGTATTCTACTGCTTTGGCTATGTAGTTCAACATTCTGTTGGCTTTGATGATTGCTGCTCTGCACTGGTTGGACATGCATGTTTATTGTCAAGTCTACTAAGTCTCCTACAACTCTGTCTACTTCATTTTGAGCTAATTCAACACCATTCATGGAGTACATGTGTTGCTCAGTTTTCCATCTTATGTGCAGTACTTTGCACTTGTCTGCATTAAATTTCATAAGCTGATCAGCCAACATAGTTATTTTGTCCAACTCATTCTCTAGTATCTGAGCTGTTTCTTCCAATTCCACTGCCTTACCCTATTTGCTATCAGCAAGTGTGACTATTTTACATTGAATTTCTGAGTCCAGGTCATTTATGTAAATAAGGAACAGTGCTAAGGGACTCGAGGGCTATGGGGATAGTGCGGGAAGGTGAAGTTGAGGTAGAAATCAGCCATGAGCTTACTGAATGATGGCAGAGCAGGCTCGAAGGGCTGAATGGCCTATTTCTGCTCCTATCTCTTATCTTACCTTAATGGCCCCAACACCAAGGCCAGTCTCTTATCTATTTCCAGGGTTTACCCTGAATCTATGCAGCTTTGACTTTGACTACTAGTCTTTCATGAGGGACTTTGTTAAATGTTTTTTGAAAGTCTAAGTACAAATACAAAAAGGATAAGGGCAATAAAAGCCATTTAAAAAAATGTTTGCAGAAGATAGGTCAGAAGAGTTTGAGTAGAATTACTTTCCATACTTCAAGGATCTCCATTTCTTTGGGGCTGCTGAATCCTGACAACTTCACAGTATTTGACTCTGCTACCTCAGACTTCGATTAAGTGCAGCAAATTTAAAGAGCAAAAAACTGATAACTTTGGGCTGCTATATTGAATATTTCAAACTACAACAGTCGAAGAAATAGCCTTATACTAAATTTACCAGGTATAGAATCTGGATCATAAATCTTTCACAGTGAAACAATGTATTATATAATAAAATGTCACTATTACTTGAAGATACCTATTTTGAAAGACAATATATTGTGCAACAAGTAGTAGCCTTTTAAATTCTAAATATCTACACACCCATATTTCTCACATGCTGCCAAGTTAAATGGTTATAGGGCATAATATGAATACGATGGCTCTATGCTGGAATAAAGAGAGCTGTTAGGAAATAAAACATGTCTTAATCAGCACCAGATCATTTATTTTTCAAGAACATTCTTGGACCAATTATTTGTAGGAAGTTTGGGCTCCATTTCCTTCAGGACTTTCTTGAAATTTATCTGTACCACATGTTGCTTATATTAAGTATTTCATAGTTTAAATTCATTTTAGAACAAATTGTACTGAAAAAAGGTCACATTGACGTGACTGATATCTGCCATCCTTGCCTATATGTGACTCCAGACCCACAACAATGTGGTTGACTCTTAACTGCCCCCTGAAATGGCAGCTCACCACCACCTTCTCAAGGACAATTAGGACTGATGTGACTGAAATCAGTCCACAATCCCCACAGTAATATAACTGACATTTTAAATAATTTAAATTTATATAATTTTAATAATTATCTACCTATATGGTATAAACTGACTGCACAATGAAGTCCCACAGGATACAACTTATATTATAATATCCCCGCTTACACAACATACATTATATTTTTTTAAGATATCTGGGATTTATCACATTATTTCAGTAACTTGCCAATGAAAATCTATCAAAAAAAATTTAAACCACTTTAAATGTAGCGGAGCTAAATATGCTACAAAGATAGCCAAACCTGTTGGGGTTCATCCATAAATTCACAAGTACTCTTGGGAAGGACATACTGCTCCCTGTGTGCAAAATCAATCAGTTTTCATCTTTTTTGAGAGTGAGAAAGATTATTCATCTGAAAATTATAATTAGACATTTACTTTGTTTTATTCATTCATGGGGTGTGGACATTGCAGACAAAGCCAGCATTTATTGCCAATCCATAATTGCCCTTGAGAAGGTGCTGGTGAGCCACAATTTCAGAGGGCTGTTAAGAGTCAATCACATTGCTGTGGATCTGGAGTCACATATAGGCCAGACCAGGTAAAGATTGCAGATTTCCTTCCCTAAAGGACATTAGTGAACCAGATGGGTTTTTAAATGACAATCCGGTAGTTTCGTGGTCACCATTACTGATACTAGCTTTTTTTTTTAAATTCCAGATTTATTTAATTAACTGAATTTAAATTCCCCAGCTGCCGTGGTAGGATTTGATCTCATGTCTCCAGTTCATTAGTCCAGGCCTCTGGATTACTAGTCGAGTGACATAACCACTGTGCTACCATATCCCTAATTACTAAGCAAACATCCCCCACCCCCCACCCATTTTCTTCTCAGCACTGACTTGTGATGGGGCAAGATTCTAAAAGTGCCAATAGCACGCCAGTATCTCACTCAAATGGATAGTTCTTAATTGAGGAGCCTATTTAAATTATGGAAAACATTAAAGCAGAGCCGGATCCTATTCTCACCAAATATTCACATACGTACACTTTCAGCTAAAGTCACTGGATAATAATCTGGATTAGGAACTCTGGCTGATATTTTTCACTTCCACAGAAGCACCAGCCAATTGTAGCATCCCAACTGCTGCCCTGGGCATCATCAACTAACTCAAAACAGACTGGGATTCAAACCTAGTGCTACTGGTCTATAAGGCTCAGTATTACACCAGACAGTGCTTTTATCTCTAAGCCACTAAGGAGTGAATAACTGAATTTCAACTGACCATGGTCACAATTAAAGATAATAATAGCACCTTTCAGTTAGTTCCAAAATGTTGCGAGACTTTTACAACACTATCAATGATGTTTAGCAGACATGTCAGTTAATGGTTCCTGCACCCCTTTTCCACCTATCTATCTATGTTTAGCCATTGCAAGCTATTTTCCATTGCATATCCTCTTCCAATTCTTAAATTGGGGAGTCTGCAACACATGGCACCCTATCTGACAGCCTGGTTCAGCACGATCAAAAGCCACTGGAAAAAAAGAGCAACAGCTTAAGAAATTTGACACTCAGTCCAAAAGGTCACAAGTTCAATGCTCACCACCCTAAAGCTACAAGGAGACCCAATATTCTGGATTAAAGTATAAATTTAAGTTAGCAATGTGAATGCATTTCACAATTGGCTATTTCAGCACAAGAAGAATATATAAAATGTAAACATCTGGAAACTGATTTGACAAGCTCTAAAGGGAAAAATAAATAACAGAAGGGCAGAGTTGGCTCATCCCAGACCCGCCAAACTAAAGTGATCCTGGCTCTGCTCTTCTGGATTAGTGTATTGAAAATTTTCTGCACCTATCGTTTTTGCTGGGATCGCAGAAGTTGACAGAATATAAAAGTAACAGGCAGCTTTATATAAGTGCCAACATAACTTAGCATTAAATACGTGATCATTATATGATTGGAATTACTGGGGCATAAATAAAATATTAATTTTAAAGCAGCTATTCATATGTGGGTGCCTCTTACATTTCAAAATTTGCACACAGTAACAACCAATCACACTTCAAACACAAGCCACGGATTGAAACTTGGACTTTCACGATCACTGTTTTGCACGAGGAAATGCATTTACTCACTAAGCCAACAGATACTGAAACAAGGATTTTAAATGCTCATGAGTTACACCAGTGTACCATTGTCAGAATATTATTTTTAAAATTGAAACACACACTGATTTTTATAATTACAATTTTCATTACTATGTGAAGATTATTTTCCATGCTGCAATCTTTTGAAACTGTCAACTACACTTAAATCAACTGGTCTACTCTTAATAATTCAGTCTTTTTGCATTTAAAATTGAATTATCCAGTAATTGAATTAAACATAAATAACATATAGTGGGAGTTTAGTGTACATAACAGTTGAATTGTCAAATAATTCAAACTAAGTGACTTTGAATTAAGAGTGGACTACATGGTTTCTTCAGACTCAATTATAGCATAATGACATACCAGTTTCTTTAAAACTTAAATTTGGCTGACAATGGTTTCCGCCACTAGCTACAGTTCATTCCTCTCCAGGCAAGTACAATACTATGCCAGATTAAATTATTTTTTCCAAACAATTTATAACCATTTCACAATACAGTGTTATGGTTATGTAAAGTTTTAATAGAGGTTTTGAAAGCAGATAGAAGAACACAACATTATTTCTGCAGAAAACAACCAGACCACACAGCAATTATAAAACATTCCTACTTTATACATTAGATCATAGATATTTCTCATCATAGCAGAGTCCATCAATTCTTTATAGTCCTAATATCATTTTCACAATCCAATCACTGACAACTAACATGTTATATTAAAGTATATTAAGAAAACATGTCAGCTATGCTTTATACTAATCTTAAAATTACAGGATCATATTCTCAAAATGCTCTACATTTGAAGATTGTAAATAAAAAATTGTAAATCAAACAGTAGGCTAAGTGTATTTTACAACTTCAAAAAATTTAGACCAAGACCGTGTTTCAATATAAAATATCCTTGATACAATGGATATCAAACAATGCATAGTTTAAACCAATAGATTTTCCTTGTGTATTTTTAGGTTGCATTTAATGTAATTAAATAAAACTAGGAATGCTGAATTTCCAAGAGTTGAGCATTGGTTTTGAACTTCTCATACATTGCTTATAGTATACTTGCAAACGGAATACTGCCCGTTAAAGCCACACACATTTAAGCCACTTGCTGAAGAGTGGGGGAAGGGAAGAACAGGACTTGGAATTTTCCAGAGCATGGTTTTACTTAAAACAAGGAAGCAGACAGAGATTACATTTTTTTGGTGAAGTGAGAACTTATCCAAATTCCTGAGAATAATTATTGAAATCTGCAAACACCTTCGTACCTTAACAGCCAAACAGTATTGATTTCAGAATTTACCAAGAGCACCAAAATATTCCAACTTAACATGCAGATTGAACAGGACCACCTGACAAGTATTGAGCCTGTTGGATTGGTCTGGTTTTGTTCCAACAAATACACTCTACAAAATGCTAATGTACTAAAATATAGAACAGAATCATAGTGCAAAGATTTGAATCAACTTGGACAGATGCCCAAAAATAAGAGACCTGTTTGACATTACGCAAGAAGAGCTTAAGCATGCAGACAGACAGTGAATGCAATATCTGCTGTTACAGACAATATGTTTACTTTTGTCAAACCCACAGCGTAACAGACAATTTTGTGACCAGGGTTATATTGTAATATAAATAGGTAGTGTAGAACACTAATTGCCAAATTTTATCTATACAAGATATTCGTCATTGTCACTTGTTTTTACAGGCTATGGGGGGGGGGGGGGACAACAGTATTTTCCCAAAGTTAGGGATTCCTCTACAGACTATGCTATACAAAATTTGTTGCAACCAATTTAAAATAAGCATACTGTTAATGACATTGCAAATTTGAAAATAAGAACTACCTCTGAAGTAAATACAGAAAAATGGAAAAGTTAAATCTATGCCATTTAATTTTCAGTTACACTTCTCATTATCTTTGGAGACACTTATTCTTGTGCATCAGGACAAGCAATTAAGGGCTCAACAAGAGAAAAAACCATTAGTTCGCCAAACACACAAAATCTGCTTCCTGTACTTTATACACCAAAGAGTTTATTGAAGATAAACAGTTCATTCTAAAAAATGTACAAAGATGTATCTGATGTGTGGATGCAATGGAGTGGGCATTTACTTCTTGTAATGCGCTCACTCCTCTGCCTGGCCATGTATACTCACATGGTCATTCATCCACTGCTAAATGTACAAGGCAACCCCCTATATAATATGGTCTGTTCTCTAGTTAACCTGGCCATAAAAATAATTGTTTGTGTATCTATTATACAGGCAACATTAGCAGTGTTGATACCTTTCATGTTGTCAGGTCAATTTACTGATGGTTGGAGGGCAGAACTTGCGAGAAATAGATCTTTCCACATTGAAAGCACTAAATTGTCAAGTTAAAAGCAGTTACACTATTATTTTGTTAAATCGCAGTATCGAACATTTCAGCAACTACTCAGGTAACTGGTTATTGTATTATACAACTACATTCCCATCATAGAACTATATTCATCACCGAAATCAATCTCCACCATTCAAGTACCCTATTCCAAAGGTTCCTAACTGTTCACAGACCAGCAGTCCAGGTAGCCTACAGTATCTCTCCATAGATGTTGACTGACCTGCCGTGCATTTCCAGCATTCTGTTTTTTTAAAATATGCCAATCATTCCAAGCTTTGAATGGAGCATTTCAATGTCAACAAGAAACACACTAACATATGATAGGAACTTATTTGTAATTTATTCCAGTGCTGTGAACTTGCCTTTAACGCAGGCTGTTAGTTGCTCCCCTCACTACACAGTCCCTCCCATTGTGTTGGAAAGAATCATAAGTGACAATGGCTGGATAATCACCAAAGCAAGCTCATTCCTGCACAAGTGGACCAATGCATGATTCAGGACTTACAAAAAACTGCAACTTATGAAACAAAAACAGAAAACACTATAAACATGTCTGACAGTGTCCATACCTGAAACAGTAACTCATCAGATCTCCACAGATCCTGACTGACCTAAGTGTTTTTCAGCATTTTCTGTTTTTGTTTCATGAGTTATAATTGTATCATGTGACTTGAGAATGGCCATACTAATGCTTTTAAAGCAACAAGGTACAGATATTTGTATGTCAGTAAACAGAATGTATCGCTATCTATATAGCTTGTACCGATATATAAAGACTTTATTATTTTGGGTTGTTGTATATCACAGAAATGACTGAAGGGCACATGCACAACTGTTGATCCATGAATTTAAAGATTTTTCCAGAAGGCTATTGCTTGAGTTTTGTAACTGGTTACAAGTGAAGTACTCACATTTGTAACTATGCTTGCAAAAAATGAGTCCTTTCCTTTTCTACAACATGACAATACTCTCAGCATTAGTAACTCACACTGAGCACAAGTCGGCTAAAGTCACAGAGCCAATCTACATAAACTAAAACAATTTTGTTCCTGAAGCCACACTAATGACGGTCTTGACCGCAGGTCATTCAAAAGCAATTCCCTACAATGAGCAGCTTGATCTGAAGTTACATATCTGGATGTTCTATTTGCTAATACCTTTTGTTCTTAGAAATCAATCAGAAATAAAAGGAAAAAAAGACTTGCATTTATATAGTGCCTTTCACAACTACCGGACACCCCAAAGCACTTTACAGCCAATTAAGTACTTTTTTTTTTTTTTTTTTTAAAGTGCAGTCACTGTTGTAATGTAGGAAATGCAGCAGCCAATTTACGCCCAGCAAGCTCCCACAATGTGATAATGACCAGAAAATCTGTTTATATTATGTTAATTGAAGGATAAATATTGGCCAAGACACCGGGGATAACTCCCGAGCTCTTCTTAGAAAGTGCTTTGGGATCTTTTACATCCATCTGAGAGAGCAGACCTTGGTTTAACGTCTCATCCGAAAGATGGCACCTCCGACAGTGCAGCACTCTCTCAGTACTGCACTGGAGTGTCAGCCTAGATTTTTGTGTTCAAGTCTCTGGCGTGGGACTTGAACCCACAATCTTCTGACTCAGATGCGAGGGTGCTACCAACTGAGCCACTGGCTGACAGTATTTGAGGGCATAACCAATTCCAAATGACAGCAGTCATATTGTTACCTCCAATTAATGCTGTAAAGGAAAAGCAAACACTGAAAAAATTACTTGGAGGTGAACACATCTGACTATGTCCAAAAAAAGTTGCAGTTGAAGTTGGAACAATATTTTCTTGGTTCAAATCATATTTTCCACTGGTCTAGTCTGGAATCTCCCCTCATTTGTTGATTTCAGTCCACACCCAACAACCCACTGCAGTCATTAAGATTTTTAATATCATAAAATTTTACATCACACAACAGAACACAAAGATGTGGAAAATCTATACTGTGATACTAGAAGATAAGCAAAGGCTTTCCTATTAGTGTTAGTGTTAGAGGCACCCTTCTTTGGTTGAGGTATTATATAAAGTCTATTTTACCTGGCATCAGTCACAAAGATTAGATTTGTTTGGATCCAGTAAAACTTCATACACAACTATTAAGACTTTGCCATCTACTCAAGAGTTTTTAAATAAAGGAGAAAACATTCTTGTTTGCCAATATAGATACACCCAAAGAATCAACACCTTGTGACCAGTTCATCCCAAGATTGAAATAAAAAAACTATTTCATACAACAAATGGCCATAATGTCACTTACTGCATAGTATACACTTAACTGCAATTCACCTACATCTCAACACTAGTTTTTCCCCTCAATTTCTTAATCAGCTGGTGAGTTCAATCAGTCTACTACCCCTACTGGGGCAACCTTCTTTCCACCCTTAAATCTACATTTAATATACTTTGCTTAAAGTTATTTGACAACAGAACACAATTCTACAACAAATATCAACAGGTTGACACTTGAGTATTATAGAAAAGTCACTCTGTATTGGTAAGGAGCATGCATAACAATTGTAACTGTGGGCAGCACTGAGGGTTTGTTCAGCAATAAAGTGAAGAGTTCTGCCAACATTTGACAAAATCCACAGTTAACATCTTAAAAAGGATATATATCCAGAATCAGTAGTTACTTATTTTGTCTCTAAAGCTCAATTACGATAAATGGAATTTTTCACAAGAATTATAGGTACCAAGCAAAAGGACCATATGGAAAAATCTGATCTCAGTTGTCTAGGTCCGAACAAAAGATACATGGAAGTTAATTTAGGGCCATAATATACTAATGAAATAAACCATATCAAGTGGATAAACATTAGCCGAAACCAAAAATTAATTCCAAACATACACTTATTCCCAGTACTCATTTTCTTCCTTTGACCGCTTTACATTTGGGGAAAGAAAAAAAAATTCTACTCCAGAGTACATTAAGTGTAGCTGCCAGCAAGTGCAGTGTCCCTGATGTACAAGGTGCTCATAAAAGCATACCCATCTCTCATCTCAAAGTAACAACTTACTTTGATTTAACTGATCAAAATTTACTATACTTAGCTCGTACAGTATTCTTTCCAACACTCAACAAGTAGCGTGAAACTAAATCAGGAGTGCAAATAAGCTTGGATTTCCAAATGTATTCTAATGGGAAGCAAAACCCCACAACAGATTTACTTTGCGCTATTTCCTTTCACTTTTTGCTGAGTAGCATTACACACCAGTCTCATTTCCTCAATTGAATCTATACATTCAAATCTTTTATCATTCTTCTTATACAAGTATAAAATACTGTTCATCCTCTACATATAAACAAACTGTAGAACTGGGTTAGTCACTGATGTAAAATGTTCCCACGCTTTAAAAAGCAAAATTCAGATATTTTCAAATTGTAATCTCAGCATTATATTTTGAATTGCTTCAAATTTGGATTACATTTAACCTGTCCAAGGTTTTATTATATACACACACACATTATATATACACACACAAACACACTAATTTCATGTTTTAATGATTTCAATGGCAGACAAGTTAGTATACTTTGCCCAGATATTACCCAGACCCCCATTTAATACCATTGAGCCAGCGCCTTTTGTAAACACATCTCCCTATCTCTATATATGCTTTTATACAACAAAAAACATGTACAGCTTTCTTTTAAAGAAAAATAGATTGATATGTACTACCGATTTAACATTGTCAAGAAAACAGTAAATTTCACCCTTCCCCCACCTGAAATAATACAAATTTGTTAAGAATTTTTCTCTCCCCCTTGTACTTGTAAAACTGGCTGCTGGGCGGATGGATTGCGTGAGAAAAACCAAGGACAGTCATCAGCATGTCGTCACCTGACTCCACTCAGAATAGTGTAATAACAAAAAAAATCGTGAGATCATATACTGAAGGCTACAAACCGTTTTTTTCCTGTTTACTAAATTAACTTTGTTTTTCAATATATCAAAATCCAGCAAGTATTATTCTTTCATTTGCAAACAGTCGCTTCATTAGCAAACAAAAATAGCGAAGTGAGAAAAAAAACACACTCCAGCTTCCTACTCAGGCTTGCCTTTGTATCCCTGCACGTCCTTCGTCTGCTTGGCAATTAAACAACATTTGTATTTTAACCTTTTTTTTTATATGTACGTGCAATGAAGTGACGCGCAAACGTTCAAAACCTGCATTCCACCGAAAATAAAACTTTCATATAAATTTCACCACTTAAACGCAGAGAGCTGTAAAAAAAATAAACACAAAATAAACAAGGAAAAGAAAGTCTTTTTAAAAGATGTGAACTCGAACTGAAGCCACATTTCCCGCTCCCCTCCCCCAAACACACACTACCCGAGTCCCGTCCTCCATCTTAGATCCGCACTTCGGTCGCCTTTTTTCACTTAAAAAAAGAATAAAAGTTCAAAAATACTGACCGTTCCTGCCCATTTTGGATCCGTTTTTCACTTCCCGTTCGACTGCGTAAGGAAATATCGAGTTTTAAAATTGATTAAATTAAAAATGGGAATAGTTAACACCGCGTCTTCACAGGACGAACAATCCTAAGCCGCCATCTGGTGGCATTTTCCACAATCGAATGGCGCAATGCAAATCCAGACAAAGATTGCCCTCTGGCGGCCACCATCCGCTGTCTGACTCGTGCCCGCGCGCGCGCGAGCGACCGTTGCAAGAATATCGCGGGTGCGCGCCTCGGGGGCGGAGTGGGGAGGGGGCCCGATACGTTCGCGCGAGCAGGACAATGAACGGTGGCGTGCGTCATTGCGTCAACCTTTTATGCATATATAAAGAAACAGGGGGCGCCTGTGTGCGGCGTCGGTGGTTGTCAGGTTTGTTTGAGATAGAAGTTCATTAAGCAACCAATGATAGGAGATGGTGTTTGTAAAAGTGTAACGGCCAAAGAGCCGCTTGTAAAAAGCGGTGCAGGGACGTTCTGGCGCTTTTTCTGTTGAATATTTCAGTTCATTTTATTTTGTTACACACGGTTCGTGAACCGTTGTCCTCTTTTGGCCAAATGCACCGCCGCCATCAGCAGCCGTGTGAGTGAGCACAGCAAGCTGCGTAATGGCGGCGGCACAGCAAGGGAGAGACAGCAGACAGATCGATGTTGGTTCAGTGAGATATAGTGCGCTGCTCGAAATTGTGAGCCTACGACTTTGCAACACACGAAATAAAACCGTATGTTAAAGGTAGCAAATTGTAAAAAAAAAAGTTAGTTAACATTTTGTTTACACGAAGGGTGAGGGAAGTCATTTTAATGGTAACAGTAAGTGTAAATTCGCTTACACATGCAAGAGTTTTTTTCAACGCTGACGTACGCACGAAAAAACTCGTTACTTCGGAAAGTCTTTGAATAACACTCACGCCCCACTGGAATGGTTCATTAGCGGGCCCTGTTTCCCTGGCATTGTCACAGCAGACAAGGAAATTAATTTTCCATTTTTGGAGTAGTGTCTGCCGCAACTAATGTGGGAACTGTTCATTAGTGATGGGAGAATAGTGATTCAACCACGTTCAACTTCAATCTATTTGCATTTCTTAGAATATTTGGGCCAGTCTTTTTTTTGCAACTGAAAACGTTGGTTAAAACAATGCCCAACCAGGCTAGATAAGATAAGAAATAGGAGCAGGAGTAGGCCATATGGCCCCTCGAGCCATTCAGTAAGATCATGGCTGATCATCGACCCCAACTCCTTTCCTGCCCAATCTCCATATCCCTAGAGTCAAAAAATCTATTTATCTTGGCCTTGAAAATACAAAGACTCAGCATCCACAGCCTGCTGGGGCAGAGAATTCCAAAGATTCACAACCCTCTGAGTGAAGAAATTCCTACTCATCTCAGTCTTAAATGACCTACCCCTTTATTCTGAGACTGTGCCCCCTAGTTCTAGACACTCCAGCCAGGGGAAACAATCTCTCGGCATCTACCCTGTCAATTTTCTTCAGAATCTTGTATGTATCACTGAGGTTTCCTCTCATTCTTCTAGACTCAAGACTATAGGCCCATTCTACACAATCTTTCATCATAGGACAACCCTCTCATCCCAGGAATCAATCTAGTGAACCTTTGTTGCACCGCCTCCAAGGTAAGTATATCTTTCCTTAGATAAGGAGACCAAAACTGCACGCTACTCCAGGTGTGACCTCACCAAGGCCCTGTACAATTGTAGCAAGACTTCCTTACTCTTGTACTCCAACCCCCTTGCAATAAAGGCCAACATGCCATTTGCCTTCCTTATTACTTGCTGTACCTGCATGCTAGCTTTCTGTGTTTCTTGCACGAGGACACCCAAATCTCTCTGAACACCAACATTTAAAAGTTTCTTGCCATTTAAAAAATATTATTTTTCTCTTCTTCCTACCAAAATGAATAATCTCACATTTCCCAAATTAAACTCCATCTGCCACCTTACTGCCCACTCACTTAGTCTATCTATACCCCTTTGCAGACTCTGTGTTCTCACAGCTTACTGTCCCACCTAGCTTTGTATCGTCGGCAAACTTGGATATATTACACTCGGTCCCTTCATCTAGGTCATTAATATAGATTGCAAATAGCTGAGACCCCAGCACTGATCCTTGCGGCACCCCACTAGTTAGAGCCTGCCAACCTGAAAAAGATCCGTTTATCTGTACTCTCTTTTCTGTCCATTAACCAATCCTCTATCCATGCTATTATATTATGCCCAACCACATGAGCCCTTACCTTTTATGTGGCACCTTATCGAATGCCTTTCAGAAATCCAAATGTACTACATCCACTGGTTCCTCTTTATCGACCCCTCTAGTTACATCCTCAAAAAACTAATAGATTTGTCAAACACGATTTCCCTTTCATAAAACCATGTTGACTCTGCCTAATCATATTATGATTTTCTAAGTGCCCTGATACCATTTCCTTAATAATAGATTCCAGCATTTTCCTGACGACTGATGTCAGGCTAACTGGCCTGTAGTTCCCTGTTTTCTCTCCCTCTCCTTTCTTGAATAGCGGTGTTACATTTGCTACAGGTAGACTACCCTTTATCCGGACTTCCGAAAACCGAAACCCTCTAAAAACCGAAGGTTTTTTCGTTCAGCGTAAGTCGTGCGTACGAACGAAAAAACCTTCGGTTTTTAGAGGGTTCCGGTTTCGGAAGTTCGGATAAAGGGTAAGTCCCCCCCCCGCGGACCCCGACAACCGCCGGCCCCGACAACCGCCGACCCCGCCAGCCCCGACAACCACCGGCCCCGACAACCGCCAGCCCCGACAACCGCGGACCCCGCCGGCTCCGACAACCGCCGACCCCGCCGCCGGCCCCGACAACCGCCGACCCCCCGCGGACCCCGCCGGCCCCGACAACCGCTGGCCCCGACAACCACCGACCCCCCCGCCGGCCCCGACAACCACCGACCCCCCCGCGGACCCCGCCGACCCCGACTGACTTACGCTGTGCGTCAGCGTAAGTCGTGCGCACGACCCCCCGCCGACCCCCCCCCCCCCGCGGACCCCCGCCGACCCACCTTCCGAAATCCGAAATTCTCCTTTATCCGAAACTCGGCTGGTCCCGAGGTTTTCGGATAAAGGATAGTCTACCTGTACCTTCCAATCCACTGGGACCGTTCTGGAATCTAGGGAATTTTGGAAGATCAAAATCAATGCATCCATTATCTCTTCAGCCACCTCTTTTAGAACCCTAGGATGTAGGCTGTCAGGTCCAGGGGATTTGTCGGCTTTTAGTCCCATTAGCTTCTCGAGTACTTTTTCTCTACTTATATTAATTACATTAAGTTCCTCACCCTCATTAGACCCTTGGTTCCCCACCATTTTTGGTATTTTTGTGTCTTCTACTGTGAAGACAGATACAAAATATTTGTTTAACGTTTCTGCCATTTCCTTATTCCCCATAATAATTTCTCCTGTCTCAGCCTCTAAGGGACCAACGTTTACTTTTGCTACTCTCTTCCTTTTTACATACTTGTAGAAGCTCTTACAATCTGTTTTTATATTTCTTGCTAGTTTTCTCTCATTCTGTTTTTTCCCTTTTTATCAATTTTTTGGTCATCCTTTGCTGGTTTCCCAATCCTCAGGCTTACTGCTATTCTTCGCAACATTATAATCTTCTTTCAATCTAATGCTGTCCTTAACTTCTTTAGTTAGCCACAGATGGATCACTTTTCCCATTGAGTTTTTGTTTCTCAATGGAATGAATTTTTGTTGAGAATTATTAAATATTTCTTTAAATGCTAGCTACTCCTATCTACCGCCATATCTTTTAATCTATTTTTCCAATCTACCTTAGCCAACTCGCCCCTCATACCTATGTAGTTGGCTTGATTTCAGTTTAAGACTCTAGTTTCGGACTTAGGCAAGCCACTCTCAAACTTAACGTGAAATTCTATCATATTATGATCACTCTGCCCCAGAGGATCCTTTACTATGAGATTGCTAATTAACCCTGTCTCATTACATAATACGAGATCTAAAATAGCCTATTTCCTGGTTGGTTCTATGACGTATTGTTCTAGGAAACTGTCCCGAATGCATTCCATGAACTCGTCCTCGAGACTACCTTTACCAGTTTGATTATTCCAGTCTATATGAAGATTAAAGTCCCCCACAATTATTGCATTACCTTTGTGTAATGAAATCTGTTTGTCTTGATCCTGTATTCGTTTTGCACTCATGTCTATTACCCTCCCCCACTGTGTACAGTTTCACTTTCTCTTTCCCGACTAACCTGGGAGGTTCCAGGTCTTGGCTCTTGGCTCCGCCCCTGACTTCTCTTACATAAAGATCCCAGGATCTGTATGACTCATTCCTGTGAACCAGTCGGCGTGTTGAGATGTTAGCTCTGATCTTAGTGATTAAAAGCCAACTTGTTTAAGTCTATAACTGCTAGTTTTGTGGTTATTGAAGCCCCATCACTTTGTTACAAGCTCCTATTTCTTGATTAATATTCTGTCCAACGGCATAGCTACTGTTAGGCGTCCTATATACTACTCCCACTGGTGTTTTCTGCCCCTTGTTCCTTATCTCCACCCATACTGATTCTACTTCCTGATCTTCTGAGCCGAGATCCTTTCTTTCTGTTGTCCTTATGCCATCCTTTATTATCAGGGCTGTCTTGTTACGAATGCTTTGTGCATTCAGATAAAGAGCCTTTAATTTAAATGTTTTACCATTATTCCCTGCTTTGACTTTATTCTCTGCTGCACTGCTACCGTTAAACTCTCTGTCCCTACGTGTTGCACTCTGCTTATTTTTACCCAAATCGCTACACTGCTCTATTGCCTTGACCTTTCTCTTTAGATTTCTAAATTTCCTCTCACCTGACATCCTCTTCCCCCCCCTTTTTTTTTCAGTTTAAAGCCCTATCTACAGCCCTAGTTATTCGATTCGCCAGGACGCTAGTCCCAGCCTGGTTTAAGTGGAGCCCGTCCCGATGGAACAGCTCCCTCTTTCCCTAGTACTGGTGCCAGTGCCCCATGAATTGAAACCACTTCTTCCCACGCCACTCTTTGAGCCAATTTGCGCGTGACTCGAGTAGTAATCCAGAGATTATTAGACTTGAGGTTCGAATGATTAATTTAGACTGTAGCTCCTCAAACTCCCTCAGCAGAACCTCATTCTTAGTTCTACTTATGTTGTTGGTTTCTACATGGACCACGACAACTGGATCCTCCCCCTCCCATTCCAAGTTCTTCGCCAGCTGCATGGAGATATCCTTAACCCTGACACCGTGCAGGCAACACAGCCTTCGGGAATCTCTTTTGCGGCTGCAGAGAACAGTATCTATCCCCCTGACTATACTGTCCCCTACCACTACCACATTCCTTCCTTCTCCCCCCACTTGGATGACCACGGTGCCATGGTCAGTTTGCCCATCCTCCCTGCAGTCCTTTTCCTCATCCATACAGGTAGCAAGTACCTCGTACCTGTTGGACAACAGGGCTGAGGCTCCTCCATCACTACATCCTGGGTCCCCATACCTTCCTGTCTTGCAGTCACATCTTCCTGTCCCTTACCACTGATGAACTCTAAAGTACTACTTAACCTAAAAGGCATGACTGCCTCCTGGAACAAAGTGTCCAGGTAACTCTCCCCCTCCCTGATGCATCGCAATGTCTGCAGCTTGGACTCCAGCTCAAAAATTCTGAGCTGAAGTTCCTCGAGTTGCAGACACTCACTGCAGATGTGGTTGCTCAGGATCGCGATGCTCTCCACAGACTCCCACATGCTGCAGATACAACACACCACCTGCCCTGCCATCTCTAACCTTGTTTTATTTATTAATTAATTAGTTAAAGCTTTTCAATTGATATTTTAGTTTTATTGTTTGATTATTTTATCTAGTTTAAGTTATTCATTTAATAAGTACTAGCAAGTTACAATTTCTCAGCTCTTAATTTAACCTCTTTCCCTAACTTAGAGAGCAAAAAAAAAGCTGTAATACTCACCAAACAGTCACCTACCTGCTCTCCTGTGACGTCACTCTTAGATTTTTTGTTGTTGTTTTTGAATTGTAGCCTTGCCACTGCTTTAATTCAGGTTCACTCTCGGGCCGTTCTTTATCCTCTCGCCGCTGACGCTGCTTTAATGTCCAGTGTCCTTTCATGATCCAGGTGCCATTGGGTAAATATTGCCATGCCTTGACACTAGTGCAGAGTGAGTGTTGCCCTGTTTTATTGATATATACTGGATACGTCATGTTTGGGCAGAGAGGCACCAACTGGCATTGCACCAGAATCTGTGTAGAAGCCAAACCTACTGCTTGCAGTTGAAGTCTACCAGCAGAACCTATAGTCTACCTGCCGTGACTGTGTTCACCCACTTTTACACGGAGCAAGCAACTGAAGTGCCAGCAGCTTTGGTGGGAGTAGAGGCCTTGGGTACCTGGGCATCTCTCAGAAGTCAAAGGAAATACATGGGTTCCTCTAAAATGGGTCAGTGGATCTATAATCTTGAATTGTGGTCTCATTTAGCCCATCATTGTGGAGTTCAGATTTGTTAAAGGGGAGCCATGAATAGGGATGTAGAGCTCAGGGTGGTGCCCATGAATGAAAATGGAAAGGATGGACCCCTCTCAGTACCTGTAGGTGCTGATACTGAAGGATGACCTTGTTCCTCTTCATGGATGATGTCTACTTATAACCAGTTTATCCAAGTCATCTTTTTGATAGTGTGAACCAGAGAGAGAAGCTAGCAAAAGGCTTTGATCCACAGCACTGGGGACATCACCACACCATATGTCTCTACTGAGGAGGAACAATAACTTAGGCTAAATTATGAGGAACATCAGCTTAGGCTAAATTACAAGATAACTATGGATAAAGAAGGCCATTTGACTCAATGAATCCATCCATAAAGATCCTCGAGTCCCCCTTTTCAGCATCCAGTTTTTTTCCAAAAGACTCTGGGTTTTGCTTCCATTACTCTTCCTGTGGCATGAGACATTAAACACCATTTGATAGCTCTTCAAGTAAATTACTGTGTAATAAACAGTAGTATGATCATTATATATACACACTCACTACTGATACATCTACATATTATGTTCTACTTAAGTTAGGATATTTTCAAGGTATTGATTGATAGTGTTAGACTACCAAAAAGAACACAACACAAAATGCAACATGCACCCTTGGGATTCAACAGCAGAAATAACATGTTCCATAAAGTTTATTTGTACTGACACATTGGTGAACGGGAGCTTTTTTGTCCCTGTATCTTTGCATCTTCAGTACAAACAATACAGTTTCTCATTGTAGGACACATGCCAGCCACTGGATGGTCCAGAACACTATCCTTTCACCTCTAACCTGGATTTGAATCCAGGGATGATGCAGCTGTGTGGATTCTAACTGGATAGTCTTAGTTCAGTTCCCATTGGAAGCCAGTCCAGTGCAGAAACCTATCTGGAAGTTGAAAATATTTGACATTAAATTTATAGCTTCACTCAGGCCAAAATAATTGCTGGTTTTAGAAGGTAAATTATTCACAATTCTCTAATGGCTTAGTTTATAAATGCATTGCCCAATGTAAAACTGAGCTATGCAGTCCAGGAAGAACCGTGGTTCAATCCTGGATGTGTGCCGACTATGCTGATCACAATGGAGGTGGTAGCAGAGACCTGTGGGCCAAGGAAGGAGAAATAATCAATTAAGGTTTCTACTCTTGATTACTATCCCAGTTACTCTTCTGGAAAGTGGCATTTGAGAGTAAATTAATGAAAATGCCCCATCTGATTGTCCGTTCTACCAGTATGGATCTATCTGGTAGTTCCTCGGTACTGCAGTGAATGTCGGTCTTGATTATGTGCTCAAGTCTTGGAGTGAACCTTGATCTCTCAAAAATTTGTTTCAGAATGCTGTCAACTGGAAACCAGCAGGTACTTAATAGGGAGCACATTCACTTTTAATGAGTTTTGTGCCCAGCAAGAGGAAAATGTTAGTTCTGCACTTCCAGGTCAGCCATGGCATGGGCTGGATGCTTTGCCTGAATCTATGAGCGTATTCTTTTGACATCAGTGTGAATGTTTTCCATTTCTCACCAGTGATCATTGTGGTACTTCTGAGTGAGAATGGTAAAATGTCATCAGTTGGTACTGAATTATGGATAGCTTTACATTGTAGATTGGCAGCTAACATAAAAGGGAATCCAATGGTCTTCTATAGGCATATTAACAGTAAAAGGGTTGTCACAGGAGCGCCGACTAGGGGCCAAAATGAAGATCTATTGGTGGAAGCAGAAGGCATGGCTGAGGTACTAAATGATTACTTTGCATAGGTGTTTACCAAGGAAGAGGACATTGTCAAAGCTATGGTAAACAGGAGTTTGCCGGGATACTGGATGAGATAAAAATAGATAATGAGGTACTAGAAAGGCTAATGTACTTAAAAGTGGATAAGTCACCCGGTCCGGATGGGATGTATCCTAGGTTGCTGAGGGAAGTAAGAGTCGTTGGTGTGGAAGCTTATAGAAACAATAATCTGGGTGAAAAATAACAGAAACTTGGACAAACATGGACGAATAAATGAGAGCCAGCACGGATTTGTTAAGGGCAAATCGTGTTTTACTAAATTGATTGATTTTTTGGATGAGGTACAGAGAGGGTGGGGGAGGGTGGTGCAGTTGATGTATATATGGACTTTCAAAAGGCATTTGATAAAGCACCACATATTATGTTAGCAAAATTGAAGCATTAGCAGCATAGATACAAAATTGGTTCAGGATTAGAAAAAAGAGTTGTGGTGAATGGCTGTTTTTTGGACTGGAGGGAGGTATACAATGGTGTTCTCCAGGGTTCAGTACTTGGACCACTGCTGTTTTTGATATACATTAATGACTTGGACTTAGGGATATAGGGCACAATTTCAAAATTTGCAGATGAGACAAAACTTAAAGTGTAGTAAACAGTGAGGAAGTTGGTAATAGACTATAAGAGGACATAGGCAGGTTGGTGGAATGGGCGGACACGTGGCAGATGAAATTCAATACATGAAAGTATGAGATGAGGAGAGACAATACAAGCTAAATGGTATAATTTTAAAGGGGTTGCAAGAACAGAGACACCTGGGGGAGTTTTTGCACAAATCTTTGAAGTTGGCAGGCAGGTTTAACAAAGCAGGTCATAAAGCATATGGAATCCTGGACTTTATGAATAGAGACATTGGGCAGGATTTTAATTCAGAAGTCGGGTTGGAGGCGGGACTACAACTTTCGGGGTTGTAGTCCCGCCTCCATCGAGATGCGGCCAATCCACGCGATTTTAACTTGATTGACCTTGTTGAGCCCGCCCAGCGGGCTCAGCAGGCCAATTAAGGGCCACCTGGCAACAGGTGACGTCACAGACTGAAATTTCATCTGTCAAGAGATTTTGACAGATGAAATATCAGTGTTTCACAGCTGTTTGAAACTGTCAAACACTGACAGTCTTACTTCTAACCTGAGTCCTTCTCCACAGACTCAGTTAGAAATCTCTCCTGCACAGAAAGCTGCAGGCTGTCACTTTTGACAGTTCGCAGCCATTCTGCTTTCTGTGCCGGTGAGATGAGGGACTCCCGGAACCTAAAGGAAGGAAGGCTGAAAAGGTAAGAAAAGGTAATTTACACTTTAATCACTTTAGACACACCAAACACACTTACCTTTGCGCTCATGCACACATCACTCACCTGAACACCGACATCTCGAACCCTTCAACCCGACGGCCCGACTCCTCTAACTTAGCGTGGTTTGGAGCCATCGGGAATCCCACAGTTCAACCTTAAAAATAGGGATTAGGCTAAAAACTGCCTGTTAACTACCTGTTAACAAGCAGTTAATTGGCACTAATCCCTTCCCGCCTCGGGTAGGCAGGCCCCAGTGCAGGGCGGGTACCCGCCTCCTTTGATACTGGCATGGAGGCGGGATGGGGTCGGGACCCCCGATTTCGGGATTTTAACCCCCCGCACGCCTCCAATCCCGACTCCACGGCACAATGAAAATCGAGCCCATAGAGTACAAAAGCCAGGAAGTTATGCTAAACCTATATAGAACACTGGTTCGGCCCCAGCTGGAATATTGTGTCCAATTATGGGCATCACACTTTAGGAAGGATGTGTAGGCTTTCGAGAGTGCACAGGAGAGATTTAATAGAATGCTTCCAGTGATGAGGGATTAGAACTACGTGGATAGACTGGAGAAGCTGGGGTGGTTCTTAGAGCAGAAAAGGCTAAGAGGAGATTTAATAGAGGTGTTTAAAATCATGAAGTGTTTAGATAGTACATAAGAACAACGAAATATGAGCAGGAGTAGGCCATTTGGCCCTTCGAGCCTTCTCCGCCATTCAATAAGATCATGGCTGATCTTCTACCTCAACTCCACCTTCCCACACTGTCCCCATATCCCTTGGTGCCCTAAGTAAAAGAAAGAAAGCCTTGCATTTATATAGCGCCTTTCACGTCCACTGGACGTCCCAAAGCGCTTTACAGCCAATGAAGCACTTTTTGAAGTGTAGTTACTGTTGTAATGTACGAAACGCAACAGCCAGTTTGCACACAGCAAGCTCCCACAAACAGCAATGTGATAATTACCAGATAATCTGTTTTAGTGATGTTAAGGAATAAATATTGGCCAGGACACCAATAGTACCCAAAAATCTATCAATCTTTGTCTTGAATATACTCAACGACTGAGTATCCACAGCCCTCTAGGGTAGAGAATTCCAAAGATTCACAACCCTTTGAGTGAAGAAATTTCTCCTCATCTCAGTCCTAAATGGCTGACCCCTTATTCTAAGACTCAGAAGTTCTAGACACCCCAGCCAGGGGAAGCATCTACCCTGTCAAGCCTCTTAAGAATTTTATACATTTCAATGAGATCACCTCTCATTCTTCTAAACTCCAGAGAATATAGGCCTAGTGAACTCAATCTTTCCTCATAGGACAATCCCCTCCCATCCAGGATTCAGTCTAGTGAACCTTCGTTGCACTTCCTCTAAGACAACAATATCCTCCTTGGGTAAGGAGACCAAAACCGTACACAGTACTCCAGGTGTGTCTCACCAAAGCCCTATATAATTGCAGTAAGACTTTTCTACTCTTATACTCCAATCCTTTTGTAATAAGGGCTACCATTTGCTTTCCTAATTTCTTGCTGTACCTGCATGTTAACTTTCTGTGATTCGTGTACAAGGACACCCAGATCCCTCTGAATACTAACATTTCCCAATCTCTCACCATTTAAAAAATATTCTGCTTTTCTATTTTTCCTACCAAAGTGGATAACTTCATATTTCTCCACATTATATTTCATCTGCCATGTTCTTGCCCACTCACTTAACCTGTCTATATGCCTTTGCAGCCTCTTTGCATCCTCCTTACAACTTACTTTCTCACCTAGCTTTGTATCGTTAACAAACTTGGATAAAGTACACTCGGTCCCTTCATCTAAGTCATTGATGTAGATTGTAAATAGCTGAGGCCCAAGCACTGATCCTTGCGGTACCCCACTAGTTACAGCCTGCCAACCCGAAAATGACCCGTTTATTCCTACTCTCTGTTTTCTGTCCATTAACCAATACTCAATCGTCCATGCTAATATATTACCCCCAATCCCATGAGCCCTAATTTTTTTTAATAACCTCTTGTGTGGCACCTTATCAAATGCTTTTTGAAAATCCAAATACACTGCACCCACTGGTTCCCCTTTATCTACCCTGCTAGTTACAACCAATGTTCGCTTTAAGCCACGCAGCTCTTTGAAGGTCCCGCACAGCCAGTTTGTCGGCTTTTAAATAGAAAAATCACGCATGCGCGGTATTTTGAATGGGCCACACAGCCCTGCAAAAAATTACAGGGAACATTGGTGACAAGCTCGAAAAACTCTTAACAGATTTGTCAAGCACGATTTCCCTTTCATAAATCCATGTTGACTCTGCCCAATCATATTATGATTTTCTAAGTGCCCTGTTACCACATCTCTAATAATAGATTCTAATATTTTCCCAACTATTGATGTCAGGTTAACTGGTCTATAGTTCCCTGTTTTCTCCCTCCTTTCTTGAATAGCGGGGTTACATTTGCTACCTTCCAATCTGCGTGGACTGTTCTAGTATCTTACGAATTCTGGAAAATCAAAACTATTGAATCCACTATCTCTGTATCCACTTCTTTTAAAACCCTAGGATGTAGGCCATCAGGTCCAGGTGATTTGTCGGCTTTTAGTCCCATTAATTTCTCCAGTACTATTAACTTTACTAATACTAATTTCTTTAAGAACCTCATTCTCCCTAGACTCTCAGTTCCCCACTATTTCCAGAATTTTTTTTTGTAATCTTCTGTGAAGACAGATACAAAGTATTTGTTTAATGTCTCTGCCTTTTCCTTATTCCCCATTATAATTTCACCTGTCTCTGCCTGTAAGGGAACCACGTTTACTTTTGCTAATACAATAGCAAAATACCGCGGATGCTGGAAATCTGAAATAACAACAGAAAACGCTGGAAAAACTCAGCAGGTCAGGCAGCATCCGTGGAGAAAGAAACAGAGTTAACGTTTCAGGTCAAAGACCTTTCGTCAGAACTGGAAAAAAGCAGGAAATGGAACAGATTTTAAAGCAAGTTTAGGGGCTGGGAAATGGGGGAGGGGATGAAAGAACAAAAGGGAAGGTCTGTGATAGGATGGAAGGCAGCAGAAGTAAAAAGGCATTAAGAGATAGTCAAGGCAAGAGGAGATGGTAATGGGACAGGTTAAGAAACAAAGGATGGCTCTAGATGAAGTGTGAATTACGCTGGCAGAATAAAAGACAGCTGCCATGTGGGAGGGAAGAAAAAGCACAAACAAAAAGTATGGATAAAAAATATATATATGATAGGGGCCAAGGTTATGATCTGAAATTGTTGAACTCTATGTTGAGTCCAGAGGGCTGTAAAGTGCCTAATCGAAAGATGAGGTGCTGTTCCTCGAGCTTACGCTGAGCTTCCGTGGAACAATGCAAGAGGCCGAGGATGGTGAGGTCTGAGTGGGAATGGAGCGTTGAATTAAAGTGACAGGCGACCGGAAGCTCGGGGTCCCCCATACGGACTGAACGGAGGTGTTCCGCAAAGCGGTCACCCAATCTGTGTTTAGTCTCCCCAGTGTAGAGGAGACCACATCGTGAGCAGTGAATACAGTATACTAAATTGCAAGAAGTACAAGTAAATTGCTGTTTCACCTGAAAGGGGTGTTTGGGGCCCTGGACAGTGGGAAGGGGGGAGGTATAAGGGCATGTGTTGCATCTCCTGCGCTTGCACAGGAAGGTGCCGGGCAAAGAGGAAGGAGTGCTGGGGGTGATAGAGTAGTGGACCAGGGTATCGTGGAGGGAGCGGTCCCTACGGAATGCTGAAAGGGGAGGTGAGGGGAAGATGCGTTTGGTGGTGGGATCACGTTGGAGGTGGCGGAAATGGCAGAGGATGATCCGTTGAATGTGGAGGCTGGTGGGGTGAAAGGTGAGGACAAGGGGAACTCTATTGTGGTTCCGGGAGGAAGGGGCAGGGGTGAGGGCAGAAGTGCGGGAGATAGAACGGACACAGTCGCGGGCCGTGTCAACCACAGTAGAGGGGAATCCTCGGTTGAGGAAAAAGGAAGACATGTCAGAAGCACTGGTATGGAAGGTGGCATCGTCAGAGCAGATGCGGCAGAGACGGAGAAACTGGGAGAATGGAATAGAGTCCTTACAGGAGGCGGGGAGATAGGAAGTGTAGTCCAGGTAGCTGTGGGAGTCAGTGGGCTTGTAGTAAATGTTTGTCAATAACCTATCCCCAGAGATGGAGACGGAGAAGTCGAGGAAGGGAAGGGAAGAGTCAGAGATGGACCATGTGAAGGTGAGGGAAGGGTGGAAATTAGAAGCAAAGTGAATGAAATTGTCTAGTTTAGGGCGAGAGCAGGAAATGGCACCGATACAGTCATCAATGTACTGGAAAAAGAGGTGAGGGAGGGGACCCGAGTAGGACTGGAACAAAGAGTGTTCCACTATCCCACGAAAAGGCAGGCATAGCTAGGATCCATGTGGGTACCCATAGCAACACCTTTGATTTGGAGGAAATGAGTGGAGTCAAAGGAGAAGTTGTTTAATGTGAGAACAAATTCAGCCAGGCGG
The DNA here is from genome assembly GCF_052327205.1 of Somniosus microcephalus. Classification (NCBI taxonomy): domain Eukaryota; kingdom Metazoa; phylum Chordata; class Chondrichthyes; order Squaliformes; family Somniosidae; genus Somniosus; species Somniosus microcephalus. Next base: position 98,516,642 of record NC_140992.1, on the reverse strand, counting down.
AGGAGGGTGGTGGAGGTGGATGGGGACTGGTTGGGCCTCTGTTCCAGGAAGAAGTGGAGCGCCCTCAGGCCATCCTGGTGGGGGATGGAGGTGTAGAGGGATTGTACGTCCATAGTGAAAAGGAGGCGGTTGGGGCCAGGAAACTGGAAATTGTTAGTGGCAGAGGGCGTCGGACGAGTAACGGATGTAGGTGGGAAGAGACTGGACAAGGGGAGAAAAAATAGAGTTGAGATAGGAAGAGATAAGTTCCATGGGGCAAGAACAGCCTGAAACGATGGGTCTACCAGGGCATCGTGCCGAGCTCGAAATTCATTGAGGTGGGGGCGTAAGGGGATGAAGCTCAGGCCTTTGCTGAGGACTGTGTTGCGTTTGCAAAGATAATCCAGAGACAGTAAGCAGAGTTCAGTTCATGGTGCTTTTATAATGGCTGCCACACACACACACTTCCAGGCACAAGCAATCGAATACCTATATACAATACAATGATAACAGCACTATCAAACTCCATGTGCTCAGGCCAAGGCAATCGAGTACCTATCACCAATGTCAGACATAACATTTCCTCCCCCCTCACAGAATTTCAAACATGAAATGTAGTGACAAAGTCCTGTAGGTGACCAGGGCGAGAACGTGTACGAACAGGCCGAGGTGTGGACTGGTGAAGAGCAGGCCGAAGTGGGGACTGCTGAGGAGCAGGCTGAGGCACAACATCTGCTTGGGGGTTGGCTGGCTGAGTCACATGTGCATCCTGCCACTCTGGGGGTAAGGCTTGGGGGTTAGGTCCGTATAATCCCGCATCAGGGGGTGCTGGCACCTTCCGAAGGCGACTGGCAAGCCACCGAAAGCCGTCAGTGAGGCAGAAAGTGGCTGGTCCAAGTTGGCGGCTGATTTGGCGAGGGGAGGACCAGAATGACGCCATCTTATTATTGCTGTGAGGCCTGCGGACTCTGACCCAATCGGAGACTGAGATGTTGGGCGCCTTGGCCCTCTTCGACTGGTCGAAGCGGAGTTTCATCTTCTCCTGCTGTCTAGCGACTGTGGCTTGAGCCGGTGGAGCAGGGCTCAGAGCTAGCGAGGGGCGGAGCCTGCCAAGGGGCAGCATGAGCTCACGGCCTAGCATGAGGGATGCGGGTGAGACCCCTGTAGTGGAATGCTAGGAGGCTCTGTAGTGCAGCAATGTGTGGAGGAGGGCCTTGTCAAACGCACACCTCTGGGATAGGTGTGCTCTGAGGCCATTTTCAGTGTCTGGTTAAAACGCTCCACCCCCCCATTTGACTCGGGGTGGTAGTACGCTGTGCGAATGTGACGGATGCCCTTGCTCTCAAGGTAAGAGGAGAGTTCCGAAGAGACCATTTGGGGGCCATTGTCTGTGGTGATGGCCTTTGGATGCCCCCAGCGGGAGTAGAGGGACTCAAGGATATCAATGATGACCCGAGAGGTGACGGAGCCCACGGCAGTGACCTCTGGCCATTTTGAGTGCAGGTCATAGGTCACCACTAGGAACCGTTGATGGTGGGGGACACCATGGATCTCCCCGCAGACGTCCAGCTGCAGGTGCTCCCAGGGCTGAGAGGGCCAGGCAAGGGGTTGCAGGGGTGGGCTTGGTGGCCAGTCTTGCCACTTACAAGGCAGGCTGCACAGTCCTTGGCCAGGGCCTCGATTTCCCTGTCGATACCCGGCCACCACACTAGGTCTCGGCATCGTTGTTTGAGCTTCACTATGCCCAAGTGGCCCTCATGCGCCATGGATAAAACACGCGCACGAAGGGCACTTGGGACCACAGTGCAGAGCCCACGTGCAACACAGGAGTCATTCCAGCAGGAGAGCTCCTCTTTAACTCTGGAGTAGGTAGACAGTTCCTCAGGCACCTTGCGAGGCCAGCCATCTCTGATGAAGGTGCACAACTGGGAGAAGGCCGGATCCTGTTCAGAGGCCTCTTTGAGCTCCTGGAGAGAGACTGTGGTTTGGAGAGGCGTGTGCAGCATCTGGACGATATCCTGTTCCACATGTTCAAACCCGACGAGTGCGGCTGGGGAAGAGACAGTGCGGGAGAGCAGATCTGCAACAACATTGTCACGTCCTGGTGTGAACTGGAGACTGAAATTGTATTGGCGGAGGCGGTCAGACCAGCGGTGTAGACGCAGTGGTCTGTGGCCCGTGCCGGATGTCGACAGCAGGGCAGTGAGAGCCTGGTGATCGGTTCGCAGGGTGAAGGCACGGCCATACGTGTACAGATGCCACCGCTCACATGCCCAGACGCACGCCAGCGCCTCATGCTCGCCTACTGAGTACTTCTGTTCGGTGGGGCTAAGGGCTCGGGAGGCAAAGGCGATTGGTTTCTCCACTGCATTCTGTATCCGCGATAACACCGCCCCCACAGCTGCAGCAGACGCGTCGCAGGTGACGAGGGTGGGGCTGGCGACGTCAAAGTGAGCCAACACTGGAGGCGACGTGAGCTGCGATTTGAGGAGGCGAACAGCTTCCGTACAGGCTTGTGACCACACCCAGGGCTCATCCTTTCGCAGGAGCTGGCGCAGTGGGGCTGTGGTGGCTGAGTACTGGGGCAAAAACTTCAGGTAGTACCTGTTATGTCCGTGTATCTTAATGTTGTGTCCTTCAATAATCAGACAACAGACTGCAGTGAACGATTCAACAGGTGTTTACTGAATGAGGGTTACTCTAGAACTAACTGTACAGATCACTACTCAGGGTTTATATACAGGTGTGGTCACTGCTGGTACTACAGTATACAGGAGCTGTAAAAAGTAGTTCTCTCCCTTAAGGTATATATACATTACATACATTACAATTCCTCCCCTTTTAGATTAACAGTACCATAATACTCATTTAACAATTAACATTTTTAATGTACAATGTTATATGAAAATAGTCCATTCATATATTCAGTCTCTGGGGAGGCTTCCTGATTCTTTCTGGATAACGCCTTTCCCGAGTGTCTCGCTCTTGGTGCGGAGGCGATTCTAGCACCCTGTCGTCAGTTGATTCATCCGCTTCCAATGCTATCGTTTCTGAGGTAGATGCGACCTGTACGTCGGGTTCCTCACCAGGTACGTATGGCCGAGATATGGGGTTGACTCGTTCCTGTGACTCTAGGATCTGGTCAGCATGGCGTCTCACAATGTTCTCCCCAACATCCACTGTGTACATTAGTGGCCCCTGCCGTGTGCATATCGTTCCTGGTTGCCATTTCTCTGTTCGGTAGTCGCGGGCCAAGACTGGTTGCCCTACATTGAAGCTCCTTGTCGGCTTCTCATTGATGTGCTGGAATTGCTTACTCTCAACATCTCTTCGCACATTTGGTCTGAGCAAATCCAGACGAGATCTCAACCTCCGGTTAAAGAACATCATGGCCGGGGCCTGGCTGGTGACTGCATGTGTCGCATTTCTGTAGGCTAACAGGAAATTGTCCACCTTATGCTGCAGTGGAATGTCGTCATCGCACATGGCCTTTACTGCTTTTTTAAAGGTTTGTACGAACCTCTCAGCCAATCCATTTGTGGCTGGATGATACGGGGCGGATGTGTAATGCCTTACCCCATTCCTTTTCATAAATCTTCGGACACAAACTGTGGTCCGTTATCAGAGCAAATCTGCTCTGGCAAGCCGTTCCTGGCAAAAATGGTCCGTAGGACTGCAATAGTTTTCTCCGTGGTGTTGGAGGACATTTTGATCACCTCAGGCCATTTCGAGTGCGCATCCACGGCTATTAAAAACATTGAGTCCATGAATGGACCAGCAAAATCAATATGCACCCGTTGCCATGGAGATGAGGGCCACTCCCATGGGTGTAGAGGGGCATGTGGTGGTGCATTTTGGACCTTCTGGCATCCTGAGCAGCTCTTTGTCAGGTCCTCGATTTGCTGATCGATCCCCGGCCACCACACATAAGCCCTAGCAAGGCTTTTCATTTTCACCCCTCCCAGACGACCTTCGTGAAGCTCATTGAGCACTCTCTCCCTTAACTTGGGTGGAATTACCACTCGGGATCCACACATCAAGGTCCCCTGGCATACTGACAGCTGTTCTCTTCTGGATGAGAATGCTGGCAACAGTGAGTCGCCATGTGCTGGCCATCCCTTCATTGTCAAATCATATACCCGAGACAGTGTCGGGTCATTTCGGGTCTCCTTCTCTATACCAGCGTTAGTTACTGGCAAGCATTCAATTATAGTCGAATGAAATATTTCGACAGGATCCACTGCTGGTGCTTCCTCTGCAGTAGGCAGTGGCAGGCGTGATAGCCTATCAGCGTTTCCATGCTGTTTCGTGCCCTTATACTCGATTTCATATTGGTGCGCCCCTAGAAAAAGGAACCATCTTTGTAGCCGTTGCGCAGTCATCACCGGAACGCCCTTCTTTGGATTAAAGATGGAGACAAGTGGTTGGTGGTCAGTCAGCAAGGTGAACTTCTGCCCGTGCAGATAGTGATTGAACTTTTTCACTCCCCACACTAGGCTGAGGGCCTCCCTGTCAATCTGGGCGTAGTTACGCTCGGCTGAGGTTAGTGACCGAGACGCAAAGGCTACTGGCCTCTCCGAAGCAGCCAGGAATTTGTGCGACAGCACCGCTCCAATGCCATAGGGTGATGCATCACACGCCAACCGAATTGGTAGTGCTGGGTTGAAATGAGCCAACACCTCTTTTGATGTGATCAATGCTTTGCTCTTCTGTAAAGCTCGTTTACATTCGTCACTCCACTTCCATGGTACCCCCGTTTGCAGTAGGTTGTTCAGTGGGCGTAGTACGGTAGAGAAATTCGGCAAGAACTTATGGTAGTAGTTCACCAGCCCGAGGAACGACCTCAGTTGTGACACATTTTCCAGTGCTGGAGCCTTGACTACTGCCTCAATCTTTTCAGGGGACTTATGTAACCCCTCTTTATCAATAACGTCACCACAATACGAGATCTGCTTCTGGAAAAACTCGCATTTGTGGCGATTAGCTCGGAGCCCATATTCCTTCAATCTAGTGAGCACCTGCTCCAGGTTGGTGAGGTGATCACTGTCATTTACGCCCGTGACCAGGATGTCGGCCAAATAACACTGGGTCCCTGGAATCCCTTGCAGGACTTGTTCCATTGCCCTTTGCCAAATAGCCGGAGCTGATGCTACCCCGAGCACCAGCCGGTTGTATTGGTAGAGACCTTTATGAGTGTTGATCGTGAGGTACTGTTTCGAGGCTTCTTCTACCTCCATTTGCAGGTACGCCTGGGCCAGATCAATCTTAGTGAAGAGTTTCCCTCCAGATAGCGAGGCGAAAATATCTTCAATCCGCGGAAGCGGATATTGTACAGTGTGAAGGACTGGGTTCACTGTCACCTTAAAGTCCCCACAGATGCGAACCTTCTTTGGTTCCCCAGGCATATTATTCAACGACCTCTTCATTACAGGAACGATGGGTGTAGCCCACTCGCTCCAGTCCACTTTGGACAGTACTCCTGAACGTTCCAAACCTTTCAGCTCTGCTTCGACGGCTGGGCAGATCGCATAAGGTACCGGTCTGGCCTTAAAAAACTTTGGGCTTGCATTTTCCTCTATTTTGATCGTCGCTGTTATGCCTTTTAGTGTTCCGAGTCCCTGCTGGAACACTTCTTGTGCGTCAGTTAGCATTTTTGACAGTCGTCCAGGTGTGACGTCGTCATCCTTTTTGGCATCTACAGTCAGTGCTTGTATGCAATGCCAATCTAGCTGTATCTTCCGGATCCATTCACATCCTAGTAGTGGTGGTCCTCCATCTGGCAATACATATAGGTCCATTTTTGGTGTTTCCTTGCTGTAATATATAACGTTCACCCTTATTTTTCCTTTGGGGTAGACTTTTTGCCCCGTGTACGTCTTCAAGACAATATCTCTCAAGGGTATATGTGAGAATAGCCGCTTGTAGTCCCTTCGATTTATGACTGTTAGGGCTGATCCTGTGTCCAATTCCATTTTCACTTGGACTCCTGCTATCTTGAGCGTGACCCAGATAGTTTGGTGATCCTCCGTTTTGATCACATTATGTAGTTTCAGACTACCCAGCTCCTTGCTTCCAGAGTCTGTATCACTTTTCTGTTCGTCTGCACCACTCTCCGTCACCTTATGTACCTTCTTGTACTTCTCCTGTGGAGATTTCTTGCTGCTGGTTTTCTTTCCCGACCTGCAGACTCTTGCTATGTGTCCTACTTTTCCACACTGTCTGCACACTTTGTCCTTGAACCAGCAATCCTTATGGTCGTGTGTTGTTCTGCCGCAGCGATAGCACTTCACTGTTCCGTATGACATTTCATTTGTGCCATATTCTTGCGGTCTCTGTTGTATCTCTGCCGCGCCCCGTGCTGCTGCTTCGTGTGATACTGCAATGCTGAAAGCCTTGTCCAGCGTAAGATCCTTTTCTGATAGAAGCCGTTTCTGGGTTCCTTCACTTTGAAGCCCACACACAAACTTGTCCCTTAAAGTATCTGCTAGTCCCGTTCCAAACTGGCAGTGTTTCGATAGCTTGCGCAGTTCCGTTAAATACTCAGCATTACTTTCATCTTTATGCTGGTTCCTTTTGTGAAACTTAAATCTTTCTGCTATCAGCAGTGGTGTGGGGTTTAAGTGGTCCTCTAGGATTGACACTATGTTTTCAAAATCCTTTTCTACTGGCTTCTCTGGGGTTACTAGGTTTCGGAGTAAACCATACGTTTTTGCATCCATTGAATTCAACAATACCAGCGCTTTCTTGTCATCTGGCACTTCATTCGCCTTGCAGTATACTTCTATGCGTTCGACATATGTCGTCCAATCTTCGACTTCATTGTCGAACGCTGTGATACTGCCACTCTTCGGCATTTTTGGGTGTGGTTAGACTGGCTTAAGATGGCGTCTCCCGCGCTTTCCTTTCTTCCCCGCTGCAGCTTAAAATGGCGTCTCCCGCACTGCTGCCAACGCTGCTCTCGGCGGTCCTCGTGGCAAATGGCGACGCCCTGTGGGTTTCGTGCGCTGCTCCTGCGCTGCTGCCAACGCCGCTCTCTGCGGTCCTCGTGGCAATGGCAGCGCCTCGCGTTTTCCTGTGCGCCTCTCTCCCCCGTCGACGCTGCTCGGCCCTTGAACACCGGCTGCGCTCTGCTCTCTCTCGCCTCTCTCCCCCGTTGACGCCGCTCTGTCCTGAACACCGGCTGCGCCCTGTGCGCTCTGCCCTCTCTCTCTCCCCCATCGACGCTACTCAGCCTTTTTCTGTGCAGCTCGGTCGGGCTCTAGCCCGCCGCTGTCTGGGGAGGGTCTGCGCAGTACCTGTTGCCAGCCCGTTTCGCTGGACCACCGTGACTGGAAAGCCAAGCCTGGCTCTCCACAGCCTCCCCTGCGATGCTCAAATCTCCGCTGGATGACTGGGCGGTTGCCCGTGGTCGACGCCCGTGCTTCTGGACTCGACCTTCTTCCACTGTTCTCCAGGAGCGAATCCCTGGGAGGTGATGCAGAGTTGCAGGTAGGTTCGAATCTGCCTCGTCGCCAATGTTATGTCCGTGTATCTTAATGTTGTGTCCTTCAATAATCAGACAACAGACTGCAGGGAACGATTCAACAGGTGTTTACTGAATGAGGGTTACTCTAGAACTAACAGTACAGATCACTACTCAGGGTTTATATACAGGTGTGGTCACTGCTGGTACTACAGTATACAGGAGCTGTAAAAAGTAGTTCTCTCCCTTAAGGTATATATACATTACAATTCCCAGTCATGCCAAGGAAGGAGGCAACCTGTGCTGCAGAGCTGGGTTCTGGGATGCTGTGAATGGCATCCATGTTTGACTGGAGTGGGGATATACCGTCAGCCGACAACCGAAACCCCACAAATTCGATCTCTGAAACAGCAAAGACTGTGTTTTTCGCCATTCAGTGTGAGCTTGTGTTTTGCTAGAGCTGTGAAAACTCTGTGAAGGCGTTCGTTGTGAGTGGAGGTCGAGGACCTATACACGACGATGTCATCCAGGTAGATGGCCACCCCAGGAATGCCCGCGAGCACAGAGAACATCACCTTTTGGAAGCAGCTGGGTGCAGAGCTAAGTCCAAATGGCATCCTGGTGTACCGAAAGACGCCAGCATGTGTCACAAAAGCAGTGAGGTCCCTGCTGCTGGGGTGGAGGGGAACCTGTAGATAGCCCTGTCGAAGGTCCAGTTTCGAGAACAGAATGGAACCATAGAACTGCGCTGTGAGTTCCTCTGACGTGGGCAGTGGATATTTGTCAGGGATTACGGCCTTATTCACTGCTCGAAGATCGACACAGACGCGTAGACCACCTGACTTTTTGGTTGCGACCACCAGGTTGGAGACCCATGGGGAGGCATCAACTGGTTCGATGATGCCAGCTTCCAGTAGCTGCTTTAGTTCAGCTGTGACCCCGTCACGGAGAGCAAGCGGGATGCGGTGCAGTGGCTGAATGACAGGGGTAACGGTGGAGTCAACCATGGGCTGGTGGGTGAAGGCAGTCAGGCAGCCCAGACCCTCGAAGAGTGCTGGCCATGTTTGGCGCCACGGTGAGGCGACGTGCAGAATCGCAGACCCGCCGGTGTCCAAGAGGGAAAAACCCAGGTCAGTGAAAAGATCCAGTCCCATCAGGTTAGCTCCTTGGCGTGCCACATGAAAACAAAAATCTGGCAAAACTTTTGTTCCATAGCGTACAGTGAGGTTGATTGAGCCCACTAGTCCAATTTTCGAATTACCATACCCGCAAAGGGCAGTGGAGGGCGCAGAGAGTGGCAGGGAGCTGAAAAAGCGTTTGAATGTGTCCACATTCAGCAGTGAGATGCTGGCACCGGTATCCAATAACAGAGGGATGCACACATCATTCAGGTTAATTGTGCATGACTTGAAAGCCACTACTGGCCCAGAGCTCACGTTGTGAATTATAGGCCAACTGCTTGAGGATTGAGAGTGTTCATCTGTAGCAACAGGGGCAGAGCGGCAGAGTGATTTTGTTTTCCACAATTGCGACAGGCTTGGCCACGCGTGGGGCAATTCTGCGCTCTGGTAGCATGTGAACGAGATCCGCAGTTTCCACACTGTTGCCGCGGTAGTGTGCGTTGCTGCCGTCGCGCGAGCATTACAGTGTCGGGGCCGAGGGCGCCGTCACTGGGTGTGTACTCATTTCGCTGCACATTCGGCTGCAGACTCCACTTGAAAGGCAATGTTGACTGCCTGTGACAACGACAGATCGTCGGACTCGAGTAACAGTCTTTCACGCACTCTCACGTTGTTGGTGTGCTCTATTAGTTGATCACGCACCATCTCATCTTGTAGTGCACCAAACTTGCACGAGCTAGCTAACCCCCTCAAATTTGCCACATATTGATGCACCAACTCGCCGGGAAGTTGGTGACGCTGTCTAAAAATGAATCGCCGCAGAAGGGCACTTTGTGGGGCAGAGAAGTGTGTGCTTAACAGAGCCACAGCCACATCATACGTTTGAATTGAGTCTGCTGTGCATAATGTCCCAAGAACACGCTGGCCCTCCGCTCCCAAGCAATGGGATAACAGTGCCTTTTTCCGAGCCGTACTCACAGTTTCTAGTCCAAGAGCAATGAGGTAGGTTTCAAAGGACTGTAACCAGCGAACCCATGGGATCGGGGGCTCACCTGGTAGTGCAAGGAAGGGAGGAGGTGGTGGAAGAGAGATTTCAGCCATCCTTGTCGCCAAATGTTGCTTTTGCAAAGATAATCCAGAGACCGTAAGCAGAGTTCAGTTCATGGTGCTTTTATAATGGCTGCCACACACACACACTTCCAGGCACAAGCAATCGAATACTTATACACAATACAATGATAACTGCACTATCAAACTCCATGTGCTCAGGCCAAGGCAATCGAGTACCTATCACCAATGTCAGACATAACAGACTGATCGTTCGGGGTCAGAGAGGGGAAGGTCAGAGGGGATAGTGAAAACGCGGCAGGGGGTGAGATTGGGAGAAGGGGGGTCAGAGGAAAGTGAAGGGAAAGAAGGTTCCGGAGGGGCGTTGGTGTTCAAGAGTTGATGAAGCTTGCGATCCTTGACATCGGAAAGGAAGAAAAAAAGTTTTTTGTTGAAGCATCGGATGAGTCGAAGGATGAATTGGAACAGTGGACCCGGACAGCTTTGAGATAAGAGTGCGTCAGTGCTGCTGAAGAGAGAGGTCGAGAGTGTTCATGTGGCACCGCATGGCGTTGAGCGTGAATCTCAAGATGCGGCGAGAGCAGTAGCTCGAGGAACGAAGAATATCTTGGAGAAATTTTTACTTTTGCTAATCTCTTTTTGCACACCTATAGAAGCTTTTAAAATCTGTTTTTATGTCTCTTGCTAGTTTACTCTCATTCTATTTTCTCTCCATCAATTTCTTGGTCCTCCTTTGCTGAATTCTAAAATCCTCCCAAACCACAGACTTACTACTCTTTTTGGCAACATTGTAAGCCACTTCCTTTAATCTAATGCGATAGCAAAATACTGCAGATGCTGGAAATCCGAAATAACAACAGAAAATGCTGGAAAACCTCAGCAGGCCAGGCAACATCTGTGGAGAGAAAATAGAGTCGACGTTTCGGGTCTAACCCTTTTTCAAAACTGGATAGGAAATGAAATAGATCGAAAGGCAGGGCTGGGAGAGAACAAAAGAAGTGAAGAGACATTAAGAGGTATTCAAAACGAGACGAGATGGTGATAGGACTAGTGGAGACAAAAGACAGCTCTAGATTAGGTGAGAAATGTTCTGGCAGAATGAGAGACAGCTGCCATGTGGGAGAGAGCACGGCTGACCCTTTCTCCTGCTTTCAGAATTCCCGTTCTACCTGGACCCCTCCCCCTGGCCTCTTACCCTCTCTAGATCTTTTCATCGCTAACTGCCGCCGTGACATCGGCTGTCTCAATTTCTCTGCTCCCCTCACTCACTCCAACCTACCTCCCTCTGAACTTGCAGCACTCCATTTTCTTAGATCCAACCCTGACATTGTCATTAAACCTGCTGACAAGGGTGGTTCTGTTGTTGTTTGGCGCACCGACCTCTACCTAGCGGAAGCTGAACGCCAACTCTCCAACACCTCCTCCTACCTCCACCTGGACCATGACCCCACTACCGAACATCAAACCACCGTTTCCAAGACTGTCACTGACCTCATCTCCTCTGGCGATCTTCCCCCCGCGGCCACCAACCTCATAGTTCCCCAACCCCGCACAGCCCGCTTCTACCTCCTTCCCAAGATCCACAAACAGGACTGCCCTGGTAGACCCATCGTTTCAGCCTGTTCTTGACCCACCCAACTTATCTCTTCCTATCTCGACTCTATCTTTTCTCCCCTTGTCCAGTCTCTTCCCACCGACATCCGCGACTCTTCGGACGCCCTCCGCCACTTTAACAGTTTCCTGGCCCCAACCGCCTCCTTTTCACCATGGACGTACAATTCCTCTACACCTCCATCCCCCACCAGGATGGCCTGAAGGCGCTCCGCTTCTTCCTTGAACAGAGGCCCAACCAGTCCCCATCCAACACTACCCTCCTCCACCTGGCTGAACTTGTTCTCACATTGAACAACTTCTCCTTTGACTCCACTCATTTCCTCCAAATCAAAGGTGTTGCTTTGGGTACCCGCATGGGTCCTAGCTATGCCTGCCTTTTTGTGGGATATGTGGAACACTCTTTGTTCCAGTCCTACTCGTGTCCCCTCCCTTACCTCTTCTTCCGGTACATTGATGACTGTATCGGTGCCGTTTCCTGCTCTCGCCCTGAACTAGACAATTTAATTCACTTTGCCTCCAATTTCCACCCTTCCCTCACCTTCACATGGTCCATCTCCGACACTTCCCTTCCTCGACTTCTCCGTCTCCATCTCTGGGGATAGGTTATTGACCAATATTCACTACAAGCCCACTGACTCCCACAGCTACCTGGACTACACTTCCTCCCACCCCGCCTCCTGTAAGGACTCTATTCCATTCTCCCAGTTTCTCCATCTCCACCGCATCTGCTCCGACGATGCCACCTTCCACACCAGTGCTTTCGACATGTCTTCCTTTTTCCGCAACCGAGGATTCCTCTCTACTGGGATTGACACGGCTCTCGACCGTGTCCGTTCTATCTCCCGCACTTCTGCCCTCACCCCTGCCCCTCCCTCCCGGAACCACAATAGAGTTCCCCTTGTCCTCACCTTTCACCCCACCAGCCTCCACATTCAACGGATCATCCTCCGCCATTTCCGCCACCTCCAAAGTGATCCCACCACCAAACGCATCTTCCCCTCCCCTCCCTTTTCAGCATTCCATAGGGACCGCTCCCTCCGAGACACCCTAGACCACTCCTCTATTACGCCCAGCACCCCTTCCCCTTCGCCCAGCACCTTCCCGTGCAAGCGCAGGAGATGCAACACCTGCCCTTATACCTCCCCCCTTCCCACTGTCCAGGGCCCCAAACACCCCTTCCAGGTGAAACAGCAATTTACTTGTACTTCTTGCAATCTAGTATACTGTATTCGCTGCTCACGATGCGGTCTCCTCTACATTGGGGAGACCAAACGCAGATTGGGTGACCGCTTTGCGGAACACCTCCGTTCCGTCTGTAAGGGGGACCCCGAGCTTCTGGTCGCCTTTCACTTTAATTCACCGCCTCATTCCCACTCAGACCTCACTGTACTCGGGCTCTTGCATTGTTCCACGGAAGCTCAGCGTAAACTCGAGGAACAGCACCTCATCTTTCGAATAGGCACTTTGCAGCCTTCCGGACTCAACATTGAGTTCAACAATTTCAGATCATAACCTCGGCCCCCATTACATTTTTGCTTATATTTTATCCACATCTTTGTTTTGGCCCTTTCCCCACCCGCCTTTTTTTTTTCTCCCACATGGCAGCTGTCTCTCATTCTGCCAGAACATTTCACACCTAATCTAGAGCCGTCTTTTTTCTCCACTAGTCCTATCACCATCTCGTCTCGTTTTGAATACCTCTTAATGTCTCTTCACTTCTTTTGTTCTCTCCCAGCCCTGCCTTTCGATCTATTTCATTTCCTTTCCAGTTTTGAAAAAGGGTTAGACCCAAAACGTCAACTCTGTTTTCTCTCCACGGATGTTGCCTGGCCTGCTGAGTTTTTCCAGCATTTTCTGTTGTTATTTCCTTTAATCTAATGCTTTCTTTGACTTCTCTTGTTAGCCACAGTTGGACCACTTTTACCATAAATAAAGAGAAACTATTTCCAGTGGCTGAAGGGTCGATGACCAGAGGGCACAGATTTAAGGTGATTGGCAAAAGAACCAGAGGCAACATGAGGAAAAACTTTTTTACGCAACGAGTAAAAAGATGTAATAGCAGAGCACTTGGAAAACAGTGACAGGATCGGACAAAGTCAGCATGGATTTACAAAAGGTAAGTCATGCTTGACTAATCTACTGGAATTTTTTGAGGATGTAACTGGTAAAATAGATAAGGGAGAACCAGTGGATGTGGTGTATTTGGACTTTCAGAAGGCTTTCGATAAGGTCCCGCATAAGAGATTAGCGTGTAAAGTTAAGGCACATGGGATTGGTGCAAGGTATTGACTTGGATAGAGAACTGGTTGGCAGACAGAAAGCAAAGAGTTGGAATAAACGTCTCTTTTTCCGAGTGGCAGGCAGTGACTAGTGGGGTACCGCAGGGATCGGTCCTTGGGCCCCAGCTATTCACAATATATATTAATGATCTAGACAAGGGAACTAGATGTAATAACTCCAAATTTGCAGACGACACAAAGCTGGGTGGGCGTGTGTGCTGTGAGGAGGATGCCGAGAAACTCCAGGATGATTTGGACAGGTTGGGTGATTGGGCAAAAGCATGGCAGATGCAATATAACGTGGATACATGCGAGGTTATCCACTTTGGTGGCAAAAACAGGAAGGCAGATTATTATCTAAATGGCGGTAGATTGGGAGAAGGGGAAATGCAACGAGACCTGGGTGTCCTTGTGCACCAGTCGCTGAAGGTAAGCATGCAGGTGCAGCAGGCGGTTAAGAAGGCAAATGGCATGTTGGCCTTCGTAACGAGAGGGTTTGAGTACAGGAACAAGGATGTCTTGCTGCAGTTATACAGGGCCTTGGTGAGACCACATCTTGAGTATTGTGTGCAGTTTTGGTCGCCTTATCTGAGGAAGGATGTTCTTGCCATGGAAGGAGTTCAGCGAAGATTCACCAGGCTGATACCTGGGATGGCAGGAATGACGTATGAGGAGAGATTGGGTCGATTGGGCTTATATTCGCTGGAGTTTAGAAGAATGAGAGGGGATCTCATTGAAACTTATAAAATTCTGACAGGACTGGACAGACTAGATGCTGGAAGGATGTTCCCGATGGTCGGGGAGTCCAGAACCAGGGGTCACAGTCTAAGGATAAGGGGTAGACCATTACGGACAGAAATGAGGAGGAATTTCTTCACCCAGAGAGTGGTGAACCTGTGGAATTCTCTACCACAGAAGGCAGTAGAGGCCAATTCATTAAATATATTCAAGAAGGAGTTGGATATATTTCTTAAGGCTAAAGGGATCAAGGGATATGGGGAGAAAGCAGGGACCGGGTACTGAATTTGGATGATCAGCCATGATCGCATTGAATGGCGGAGCAGGCTCGAGGGGCCAAATGGCCTACTCCTGCTCCTAGCTTCTATGTTTCTATGAGTGGTTAGGATTTGGAATGCACTGCCTGATAGGGTGATGGATACAGATTCAGTAGTAGCCTTCAAAAGGGAATTGGATAAATACTTGAAGCAGAAAAATTTGCTGGGATATGGGGAAAGGGCGGGGGAGTGGGACAAACTGGATTGCTCTTTGAAACAGCCAGCACAAACTCAATGGGCTGAATGGCCGCCTGTGCTGTACTAGAATCATAGAATAGTTGCAGCACAGAAGGAGGCCTTTTGTCCCGTCGAGCCCGTGCCGGCTCTCTGCAAGAGCACTTTAGCTAGTCTCGCTCCTCTGCCCTTTCCCCGTAGCCCTGCAAATTTTTTCCCTTCAGGTACTTATCTAATTCCCTTTTGAAAGCCACGATTGAATCTGCCTCCATCACCCTTTAAGGCAGTGCATTTTAAATCCTAACCACTCACTGCGTAAAAACATTTTTCCTCATGTCGCCTTTAGCAGAAGAACCAATGACCTTAAATCTGTGTCCTCTGGTTCTCGACCCTTCCGCCAATGGGAACAGTTTCTCTCTATCTACTCTGTCTAGACCCCTCATGATTTTGAACACCTGTATCAAATCTCCTCTCAACCTTCTCTGCTCTAAGGAGAACAACCCCCAGCCTCACCAGCCTATCCACGTAACTGAAGTCCCTCATTCCTGGAACCATTCTTGTAAATCTTTTCTGCACCCTCTCTTAAGGCCTTCACATCCTTCCTAAAGTACGGTGACCACTGCTCCACCTCGACTCACTTCTGTGGTGTTTTTTATAAAGCTAGATCACAATTTCTTCTGCCTTTATTATCCTGATTTATTCATAGCCATGCAGATGTTGCCAGAGTCTTCTGCAGTGGTTGGAATGGACCTCCTTCTTTTGTATGGTGGTAGCAAAGCAAATCAAATGTCAACATCTAAGTCAGATATCCAGGCCAAAGCTTCCTGTTTAACAGCGTGGATATCTTGTAGGCTGCCTGTGAATTTCCTGGAATGGACCTGAATGTTGTCGCTTGAACATGACATTTCAGAGCATTCCAGCCCACTTTAACCATTAGTTAACAAAATGAAATTGATGGATCGTTGACTAATTTTTTTTGCTCTACTTAAGAATGTTTAGTTAAAAAGCACTTTCTGATGTCCAATATCCACTTCAGTTACCAATGAATATGACCACTACGTTGACTTTTTATACCAGGACAACAACTAGGTAATATCAGTAAAATGTCAAATATTGAATAGATTCATCAGCGTACTGTGGTCCTCATTAATGGAATAGGACAACATATAAAATCACCAATGATCAGTTAAAGAAATGCTACCAAGCTGCTCATTTGTTCAGTATTTTTGGAGCAATTAACTAACCACATTCCTCTCATACTGCTTCTATAAAAGGTCTTGTGAAGCATGTACCCATTTCTATTAAAAGCATCACATTATGCAAAATTTGCATCACACATGCACCTAATTGGTTTAAATTTCATACTAATACAAGTGTAACCAATCAGAATGATACAGCACAGAAGGAGGCTTTTTGAAAGAGCTATCCAATTAATCCCATTCTCCTGCCCTTTTCCCATAGTCATGCAAATTTTCCCCTTCAAATATTTATACAATTCCCTTTTGAAAGTTAATAATGAATCTGCTTACACCACCCTTTCAGGCAGTGCATTCTAGATCATAGCTCACTGTAAAAAAAATTCTCATCTCGCCTTTGGTTCTTTTGCCAATTACCTTAACTCTGAATAGATAGGGAATGTACCACTCAAAAGCAGGCAAAATGGATTTGTAAACTTGCAACAAGAATCACGAAAAATGTACAAAAATTATCAACAATGAGCAGTCAGCAAAAGCTGACAAATGAAATCAATCCAGATTTCAGCTGCCATTTTGAACTCTCACTAAGTACTGACAATAAGGCTCGTACATAACAAAAACATAAAACATTTACAAGAAAATGATTAAATCTAACTACAATAGAATTTTTTGCTGTCAGAATTCTGAGACTTACTTTAATTGGGGTTTCCAGAGTCATCACTGTCAGCTGAAGACACAAACTAGGAATCAGGCTACAATTCCCAGCATGCATCGGTACCTGCAACCCCCATAATTTTTTTATGATTGATAGCTGGATGGTTATTTACAGAGCATGCCGGGACTTACTAGACCCAAAATTACATGTGGTGAGTTGTGTTGGATTTGTGCCAATCCTCTTCAGAACTGAACCCATCAGAATTTCATGGGTCAGCTTATTTGCATATTCATTGGAAGATTTCCAGCACAAATACCACATAAAACAGGAGTAATTTGGAAATTTGAGTGCAGCCTTTAAAAAGCCAGGTTTGGTTGAAGGTGGCAGCAGCAGTCTGGGGAGAACAGCAGGTACGTAAGAAAGTGTTTGGATTACGGAGTTCACTGTCAGGCAGCTGTAAGCGGTGGCACATGTCTCATTTTGTTCCACTTTAAAAAATCTCTTCCACTGGAAGGCTTGGCACAGATAGACAGCCAAAAAAGGGACAAAAGCATATAAATTAGGAACAGAAGAATAGCTCACCATTTAAGAGAGTGACCTCCAAACCCTCCTCAAAGAGACTGACCAAAGGAAATACAAACTGCTGAGTCTGCATGGGAGGAAATGGCAACAAAATGTCCAGAGTCATGTGGAGGGAAGCAGCACTGGCATTGCGGCAACTCTCTCACACCCAGGCCTGCAATTAGTGCCTGAAAACGTCAATGACCTGCGCAGGGAAGGCAAGGTAACTCTCTCCCTTTTCTTCCTTGGATACCAGTACATTGTTAACTCTTAAAATCAAAAACTGCACAAGTAACCCTTCACACTGGATGAAGGAGGTACTATTTTGGGATCTTACAGTACACCTCCTCTAACAGCAGTTACGCAACCTTAAAATCTTCTCCTACACTTTAATAACAACAACTTGCATTTATATAGCACTTTTAACGTGGGTGTTGTCGGCGTACATATGGAACCTGATATAATTTCGGATGATGTCGCCGCAGGGCAGCATGTAGATGAGAAATGGGAGGGGGCCAAAGATGTATCCTTGGTGGACTCCAGAGGTTTTGGTATGGGAGCAGGAAGAGAAGCCATTGCAGCTGATTCTCTGGCTATGACTGGATGGATAGGAATGGAATCAGACGAGTGCAGTCCAAGCCAGCTGGATTACATACGAGAGGCGTTGGAGGAAGATGGTGTGGTCAACCTTGTCAAAGGCTGCAGACAGGTCAAGAAGGATGAGGATAGTTTACCACTGTCACATAGGATGTAATTTGTGACATTGATAAGGGCTGTTTCAGTACAGTGCCAGGGGCGGAAACCTGATTGAAGGGGTTCAAACATGGAGTTGCGGGAAACTTGGGCACGAATTTGGGAGGTGACAACATATTCAAGGACTTTAGGGAGGAAAGATAAGTTGGCCAAAAGCAAAATACTGTGGATGCTGGAAATCTGAAATAAAAAAGATAAATTGGCGATGTGGCAGTAGTTTGCAAGGACAGAAGGGTGGGTTTTTTGAGGAGGAGGGTAATGACGGCAAATTTGAAGGGGATGGGAAAAGTACCTGAGAAGAGGGAACCGTTAGCAATATCAGCTAACATGGGGATCAGGAAGGGAAGTTGCATGGTCAGCAGTTTGTAGGGAATAGGGTCGAGGAAGCAGGAGGTGGGTCTCATGGACAGGATGTACTCGGAGAGGGCATGAGGGGAGGTAGGAGAGAAACTAGAGACAGATGCAAGTTCAGGGCTAGGGCAGGGGGGTCCCTTAGGGGCAGTTTGGTTTGGTGGGCTAGGGGAAGAGAGAGAGACAGCTGAACGGATTATCTCAACTTTAGTGACAAAGTCCATGAGCTCCTCGCACCTGTGAGGGGAGAGGGGTTTAAGAAGATGATTTGTAGTTGAGAAGAGAAGCCAGGGATTATCTTTGCATTCCAGGATGGTCCTGGAATAGTGAGCAGTTTTGGCAGAGGAGAGCAGGACCCAATAGTGATTTATTTCGTCCAGCCAGATCTGTCAATGAATGGGTAAACCAGTTGTCCGCCATTAACGTTCAAGTTTGCATCCCTTGGACTTAACAGGGTGATACCAGTACATCTCCTGCATCAGCTCTCCAATGCCACCTAAAAGACAATCCTCAATTGCCCTTTTCACTTAATTCACTCAATTTTGTTACAGGAGAAATTTGCACACAATGCTTGCGAGAGGGAGATGACTGAAGGGGACACCCCTAATATCATAAAACTCACCCCTATGACGAGTAGGCTTGATGAGGAGACAATCTGATTTTGGCATGGGAGATGGAGGTGTTGGAAGCACAATGATATTGTCAGGTTAGTTGCTGCATACCTATACAGATACTGCAGTATCTCCGTGAAGCAGCACACAGCAAAAAACTTCCACACCCTTCTCTGTCTACTTAATCCCAAGAAAGTTATGTACACCCATTCTTAGCTTGTACCTTTCCTTCCCACAGATCTACCACAGCAATGGGAGGCAGAGGGTGCGGAACAGGTGGAAGATGATGATGAGGAGAGAAGGAACTTCTTCCTCGTTAAGTATGAGGATGACAAAGACGAGCAGGTTGGTGAGGGAGCCAAGGCTAAGACCACTCATGAGTCCTTGGATGAGCATCCAGTACCACTTTCCTCTGCCACAACCCCTACGATCTTGCCCCCTGTGTCACTTTTTTCACTCCCACACACCAGAACACATTCTTTCACCTGAAAGGAATTAGAGAGTGTTAGTGAGGATGCAGCACTTGGTGATTTACAGAGCACAAGGGATCCAGGAGAGGAGAGTGGGTGAGATGGTGCCATCTTCCCAGTGGAGACCAAAGAGAAGGCTACCAATGGCTTCAGAACTCATGGGTACTTGTCTGAAATGAAGGATGCTTGAACATCACATCTACCTGGAAGCTCTGATGTCAATCTGCAAGGATGTGCAGCTAACAGATGTAACTCTCCAGTCTACAGCCCTCATTTGGAACAATATCAGGGAAGCTTTTTCTTTGTTGCAGATATCAGCAGCTTTCTCCCAGGAGCAAGCTACCCTGAGAGGAGGGTCACCTCAGTCCCATGGGCCTTTTGTAGCACAGGCTCAGTCAGTTAACTCTTATGATACTGGCCCTCAGGTTGCACCTAGAAGAAGCACTAGAAGAAGAAAAATGTTTAGCCACCCAGTGGAAGCATGGTGTCAAAAAGGAAAAAGTCAGCTTGTATTCATTTTGAACATAATGAATGTGCCCATAAGTCGTGCTCTGGTGTTTATGGAGATTACAGCCATACAGGAAAGGGTGCAGTTATTTTGTGCTGACTTATTCAAACACGTGATTATTATTGACATGGTCATGCAGGGCACAGAGGTCTGAACAGCGACGGCAGTGCGGACCTGGGAGGAGCGGTGAGGCGGCAGCGGCGGTATAAAGAGAGCCTGAGGCGCAGGTAGGCCCCACAGCAGCAGCGGCGGCAGTGCGGACCTGGGAAGAGCGGCGAGGCGGCAGCAGTGGTATAAAGAGAGCCTGAGGCGCAGGTAGGCCCCACAGCAGCAGCAGCAGCGGTACCAACTCGGCACTGGCAGAATTTTCAAAGAGTGACATCAGAAGTCAAAAGTGACGTCGGCACAAGGGGAGGGAGCTGATTGATGAGTATCTGGTAAGTGTTTTTACTTGGCTTTCTTAAAGTTTTTAAGTTTATTCCAGCTAGGTTAGTAAATTAGAGGTTAATTAGAGGTATGGCAGGGCAGTTCACACCCATGGAATGCACATTCTGTGCCATGTCGGAAGTCCTGGACACCTCCCGTGGTCTGAACGACCACATGTGCAGGAAGTGTCTCCAGCTACTGCAGCTCGAGCACCGGGTTACAGAGCTTGAGTGGCGGCTGCAGTCACTGCTGTGCATCCGCAAGGCTGAGAGCTATGTGGATAGCACGTTTCGGGAGGTGGTCACCCTGCAGCTTAAGAGTGTGCAGGCAGAGAGGGAATGGGTGACCGTCAGACAGAAGAGGAGGACCAGGCAGGTAGTGCAGGAGTCCTCTGAGCCCATCTTGCTCACCAACCAGTATTCGGTGCTGAGTACTGGTGAGGGCGATGGTACCTCTGGGGAGTGCAGCCAGAGCCAAGTCCACAGCACCATGGAAGGCTCAGCTGCACAGGCGGGGGTGCGGGGGAGAGGAGAGGAAGAGCAATAGTGATAGGGGATTCAATAGTTAGGGGAGCAGACAGGCGTTTCGGCGGCCACAGACGCAACTCCAGGATGATATGTTGCCTCTCTGGTTCCAGGGTCAAAGATGTCACTGAACGGCTGCAGGGCATTCTGAGGGGGGAGGGTGAACAGCCAGAGGTTGTGGTCCATATCAGTACCAACGACATAGGTAGGAAGAGGGATGAGGTCCTGCAAGCAGAGCTTAGGGAGCTAGGAAAGAGGTTAAAAAGCAGGACCTCAAAGATAGTAATCTACGGATTACTACCAGTGCCACGTGCTAGTGAGTTCAGAAATAGGAAGATAGAGCAGATGAATGCGTGGCTGGAGAGATGGTGTAGGAGGGAGGGCTTTAGATTCCTGAGGAATTGGAACCGTTTCTGGGGGAGCTGGGACCTCTACAAGCCAGACGGGTTGCACCTCAACGGGAACGGGACCAATATCCTCGCGGGAGGGTTTGCTAGTGCTGTTGAGGAGGGTTTAAACTAGCTTGGCAGGGGGATGGGAACCTAAGTATAGAGTAAATAGGGAGGGAAGAAAAACTAGAATTGGAAAACAAAAACGTAGAAAGTAAATTGGAAGGACAGAGGAATCAAGGGCTAGATAGTAGTCAACAAGGCGGTTTGCCTGTACTAAATGGTATATACTTCAATGCAAGGAATATAGCGAACAAAGCAGATGAGCTGAGGGCACAGGTAGATACATGGGACTATGATATTATAGCTATTACAGAGACGTGGCTGAAAGAGGGGCAGGTATGACAGCTCAACATTCCTGGTTACAGGATTTTCAGACGGGATAGAGAGGGAGGTAAAAAGGGAGGGGGGGTCACGGTATTGATTAAAGAAATTATTACAGCTGTGAGGAGGGATGATATGTTGGAGGGATCATCAAACAAGGCCATATGGGTTGAATTGAAAAACAAAAAAGGGGCGATCACACCGCTGGGAGTGTACTACGGACCCCCAAACAGTGAGAGGAAGATAGAAGAACAAATATGTAGACAAATTTCTGAGAAGTGCAAAAACAATAGGGCGGTAATAGTAGGGGATTTCAACTACCCCAATATTAACTGGGATCAAATTAGTGTGAAGGGTATAGAAGGTGCGGAATTTCTAAAATGAATCTAGGAGAACTTTTTTAGCCAGTATGTACCAAGCCCAACAAGGGAGGGGGCGGTTCTGGACTTAGTTTTAGGGAATGAAGCTGGGCAGGTAGAAGGCGTATCAGTGGAGGAGCATTTTGGTGCTTGTGACCATAATTCTGTTAGATTTAAGGTAGTTATGGAAAAGGACAAGGATAGACCAGGAATAAAAATTCTAAATTGGGGAAAAGTAAATTTTGCTAAGCTCAGAGGGGATTTAGCCATAGTGGACTGGAAACAGCTACTTGAAGATAAATCAGTGTCAGAGCATTGGGAGGCATTCAAGGATGAGATCCGGAGGGTTCAGAACAAACATGTGCCCTTAAAGAAAAAGGTGGGACTAAAATCTAGAGCCCCCTGGATGTCTAGAGACATACAGGGTAGGATATAATGAAAAAAAGGGAGGCTTATGACAGATAACGAGGGCTAAATACCCCAGAATCTTTAGAGGAGTACAGAAAGTGCAGGGGTGCAATTAAAAATGATATTAGGAAAGCAAAGAGAGAGCATGAAAAATTCTTGGCAAGTAAAATCAAGGAAAACCCAAAGATGTTTTATAAATATATTAAGAGTAAGAGGATAACTAAAGAAAGGGTAGGGCCTATTAGAGATCATGAGGGTAATCTGTGTGTGGAGGTGGGAGACGTCAGTCGGGTTCTTAATGAATACTTTGCATCTATTTTCACAAAGGAGAGGGGCAAAGCAGACATTGCTATCCGGGGGGAGGAGTGTGAAATACTAGATGAAATAAACATAATGAGAGAGGAAGTATTAAGGGGTTTAGTAGCTTTAAAAGTGGATAAATCCCCAGGCCCGGATGAAATGTATCCCAGGCTGTTAAGCAAAGCAACAGAGGAAATAGCCCGAGGCCCTGACCATCATCTTTCAATCCTCTCTGGCTTCAGGTGTGGAGCCAGAGGACTGGAGGACTGCTAATGTGGTACCCTTGTTTAAAAAGGGAGAAAAGGATAGACCGAGTAATTACAGGCCAGTCAGCCTAACCTCGGTGGTGGGAAAATTATTGGAAAGATTTCTGAAGGACAGGATAAATCTTAATTTAGAAAGACACAGATTAATCAAGGATAGTCAGCATAGATTTGTTAAGGAAAGGTCATGTCTGACAAACGTGATTGAATTTTTTGAGGAGGTAACAAGGAGGGTAGATGAGGGTAGTGCGTTTGATGTAGTGTATATGGACTTTAGCAAGGCTTTTGATAATGTTCCACATGGCAGACTGGTCACGAAGTTAAAAGCCCATGGGATCCAGGGCAAAGTGTCAAGTTGGATTCAAAACTGGCTTGGAGACAGGAAGCAGAGGGTAATGGTTGATGGGTGTTTTTGTGACTGGAAGGCTGTTTCCAGTGGGGTTTCACAGGGCTCAGTACTAGGTCCCTTGCTTTTTGTTGTATATATCAACGATCTTGACTTGAATATAGGGGGTATGATTAAGAAGTTTGCAGATGATACTAAAATCGACTGTGTGGTTGATACTGAAGAAGGAAGCTGTAGACTGCAGGAAGATATCAATAAAGTGGTCAGGTGGACAGAACAGTGGCAAATGGAATTCAATCCGGAGAAGTGTGAAGTAATGCATTTGGGGAGGGCTAACAAGGAAATGGAACACACATTAAATGGTGGGACACTGAGTAGTGTAGAGGAACAAAGGGACCTTGGAGTGCATGTCCACAGATCCCTGAAGGTAACAGGCCAAGTAGATAAGGTGGTTAAGAAGGCATACGGAATGCTTGCCTTTATTAGCTGTGGCATAGAATACAAGAGCAGGGGGGGGTTATGCTTCAACTGTATAAAAAAACTAGTTAGGCCTCAGCTAGAGTACTGCGTGCAGTTCTGGTCACCACATTACAGGAAAGATGTGATTGCACTGGAGAGGGTACAGAGGAGATTTACAAGGATGTTGCCGGGAGTAGAGAATCTTAGCTATGAGGAAAGACTGGATAGGCTGGGTCTGTTATCCTTGGAACAGAGGAGGCTGAGGGGAGACCTGATTGAGGTGTATGAAATTATGAGGGGCATAGATAAAGTGGATAAAAAGGACCTATTTCCCTTAGCAGAGGGGTCAAAAACCAGGGGGCACCGATTTAAAGTAATTGGGGGAAGGTTTAGAGGGGATTTGAGGGGAAATTTCTTCACCCAGGGGGTTGTGGGGGTCTGGAACTCACTGCCTGAAAGGGTGGTAGAGGCAGGAACCCTAACCACATTTAAAAAGTATTTGGATGTGCACTTGGGATGCTCTAACCTGCAGGGCTATGACCAAGAGCTGGGAAGTGGGATTAGGCTGGATAGCTCTTTGTTGGCCGGCGCGGACACGATGGGCTGAAATGGCCTCCTTCCGTGCTGTAACTTTATGATTCTATGATTCTGATGTGCTGTAATGTTCTTGAATGGATTGAAAGATTAATCCTTTATTTGCAGGTGAGGGAGAAGGAGCGGTGACAAGTGTAGATTGTGTTAAACAGGTGAGAACACTTCACTGTTCAGTTGTGCTCCGATGGCCCCTTGCAGCAGTCACTAAGGAGTCCTCTGAGTGATAGTCATCTTTATCCATTCCTCCATGTAACTCTGCCTCCAAAGGAGCTAGGGCCAACTCCCCAGGTATTTTCAATCCCAGACCTTTTTGGATGGTGAAGTTGTGCAGGGCACAGCAGGCTACAACTATGGAGAACACAAGCTGGAGCTAAAGCATTCTGCAGAGCCCTTCCTGACCTGTCAAAAGTGAAAGTGTCCCTTAAAGACCTTGATGGTCCTCTCAAAGATGAGTGGTAGTACGTGCTCTGCTGCTGTTCTTTCAGTTCTTAGTGGGGTCATTAATCATGGCAGCAGCAGGTATGCCTTGTCATCCACAAGCCATCTTTCTCAAAAAATTCAGGAAGGGCTGAATTACAAAGGATACATGCATCATGATAACTTCCAGCAAATCATACAGGATCTTTTGCATATTGTCAAACACAATCTGTACATTTAGGCAGTAAAAGGTCTTTCTGTTGAGGTGGTTGACTGTAGGATCTCACTCTCTCAGTGGTCTCACATTTCCTCCAGCAGTCAGAAGGCTGTGTAGCCTAAATATGAAAAAAGATTGTTCCGAAAAAGTTGTTCCCAGCTGCAACAGTTACTATTCAAATTCGCAGCACTTTTCAGACTCAAAAACACCTCACTTCAACCAATCTCAGATGAGGAAAGCTTTCCAGAAAAACAATGATGGTTTCCATATTCAATTGATTGGTCATTTATTTTGCTAACTTACAGCATGCCACATGTGTGACAAATGAAACTTGCACTTTGAAATTTGTCATTGTTTAAGCTTTATATTTTGTAAAGTATTCTAAGTGGTCACACTAACTGCAATTCTTTTATTTGTGTTTATCTTAGAGCTCAAAAGCAAATAAAATTATCATTATGAACATTGGAAATGCTGAAAGGACTATACCAGTATTCAAGTTTGGAGGGAGGTTCTGAATATAAATTCTGAATTGTTACTAAAGTACTGCTGCAGGGATATTTAGTAAAGAAGGAAAGAGACAAAATAATTTCATTTTATCTTAAATGTTGCATATTTCTTGGCCCTCCTGACAAAACCCATACACTAAACAAATGTACTGTAAAGATGAAGAGACACTCCTCTATGTTACATGCAGAGATTTATTTATGTATATAACTGGTATGTGAAGGGAACACACTTATTTATTGATCTACCTGCAGTGGGTAAGGAAAACACATTTTACTTTGCAGAAACCAATCAAAAACATTTACCTCATGGTTTCTGAATGGATCAATTGTAGAAATGAAATATTACATGATACATGTGGATTTGAAATTGCTTGACACAAGTGAAAGCATGGG
Source organism: Somniosus microcephalus (assembly GCF_052327205.1). NCBI lineage: Eukaryota > Metazoa > Chordata > Chondrichthyes > Squaliformes > Somniosidae > Somniosus > Somniosus microcephalus. The sequence goes on along the minus strand of NC_140992.1, from coordinate 98,490,800 downwards.
GTAGAGTTTCCACTTTGGGAGCAATCGACGATCCAGGCACAAATTGCGCCTGTTTTGTGAAGTGCTTTTTTTTTCTCGAGTTTCCGTTCAAACTCATTTGCCCATCGCTGAACATAAAATCTGCCATGAGCCAGCACAATCAGCCAGTATTTTAAAATGTAATTTAAATAAAAATTTGCTTTAAAAATATTCCTTGATATAAGAATGGTAACTTAATGCAGTTTGTTTAATACAGCTGGAAATTGGTTTATCACAAAAAATAACCATTTGTAATCAGTGTCAATCCACTACCTGTGAATAACCTGATTTTAAATGACTGAAAATGAATTAAAAAAATACAGAACCATTTGCTAGATATATTGGGGTACAGTAGTCAGTTTCTTAGTAAATAAAAAATACATTCAGAATCTTTTAAAATTTTGCCGATTAGTGTCTTTGTGTCCAAAAGAACCAGCTTAATTTTGGATCCTCCTCGAAGGCCTGCAAACGAGTGCAAGTAGCGAAAACTCCCAATGGTGATTAATTCATGCTGGGGCATGGCCAGATTTGTGGGCGGGGCCGGCATCTAACGCAGTGTTTTTTAAACTAGCGTAAAAGATCTCAGAAACTCGATTTGGCGCTGAACATAATTTGTGCTTAAAATTCCGCGATCTTTTGCGGGGTTATGCCGATTTCGGGCGATTTGTGCCGAGAAAAACAGCGCAACCGAGCGGAAACTCTACCCTCACATCTATACTGAATAGCTGTCATTGCTCACAAGTTAGAGGATATACCAAGTCATGGGTATGTAGCTGTTATTTCATAAATAGTTGGAAAATGCTATATTTACACAATCATTTTACCGTGGATAACAGTTATTATGGATCCTCTGCTGCTTAGTGGGTAAATCCATTTCCTGGTGTGAAACTGTGCCAGAACATCTTAAGTTCAATTCCCAATCTGGGGTGAGTTAGTTGATCTCTGAAGGAACAGGCACTCTAGTTTTGTCTTCATGGCTATGTACGGTGAAGATACGATTGAGTTTGACTGTGATGAATTGTATAGCCTGCCAACATGCATGGTCCAGATTCACAAATGGAGATACTGGAGTCAGCATTTTCAGGAGAAAAAGGAAGAAATTGGGAAATTTAAGAAAAGCTGGTTACTAATCCACTGATTGTTGGTCCCACAAAATACAACAGACTCATTTTTTTTGCTTTGAAATTTTGAAAAAGAGATTTTGACATTTACATAGATTTGAAACCTTCATATTGTCACACAATATTGCCCATAACAAATGAGCCTCTAACATGTTATATAATGTATTAAATGCTAAAATAGAATAGGTGCTGTGGGTCAAAATAATTTCAACTCTCAAAATTTTCCACTTTATCGATATCACCAGATTCATAGAGCCACACCACCCCCCATGATTGGCAGTGGCAGTGAGAAGTTGTCAGAATCAATACATGATCCATCATGTATCAAAATATATACAATCTGATAGAGTAGAAGCTTACAGGGTAATTCCATGCTCCCAGTGGGGAAGCCGTGTTTGAAGGGAGTGCAGGTTGGAGATAGGGCTACAGAATTGTAGCCTTGATTCTCTGATATGCACTCTCCGACCACGACTTTTCATTGGGAGCACCCAAACATGGAATTATACCTTAAAGTTCTTCTTTCAAACTGTAGTTACAGCTGTGCCTTCCATATTGGCAGGCTTTACAGTGATGGATAGTAGTTTTTTTAAACTGAGAAATCTAGGTGACAAGCCACAGTGCAGGATACCTCAGGAGTTTTCAAATGTGGATGAGAAGATGAGATAAATCAAAAAGTAGTGGTTAGGTGATGCAAAGCATCAGTTTATAGATTCAGGAGGATGGAAAGACTAAAGGATGCAGGGACCACAAATTTTGAGATCTTAGGAGAGAATCAGGAGACGGCCTTGATTTCCATAGAGAGGATGTAGGGAGAAGGAGAGCATGTAGAATGGTATACAGTATTTGCAGGAGGAATAAGAGGAAGGTTCAGAAGAATTTATTTAAAATTTAACTTATTTGAAATCAAACTTGAACTATTGTGGTCAATGGGCTTCAAAAAGTTAATTCCATTACATTAATTTAATACCTCCTAGGTTAGAGAAGGGATCGTACCTTAATCATGATTATGTCTTTGCTTGTTTGGGGTTCTTTTTAGAAACGTGGTTATGCAGACATTTCCATCTGATGGGTTAACTGTTGCGAGAAAGAGAGCTTGAGTGAGAGATTTTGTGTTTATATAGTCCTTTGCAAATAAAGTGCCCGTTAACAGGTTACAGTTGAGTCCTAGTTTCACTGCTTGCAATTGCAAATTTTCATTGCAAGCAATGGCAAAACAAGGAGCAGTACAAGCATTTTTAGCAGTAGTTCTACATTAACTATGTGTTCGTTACCAGCAGTTTAATGACACAATATTTTCTACTTTTGGCAGCTAGTCAAATTAAAACAGAAAATAAACCAGTTGAAAGAGCTTATTGACCCAAAATTGAATAGTATTTTCACTGACATAGAACATTGTAAAGTGGTGGGGCAAAAGTGTACTAAGCCTAGCCATTGTTAGTTTTAGGTGCTGCACTTGGTGCTTTTTAAAGGCCAAACCTGATGACAAATACAGGGACATAAAATGCACAAGGAGTGAATGGAATTCAAATGTTATGTGTTTCATCTGATAATTTCACTATTGTAATCGCATAATCTCCTGAAGAATATATTCTATATATGGAAAATGCGTATATTAACTTGCCCACAGTGGAGCATCGGACCACAGATATGCATAATAAAGACAGACATAACAACAGTTGCAGAATTATTGGGCACATTCACTATTACACTGATCGTCAACATACTGAACTCACATCAAACAGAATGGAGAAAAGTTTCACTGGCAAGGACTTTAAACGTCCAGAATTTTCTGGGGTGGTAGCGGGACAGGAACCTGCTGTCATCTCGCTCCCACGTGCCTTTCCCCCCAGGCGCGTCTGTCATCGTGGAGCCGACCTGACCGGCAGCGGCGGGGGACCCAATTGAGATGATTATCAGGTAGTTTACAGGCACTAAAGAGCCTTTTTCCACTTTTTAAATTTCCCTGCATGGTCACGGGATTCACGCAGCTCGGGAACCACGTCTGTCAACCTGGGGCGGGAGTTCAGTGGCCAATGCTCCAGCTGATTTACTTGACAGCATGAAATATACAGTAAAAGCTCCCACCTGACAGATGATCACTTTCCTCAGGCAGAAGCTGTTGCCCAGTCATTTCCAGCACAGATTCTGCAGGCTGCAAGTATTTCCAACAAAGTCTCCATCCAGTGTCACCTCATTGGAAGAACCTTTCTCACCATTGACAGAATGCTTTTGTCATCTGTAGGCTGCAAGTCTTTCCAGCAAAGTCTTCATCCATTGTCACCTCATTCGCAGAATGCTTCTGTCATCTGTACTTCACCTGCCATCTATTCCATCAACATGGGTGCTGTTTATACTGTACCTTGGTCCTCAGAATCAGACCACGATGAATCCCAACACCAGCAGCACCAGGCACACCAGCAACACCAACAACAACACCAACCTTCTCTGCAATCACTTGATGCTGCACAGGACAGAGGGCTTCAGCACCCGACCACATTGCTGCCCGGGAGGCCAGAGATGGCCTTATCTTGGCCAGATTTAGTTAACTTTATGCTGTACATCCATATGGCTGCCACATGATGCACCAGATTGGCATCACCCCACACCAGAACCATAAAGCATCCCTACAATGACCAAGCCATTCCTTTCACACATCACCATTGTGTTGGGTACCGTTATGTCTCACCATTCACTGCAACTCACTAAGCCACTTCCAAAGGTGCACACAAATCTGTCCAAGACCAGAAAGTGTTGAAAATAAAGATTTTTATGTTTGACACCACATTAACAGAAACTTTACATAAACATTGGATAAAACACCCAAGTGGCTACTCTTGAGTGTTGTCAGTTGGTATGATTGCACTAGGGTGAGTGTGAGGGGTGGCTAGTGAGATGGGGATGTGATAATGTAGATAGAGAGGGATGGGTGGATGTGCAAGATATGTTGGTGTGAGTAAGGATGTGCAGGAGTAGGGTAGGGAAGGCAGAGTGATGGGAATGTGAGGAAAGGCACAACAGGATGCAGTTGAGTGTGGCTTTGGACTAACGTTTCCTGATCTAATGAGATCATTGAAACGTTTGTGACACTGCACCCAGGTCCTCCTGAACACATCCCTGTTTGTAACCTCCTCTGCAATCTGAACCCAGGCTGTCTTGGTCTCCTGGGGAGGTCTCTTCCACCCATCGGAAGAGGACCTCCCTGCATGCTCTGACTCCCTCCATAAGCATATGGAGGGAGTCATCGGAGAACCTGGGTGCAACCCTCTGCCTCGGTGCATTGTCAGTGTTTTAACCTTCAAATGTAATGTGGTCATGGTCCCATTAAGGATCCCGGCTGAAAACGCATCATGAATGACGTCCCCAGACAGCTCCATCTAATTGGGCCGGGTAATGCGCTGGACGGGCTTAATCGGCCCCATTAAGGTAAGTTCATTTTCAACAGCAGATGGAACCAGTAGCGGGGTCGCCACCTGCCAAGGACACCGGCCACACTGGACCTGCCCAGCTTGGCAAAATTCCGGCCATTGTGTTTTATCTGCCTATGGATTATCAGAAAATTTTAAAGGGTTGTAAATATATAAATATTACTGAAACACTGACAGAGCAAAAGTTACTGCGCCCCCCACCTGTGCAGGTAATCAGATGAGCCCAGGCATCATTGAAATTGAATCTATTACAATACAACTACTTAATCAGGTTGCTGGGGGGTTGGAGCGGGGGAGAGATCACCTATCAGTTCCAAAACTTCTCAAGGCAAATATGACATTCAGTGATATTTCGGGCCAGATATAAATACTGAAAATATTTGTTTTGCCTTAGGGATATAGAGAAGATTTCCTAAGGTGTTGCAGTTTAATGTAATGTATGTACCTTTAAGAGAGGAACTATCTTTTACAGCCCCTGTATACTGCAGTACCAGTAGTGACCACACCTGTATATAACACCGTGTAGTAATTTGTACAGTTAGTTCCAGCATATCCTCTATTCAGTAAATGCCTGTTATTACCGTTCTCCTGCAGTCCGTGTGTTATTTATACGCGGACACTACAGTGGCGACGAGCAGGTTCGAACTCACCTGCAGTACTGCATCACCTCACGGGGATCCATCCCTGAAAAGAAGCTTCTTGGAGGTCGAAGCCAGAGCAACGGGCGTCGACCGCGGGCAACCGCCCAGTGATCCATCGGAGTTCAGAGAATCGCAGGGGAGGCTGTGGAGAGCTGGGCTTGGTTCTCCAGTCAAGGTGTTCCAGCAAATCGGGCTGGTAGCAGGTAGTGCGCTGACCCTTCCCGGACTGTGGCGGGCTAGAGCTCGATCGAGCGGCTCTGCAAGGGGGCCGAGCAGCGTTGTCGGGAAGAAAAAGAGAGAGAGGGTGGAGTGCACAGTGCTCAAGAGCCGGGCAGTGTTAAAAAGGGGGAAGGAAAAGAGACGTGCAGTGGACAGCGTCGAAGAAGAATAAAACTAAGAAAATTAATTAACAAAAGAGAGACGCGCAGAAAGCCGCGAGGCGCCGCCATTACTACTTAGAACACTAGAAGCAGCGTTGGCAGCAGCGGGGGAAGAAGGAAAAGTGCGGGAGGCGCCATTTTAAACCACCCAAGATGCCGAAGAGTGGCAGCATCACAGCTTTCGACAACGAAATAGAAGACTGGACCACGTATGTGGAAAGAATTGAAGTGTACTGCAAGGCAAATGAGGTGGCCAATGAAAAGAAGGCGTCAGTATTACTGAATTTGATGGGTGCGAGAATGTACGGCCTATTGCGGAATTTAATTACCCCAGCTAAACCAATGGAGAAAAGCTTTGAAGAGATTGTCAATATCTTACAGGAACATCTAAACCCTACACTGCTGCTGATAGCAGAAAGATTCAAGTTCCATCGAAGAAACCAGCACAAAGACGAAAGTAATGCTGACTATCTTACAGAACTACGCAAGTTATCGAAACACTGCCAGTTCGGAGCAGGACTGGCAGATACCTTAAGGGATAAGTTTGTCTGCGGGCTCCAGAGTGAAGGAACCCAGAAATGACTACTTTCGGAAAAGGACCTTACGCTAGAAAAGGCTTTCAGCGTTGCAGTATCCTACGAAGCAGCAGCACGGGGAGCTGCGGAAATACAACAGAAACCGCAAGAATATAGCACCAATGAAATGGCATATGGAGCAGAAAAGTGCTATCGCTGCGGCAGAACAACCCATGACCAGAAGGATTGCTGGTTTAAGGACAAAGTATGCAGGCAATGTGGAAAAGTGGGACACATAGCACGAGTCCGCAGGTCAGGAAAGAAAACCAACACTAAAAGAACTACTAAGGAAAAGTACAAGAAAGTACAAAAGATGACGGACAGTAGTTCAGAAGATCAGAAGAGTGATAATGACTCCGGGAGCAGGAGACTAAGTTGTCTAAAGTTACACAACATGATCGCAAAGGAGGATCACCGAACCATTTGGGTCACCCTCATGATAGCAGGGTCCCAAGTAAAGATGGAATTGGACACAGGATCAGCCCTAACAGTCATGAATCGATGAGACTACGAGCGGCTATTCTCACACATACCCTTGAAGGACACGTCCATTGTCTTGAAGACATATACGGGGCATAAAGTCTACCCCAGAGGAAAAATAAGGGTGCCCGTTAAATACAACGGCAAGGAAACACAGAAACTGTATCTATATATACTACAAGATGGAGGACCACCATTATTGGGACGTGAATGGATCCGAAAAATACAATTGGATTGGCATTCCATTCAGGCGCTAACTGTGGCTGACAAAAAGGATGACGACATCACACCTGGACGACTGTCAAAAATTCTAACTGACGCGAAAGAGGTGTTCCAGCAAGGACTTGGGACTCTAAAAGGCGTAACGGCAACGATAAAAATTGAAGATAACGCAAACCCAAAAATTTTAAGGCCAGACCGGTACCGTATGCGATCCGCCCAGCCGTCGAAGCAGAGCTGGAGAGTCTGGAGCGTTCGGGTGTGCTGTCCAAGGTGGACTGGAGCGAGTGGACCACACCCATCATTCCTGTAATGAAGAAATCATTGAGCAGCACGCCTGGGGAGCTGAAGAAGGTTTGCATCTGTGGGGACTTTAAGGTAATTGTGAACCCAGTCCTTCACACAGTACAATATCCACTTCCACGGATAGAAGATATTTTCGCCTCACTATCTGGAGGGAAACGCTTTACGAAGATTGATCTGGCCCAAGCGTGTCTACAAATGGAGGTAGAAGAAGCATCTAGAAAATACCTCACGATAAACACTCACAAAGGTCTTTACCAGTACAACCGACTGGTATTCGGGGTAGCATCAGCTCCGGCTATTTGGCAGAGGGCAATGGAACAAGTCCTGCAAGGGATCCCGGGGACCCAGTGTTATTTGGATGACATCCTGGTTATGGGCGAAAATGACAGCGAACACCTTGCCAACCTGGAGCAGGTGCTCACGAGATTACAGGAATATGGGCTACGAGCCAACCGCCCCAAATGCGAGTTTTTCAGGAAACAAATCTCGTATTGTGGCCATGTGATTGATGAAGAGGGGTTACATAAGTCCCCAGACAAGATTGAGGCAGTAGTCAAGGCTCCAGCACCGGAAAATGTGTCGCAACTGAGGTCCTTCCTTGGGTTGGTGAACTACTACCATAAGTTCTTGCCAAATTTGTCTACAATTCTGCACCCACTGAATGCCCTGCTGCAAACTGGAGTAGCATGGAAATGGAGTGATGAGTGTAAGCGTGCCTTTCAGAAATGTAAATGCCTAATCACTTCAAAAGAAGTATTGGCTGACTACAATCCAACACTACCGATTCGGTTGGCATGTGATGCATCTCCCTACGGCATTGGAGCGGTGCTGTCGCACAAATTCCTTGACAGTTCAGAGAGGCCAATAGCCTTTGCGTCACGCTCGTTAACCTCAGCCGAGCGTAACTACGCCCAGATTGACAGGGAGGCCCTCAGCCTGGTGTGGGGGGTGAAGAAGTTCAATCACTATCTGCACGGGCAGAAATTCACCTTACTGACTGATCACCAGCCTCTTGTCTCCATTTTTAACCCAAAGAAGGGCGTTCCGGTGATGACGGCGCAACGGCTGCAAAGATGGTCCCTTTTTCTAGGGGCACATCAATACGAAATACAATATCAGGGCACGAAACAGCATGGAAACGCTGATGGGCTGTCGCGCCTGCCGCTGCCTATGGTGGAGGAAGCACCTGCAGTGGACCCTGTTGAGATATTCCATTTGACCATAGTCAAATGTCTACCTGTTACAAACTCAAGTATAGAGAAGGAAACCCAAAATGACCCGACACTCTCTCTGGTCTATGATTTGACGGTGAAGGGATGGCCAGCACATGGTGACTCACTGTTGCCAGCATTCTCGCCAAGGAGAGAACAGCTGTCAGTGTGCCGGGGGACCTTGATGTGTGGATCCCGAGTGGTAATTCCACCCAAGTTGAGAGATAGAGTGCTCAATGAGCTTCATGAGGGTCATCTGGGAGGGGTAAAAATGAAGAGCCTAGCCAAGGCATTTGTGTGGTGGCCGGGAATCGATAAAGAAATCGAGGAAATGACCAAGAGCTGCACAGGATGCCAGAAAGTCCAAAACGCTCCACCACAGGCCCCACTACACCCATGGGAGTGGCCCTCATCTCCATGGCAACGGGTACACATTGATTTTGCTGGTCCATTTATGGACTCAATGTTTTTAATCGCCGTGGATGCACATTCGAAATGGCCAGAGGTCATCAAAATGTCCTCCACCACCACGGAGAAAACTATTGCAGTCCTTAGGACCATCTTCACCAGGAATGGCTTGCCAGAACAGATTTGCTCCGACAATGGACCACAGTTTGTGTCCGAGGATTTCCAGAGGTTTTTGAGGAATAATGGGGTAAAGCATTACACATCCGCCCCATATCATCCAGCCACAAATGGATTGGCTGAGAGGTTTGTTCAAACCTTTAAAAAAGCAATAAAAGCGATGTATAATGACAACATACCACTGCAACACAAGGTGGATAATTTCTTGTTTGCTTACCGGAATGCGACACATGCAGTCACCAACCAAGCTCCAGCCATGATGTTCTTTAACCGAAGTTTAAGATGTCGCCTGGATTTGCTCAAACCAAACATAAGACGAGATGTTGAGTATAAGCAACTCCAGCACATCAATGAGAAGCCAACCAGGAGCTTTAAGATAGGGCAACCAGTCTTGGCCCGCGACTACCGAACAGAAAAATGGCAGCCAGGAACGATGTGCACACGGCAGGGACCACTAATGTACACAGTGGACGTTGGAGAGAGCATCGTGAGACGCCATGGTGACCAGATTCTAGAGTCACAGGAACAAGTCAAACCCATGCCACGATCATACGCACCTGGTGATGAACCCAAAGTACAGATTGCGTCTACCTCAGAATCAGTGGTATTGGAAGCTGACGAACCAACCAATGACAATGAGCCAGAATCGACTCCGCCGCAAGAACAGGATACTCGAGAACGGCGCTATCCAGACAGGATCAGGAAACCTCCTCAAAGACTGAATTTATAAATGATTACTTTCAGCTTATGTATATAGTACAAAGAAAATTGTAATTGTAATTAGTTATTATTTAATTGTTAAATGAACATTATGTACTGTTTATCTAAAAGGGGAGGAATTGTAATGTATGTACCTTTAAGAGAGGAACTATCTTTTACAGCCCCTGTATACTGCAGTACCAGTAGTGACCACACCTGTATATAACACCGTGTAGTAATTTGTACAGTTAGTTCCAGCATACCCTCTGTTCAGTAAACACCTGTTATTACCGTTCTCCTGCAGTCCGTGTGTTATTTATATGTGGACACTACATTTAATGAGCAAGTCATGCCTCTGTAATCTTGTACTGTGGTGTTTAAATCAGTTTGAGGTAGCATTTAAAAAATAGCTTCACAATAGCAGTTAAAATGGCAGTGGGTGGGTGTGCATCAGGAACGCAGCAGTAAGTACTATTGTAACCACCCAGCCGCCCCATTCCCGTTGGGCGGGTAGGGTTAAAATTGTAGCTAACATCTATATTCTAGGGCTATTATATCAAAAGAGGCTAGGCCAATTTCTGTGAGTGAAACTGGTTATTAACACTATGTGCATGATGACAGAAAGAAACTGATAACATGATACGTTGTGGACAAAAACGCTTCATTTTGGTCATGACGGGTAGAAATCCTGTCAGTTCTGCTATTTTTCTTACAGAAAGTTTTTTTTACAATCTGCATATGGTTAAGATTCTGGTGCATGGTATGAGATAGTAAACAGGCATTTAAATTGCTGTTGATATGAATTCAGCAGATGCATATTGTCCATTATCTGCGATTATTAAATCACCAATATGGTTCTTGACTTTATCCCCACTTCTGACACCACATGCCACACAACTTTCAAGACAGATCCATTACACCCACCCCCCACCCCCCTGCACCATACTTGCTATACCCTCTATTTAGTGGTGGGTTTCACTTCTGACCATTAGAGGGTATTTCATCATTCTCTTATGCTAGTCACAGTGGTCTACAGCAGGGGTGTCCAAGCTTTTGTCCTAATGTACCTACATAGGTGAATATAATAGTGCCTTGCGGGCCACATATAAAGTTTAAATCCACGTTCCCATAAATTTGTATATATCTGAAGTAAATACCAGCAGATCTTGGTGTTCTGATTTAGGATTTATCCACCATTGAGGCAACAGTGTTAAGAACAGCTCTGTCCAAATTTCCAGGTGCACAAACAAGATAAACACCAGCAAATAAGAAATATGTATAAATAGAACTGAGCAGCCTGGGCTTTGAGTGCCAGATTGCTAGTGCGAAGGCCGCAAGTTGAAGCAACTTTCCCGGATCTCCTTGCCCCCTCAATTGTCCAAATTCACACGTTCCACTGCTGGTGCGATACACTGAGCATTCTCTTTAGTGTTTGTGTGTCTATTAAAGTGATCAGTGGGTGATCAGCATTAGCTGCTGAGTTGTGCGTTAGTTATTAAATGCCCAGCATCCAAGAAAACACAATGAGTAGGCTACCAAATTTTTTAGCAGTTATAGTATACAGCCCACTGTTTCTCTACAAATCTATGATAGCAAAATACTGCAGATGCTGGAAATCTGAAATAACAACAGAAAATGCTGGAAAAACTCAGCAGGCCAGGCAACATCTGTGGAGAGAAAATAGAGTCAACGTTTCGGGTGAAAACCCTTTGTCAAGACTAAAGAAGCACAGGAAATGAAATAGATTAAGAGACCAGGCTGGGAGAGAACAAAAGAGAAGAGACATTAAGAGGTATTCAAAACGAGACGAGATGGTGATAGGACTAGTGGAGATAAAAGACGGCTCTAGATTAGGCGTGAAATGCGCTGGCAGAATAGGAGACAGCTGCCTTGTGGGAGAGAGAAAAAAAAAGAAGCAAGGTGGTGGGGGTGGGGGGAGGCCAAAACAAAGGTGTGGATAAAAAATATAAGTAAAAATGTAATAGGGGCCGAGGTTATGATCTGAAATTGTTGAACTCGATATTGAGTCCGGAAGGCTGTAAAGTGCCTAATCGGAAGATGAGGTGCTGTTTCTCGAGTTTACGGTGAGCTTCCGTGGAACAGTGCAAGAGGCCAAGGACGGTGACGATTGCTATCATTCTCTACAAATCTTGCAGCTTGTGAAAATCTCTTTATAATGATGGAAGCTTGATCTGATGGAATGTTGCTCTGTCAAACCATTTCATAATTTGCTGCCATTGATTATTTTTTTCTTCGCATACTTTCAGTGAAACCCTGTTGGAATTACCCCCATTGAGAGCCTGTGAAAGAATAAAAAACAAAAGGTAATAATGATCTAAAAGATTGTGCTTTGAACATAACATGCATGAGTACATCCATGCTGAAACCAATTTGCGTCAACATTAAGGTCAAAGGTTAATAATTGAAGCACCCTGGTACTGCAACCTTAGCTCAGCTGCAATGTATTATGCTTTTCCCCTTTCTAGTTTCCACAAGCAAGCACATTGCCACAAAGGCCTTTCTCTGTATATCTAAAATGACCAGTCATCACTTGGTTAAATGAGCAACGGGAGGCCTTCAAACAGGAGATAGTTCGGGAACAGACTAGACACATTCCCATGAGGGGGAAAGGAAAGGCATCCAAATCTAGAGCTCCCTGGATGACTGGAGATTTAAAGGTTAAAATGAAAGAGAAAAAGGAGGCTTCTGATAAATGTGAGGTTCATAATTCAGTAGGGAACCAAGCTGAATACAAAAAGTACAGGGGTGAAGTGAAAAAGAAAATAAGAACAAAGAGGGCGCATGAGGATAGATTAGTGGGTAACAAAACAGGGAACCTAAATGTCTTTTATAAATATATAAATAGTAAAAGGGTAGTTAAAGGAAGGGTGGGGCTGACCAGGGACCAAAAAGGAGATCTTTTTGTGGAGGCAGAGGGCATGGCTGTGGTACTAAATGAGTACTTTGCATCGGCCTTCATTAGAGAAGAAGATGCTGCCAATGTCACAGTAAAGAAAGAGGTAGTAGAGAAATTAAATAGGATAAAAATAGATAAAGAGGGGGTACTTAAAAGGCTGGCAGCGCTCAAAGTATAAAAGTCATCCTTTGTTGCTGAGGGAAATAAGGGTGGAAATTACAGAGGCTCTGCCTACAATCTTCCAATCCTCCTTAGATATGGGAGTGGTCCCAGAGGACTGGAGAATTGAAAATGATACAACCCTGTTCAAAAAAGGGCAGAGGGATAAACCCGGCAATTACAGGTCAGTCAGCCTAAAGTTGGTGGTGGGGAAACCTTTAGAGACATTAATCTGGGACAAAATAATTGGCACTTGGAAAAATATGGGCTAATGAAAGCCAGCATGGATTTGTTAATAATTGTGATTACAGAGACATGGCTGCAGGGTGACCAAGGCTGGGAGCTGAATATCCAAGGATATTCGATATTTAGGAAGGACAGGCAAAAAGGAAAAGGAGGTAGGGTGGCGTTATTAGTAAAGAATGAAATCAGAGCAATAGTGAGAAAGGAAATTGGCTCAGAAAATAAAGATGTAGAACCTGTCTGGGTGGAGCTAAGAAGCACCAAGGGGCAGAAAACATTGGTGGGAGTTGTCTATAGGCCTCCAAACAGTAGTGGTAATGTAGGGGATGGCATCAAACAGGAAATTAGAGATGCATGTAACAAGGGTACTACAGTAATCATGGGTGACTTTAATCTACATATAGACTGGCCAAACCAAATTAGCAAAAATACTGTGGAGGATTAATTCCTGGAGTGTCTACGAGATGGTTTTTTAGACGAGTACGTTGAGGAACCAACTAGGGAACAGGCTATCCTAGATTGGGTATTGTGCAATGAGAAGGGGTTAATTAATAATCTTGTGCGGGGTCCTTTAGGGAAGAGTGACCATAACATGTTAGAATTCTTCATTAAGATGGAAAGTGCTGAAGCCCAATCCGAAACTAGGGTCCTAAATCTAAACAAAGGAAACTATGAAGGTATGAGGAGTGAGTTGGCTATGATAGATTGGGGAGCTTCATTAAAAGGCATGATGGTGGATAGGCAATGGCTAACATTTAAGGAACGAATGCATGAATTGCAACAGTTATACATTCCTTTCTGGTGCAAAAACACAAAAGGAAACGGCCCAACCATGGCTAACAAAAAAAATTAAGGGTAGTGTTAGACCCAAAGAGGAGTCATATAAAGTTGCCAGAAAAAGTAGCAAGCCTGAGGATTGGGAGCAGTTTAGAGTTCAGCAAAAAAGGACCAAGAGATTGATTAAGAGGGGAAAGATAGAGTATGAGAGTAAACTTGTGATATACCTATCAATTCATCCAATGAAAAGCGACGAGTTAAGAAAGTAACTATAGGTTTTTATTGGCTAAATAACAGAGCCCACCCTCGTGGGTGATCGGATACAACAAGGAGGAATGCCAGCCAGTCGACTACCTTTATACCTGGGCAGGTAGGTGGAGTCATGGGCGGAGTCAGCAGTGGTCAGCCCAGGTATAACAGCGTGACAAGAGGCGACCTCGTATAGTGATACAACAGTGTGAACAGTGCTAACCATAGAGTAACGATATAACAGTGATAACTATAGTGTAACGATAGTGAACGATAAAAGTGGTTTACCACATTCACCCCTTGTTTAGATTTGAGTCCGGCGGGGTGAAGTGTACTACCAGTTCTGGTATGTCAGTCTGTCCGGAGGCCTCGTAAGCCTTTCTGATCGTCGCAGCGGCGGTGTTGCATTATCCGGTGTTAATGCTGGTGTCTGCGTGGTCAGCGAAGGCTCGTGGGGTTCCGGCATGCCGTCTACCTGGGCTGGAATTGGGGGGGTGGTGGGGGGGGGTGAAGGTGGTGTCTCCGGAGTGCCCGAGGGTGCAAGGTCTCGTAAGGAGACTGTGTCCTCCCGCCCGTCTGGGTATGCCACATAGGCGTACTGGGGGTTGGCGTGCAGGAGGTCCACCCTCTCGACCAGGGGGTCCGTTTTATGGGCCCTCACGTGCTTTCACAGCAAGAAGGGCCCCGGAGAGGTCAGCCAGGTTGGTAGCGTGGTTCCCGTGGTCGACTTCCTGGGGAAAACAAACATTCGTTCGTGGGGGGTGGCGTTAATGGCAGTGCAAAGTAGTGACCGGATGGAATGCAGCGCTGCCGGGAGGGCTTCCTGCCAACGGGAGGTTGGGAGGCCCTTAGACTTTAAGGCTAAGAGGACGGCCTTCCATACCGTCGCGTTCTCTCTTTCCACCTGGCCGTTCCCTCGGGGGTTGTAGCTGGTGGTCCTGCTTGCAGCAATACGTCTCGCTAGTAGGAACTGACGGAGTTCCTCGCTCATGAAGGAGGAGCCCCAGTCACTATGTATATAGCTTGGGAACCCGAACAAGGCGAGGAGGTCGTTCAGGCATTTAATGACCGTGGTACTGGTCATGTCTGGGCAGGGGAAGGCAAAGGGGAAATGGGAGTACTCATCAACAATGTTGAGGAAGTACACATTACGGTCAGAGGACGGGAGAGGCCCCTTAAAGTCGATGCTCAGGCGCTCGAAGGGGCGGGTGGCCTTGATCAGGCTTGCTCTGTCCGGCCTAAAGAAGTGCGGTTTGCACTCGGCACAGGTCTGGCAGTTCCTGGTCATGGTCCTGACCTCCTCGATGGAGTAGGGCAGGTTGCGGGCCTTAATGAAGTGGTAAAGTCTGGTGACCCCGGGGTGGCAGAGGTCGTTGTGGAGGGTCTGAAGTCTATCACTTTGCGCGCTGGCGCATGTAATTCGTGACAGAGCATCGGGGGGTTCGTTCAGCTTACCTGGCCGGTACAAGATATCATAATCATAGGTGGAGAGCTCGATTCTCCACCTCAAGATCTTGTCATTCTTGATTTTGCCCCTCAGCTTGTTATTAAACATAAAAGCGACCGAACGTTGGTCGGTGAGGAGGGTAAATCGTTTGCCTGCCAGGTAATGCCTCCAGCGTCGTACCGCCTCCACAATCGCCTGGGCCTCCTTCTCGACCGACGAGTGTTGGATCTCAGGGCCCTGTAGGGTCCTTGAGAAGAAGGCCACCGGTCTCCCCTCCTGGTTAAGGGTGGCGGCTAGGGCGAAGTCGGATGCATCGCTCTCGACTTGGAAGGGGATGGACTCATCCACTGCGTGCATTGTGGCCTTGGCAATGTCTCCCTTAATGAGGGAGAAGGCTGCGCATGCTTCCTCCGTAAGGGGGAAGGATGTGGACTTCATGAGGGGTCTGGCTTTGTCCGCATAATTGGGCACCCATTGGGCATAGTAGGCGAAGAGCCCCAGGGTTCTCTTCAGTGCCTTTGGACAGTGGGGGAGGGGTAGCTCCATGAGGGGGAGCATTCTTTCGGGGTCGGGGCCGATGACTCCGTTCTCTACTACACAGCCGAGGATGGCAAGGCGCGAGGTGTTAAACACACATTTATCCTTATTGTAGGTGAGGTTCAGCCGTTGGGCCGTACGGAGAAATCTCTCCAGATTAACATCGTGGTCCTGCCGGTCGCGGCCACAGATGGTGACGTTATCTAGATAGGGGAACGTGGCGTGCAGCCCGTTCTGGTCAACCATCCGGTCCATCTCCCTTTGGAAGACCGAAACCCCGTTGGTGACGCCGAAGGGAACCCTAAGGAAGTGGTAGAGGCGGCCGTTCGCCTCGAAGGCTGTATACTGGCGATCCTCAGGGCGGATAGGGAGTTGGTGATAGGCCGACTTAAGGTCGATGGTGGAGAATACCCGGTACTGCGCAACCTGATTGACCATATCAGATATGCGGGGAAGGGGGTATGCGTCCAGCTGGGTGTACCTGTTTATGGTCTGGCTGTAGTCGATGACCAGGCAGTTTTTATTGCCGGTCTTAACGACCACGACCTGGGCACGCCAGGGGCTGGTGCTCCCCTCGATGATGCCCTCCTTCAGGAGACGCTGCACCTCAGAGCTAATGAAAGCTCTGTCCCTGGCGCTGTACCGCCTGCTCTTGGTAGCGACGGGTTTGCAGTCGGGGGTGAGGTTAGCGAACAGGGAAGGTGGCGGGACCTTGAGGGTGGATAGGCCGCAGGTGTTGCGCGGTGGGCGGTTTAAAATCTGCTGGTTATCGACTGTGAGTGGGGGGAGGGGTCCGCCGTATGCTAGCGTGACGCTTTGGAGGTGGGATTGGAAGTCTAGGCCTAGTAGGACGGCAGCGCATAGCTGGGGCAGGACGAGGAGTTTAAAATTTTTATACTCCGTGCCCTTAACCGACAGGGTCACAACGCAGTAGCCGCTGATGTCCGTGGCGTGGGACCTCGATGCCATCGAGATCCGGTTGCGCGTTGGCCGGACAGTGAGGGAGTAGTGGCTCACCGTGTCTGGGTGGATGAAACTCTCCGTGCTTCCGCTGTCGAACAGGCAGGTCATGGCGTGGCCGTTCACTTTGATGTCCATCATGGACTTGGACAGGTGATGCGGGTGGGCTTGATCCAGTGTGACGGAGGCTAGTGTATAGCTGAGCGAGTCGCTGTAGTCTGCGGGTGAGGCGGTGGTCGGGTCTGGAGTCACGGTGACGGTCGAGCGTGGTGGGTAAAATGGCGGCGCCCACGAGGTAGGACAAAATGGCGGAGAAGATGGCTGCCCCCACAACTCACATGAGGCACTGCTGGTGTCGGTTGCCTGGATCAAAGATGGCCACCCCCATGACTCACATGTGGGGATGCTGGCCTCTGTGGCCTTGATGGAAGATGGCCGCCCCCACAGCTCGCATGAGGCACTGCTGGCCTCCGTTGATCCCCCTCTGCAGGCCTTTGCAAAGTGGCCTTTCTTCATGCATCTCGAGCAGGTCGCGTTTCTGGCTGGGCAGCGCGCCCTCGGGTGTTTCGCCTGGCCGCAGAAGAAGCAGCCGGCGGCCCGATCGCGGGGGTCCGATGTCGCAGCCGGTACCGGGGGTGGCGGTCCCGATCGGGTCCGGGACGCCGACGCTGAGGTAGGTCCCGGGGGGGTGCTGCGGGGGGTATTGCTGTCGGGGTCGGTCCCAAGTCCCAGGGTCGCGAGTTACAGTACCTTGAATATGCCTCGAGGTCCCGATGGGCCACTTCTAGGGAGCGAGCGAGGGCTGCAGCTTTGTCCAGGTCGAGGTCCTTTGCTTCAAGTAGTCTTTGCCGTGAGTAGTCGGACCGCAGGCCTTTCACGAAGGCATCGCGGACGTTGTCTTCAGTATTTTCTGCCGCCGTTACTGCTTTAAAGTTACAGTCTCTGCCGAGTGCTTGTAGCACCCGTAAAAATTCATCCACAGGCTCTCCTGGCTGTTGCGGGCGGGATCTTAGGAGGTGTCTGGCATACATGGAATTTACCGGGCTCTGGTACTGTCGTTTCAGCCGGTTGATGGCGTCCTCCTATGTTTTAAGGTCCCGGATGAGTGCGAATACTTTAGGGCTCACTTGGGCGGTCAGAACGCTTAGCTTGGATTTCTGAGGCACGCCGGATTCTCCCAGGTAGGACTCGAAACAGCTCAGCCAGTGTTCGAAGTCGAGGGCTGAGTTTGCTGCCTGTGGGTTTAAATCCAGGTACGGTGGTCGGAGGGCTCGCAGCCAAGCCGGCTGCTGTGGCTGTTGTAGCTCGGCGTCTGATGGCTGCTGTGGCTGTTGTAGCTGGGCGTCTGGCTGGTCTGGCTCGGTAGACATTTTAAAATTTAGCCAATAAAATTGATATACCTATCAATTCATCCAATGAAAAGCGACGAGTTAAGAAAGTAACTATAGGTTTTTATTGGCTAAATAACAGAGCCCACCCTCGTGGGTGATCGGATACAACAAGGAGGAATGCCAGCCAGTCGACTACCTTTATACCTGGGCAGGTAAGTGGAGTCATGGGCGGAGTCAGCAGTGGTCAGCCCAGGTATAACAGCGTGACAAGAGGCGACCTCGTATAGTGATACAACAGTGTGAACAGTGCTAACCATAGAGTAACGATATAACAGTGACACCTATAGTGTAACGATAGTGAACGATAAAAGTGGTTTACCACAACTTGCAAGGAACATAAAAGCGGATTGTAAAAGCTTCTACAAGTATGTAAAAAGAAAAAGATTAGTAAAGACAAATGTAGGTCCCTTACAGTCAGAAATGGGAGAATTTATAATGGGGAACAAGGAAATGGCAGAGCAATTAAACAAATACTTTGATTTTGTCTTCACGGAAGAGGACATAAATAACTTCCCAGAAATGCTAGGGAACCAAGGGTCTAGTGAGAAGGAGGAATTATAGGAAATTAGTATAAGTAAAAAAATAGTGCTGGAGAAATTAATGAGACTGAACGCCAATAAATCCCCAGGGCCTGATAATCTGCATCCCAGAGTATTAAAAGAGGTAGCCATGGAAATAGTGGATGCATTGGTTGTCATCTTCCAAAATTCTATAGATTATGGAACAAGTTCCTGGAGATTGTGGGGTGGCAAATGTAACCCCACTATTTAAAAAAGGAGGGACAGAGAAAACAGGGAATTACAGACCGGTTAGTCTAACATCAGTAGTAGGGAAAATGCTAGAGTATTATAAAGGATGTGATAACTGGACACTTAGAAAATATCAACAGGATTAGACAAAGTCAACATGGATTTATGAAAGGGAAATTGTGTTTGACAAACCTACTGGAGTTTTTTGAGGATGTAACTGGTAGAATAGATAAGGGAGAACCAGTGGATGTGGTGTATTTGGATTTTCAGAAGGCCTTTGATAAAGTCCCACATAAGAGGTTAGTGTGCAAAATTAAAGCACATGGGATTGGGGGTAATATACTGGCATGGATTGAAAATCGGTTAACAGAGAGGAAACAGAGTAGGAATAAATGGGTCTTTTTTGGGGTGGCAGAAGGTGATTCGTGAGGTACCGCAGGGATCAGTGCTTGGGCCCCAGCTATTCACAATATATATCAATGATTTGGATGAGGGAACCAAATGTAGTATTTCCAAATTTGCTGACGACACGAAACTAGGTGGGATTGTGAGTTGTGAGGAGGATGCAAAGAGGTTTCAAGGTGATTTAGACAAGTTGAGTGAGTGGGCAAATACATGGCAGATGCAGTATAACGTTGTAATGTATATACCTTTAAGGGGGGAACTACTTTTTACAGCTCATGTATACTGTAGTACCGGCAGTGACCACACCTGTATATAGCACTGAGTAGTAATCTGTACAGTCAGTTCCACGGTGAGACACGTTGAGTAAACACCTGTTGTACCATTTCTCCTGCAGTCTGTGTCTTATTATACACAGATACAACATTGGCGACGAGGCAAGTTCGAACCTACCTGGAACTCTGCATCACCTCCCAGGGATTCGTTCCTGGAGATCAGTGGATTGGAGGTCAAGGCCAGAGACTCGGGCGTCGACCACGGGCAACCACCCAGTCATCCAGCAAAGACTCGAGAATTGCGGGGGAGGCTGTCGAGAGCCAGGCTTGGCTTTCCAGTCGAGGTGGTCCAGCGAAACGGGCTGGCAACAGGTAGTGCGCAGACCCTTCCCGGACAGCGGCGGGCTAGAGCCTGACCGAGCGGCACAGCAAAGGGCCGAGCAGCGTCGATGGGGGAGAGAGAGAGAGGGCAGAGTGCACAGGGTGCAGCCGGTGGTCAGGGGCCGAGCAGCGTCGGAGAGAGGGACGCGCAGAAACCCGCGAGGCGCCGCCATTGCCATGAGGACCGCCGAGAGCGGCATTGGCAGCAGCGCAGGAGAAGCGCGCGAAACCTACAGGGCGCTGCCATTGCCACGAGAACCGCCGGGAGCGGCGTTGGCAGCAGCGGGGGAGGATGGAAAGCGCGGGAGACGCCATTTTAAGCCATTGGGAGACGCCATTTTAAACCACACCCAAAATGCCGAAGAGTGGCAGTATCACCGCATTTGACAATGAAGTCGAAGATTGGACTACATATGTCGAACGAATAGAGGTGTACTGCAAGGCAAATGAGGTGTCAGATGACAAGAAAGCGTCGGTATTGTTAAATTTAATGGGTGCAAAGACGTATGGTTTATTACGAAATCTAGTAACCCCAACGAAGCCAATGGAAAAGAGTTTTGAAGACATAGTAACGATACTACAGGGACATTTAAACCCCACACCGCTGCTGATAGCAGAAAGATTCAAGTTTCACAAATGGAACCAGCATAAGGATGAAAGCAATGCTGATTATTTAACAGAACTGCGCAAACTATCGAAACACTGCCAGTTTGGAGCGGGACTGGCAGATACCTTAAGGGACAAGTTTGTGTGTGGGCTTCAAAGTGAAGGAACCCAGAAATGGCTTTTATCTGAAAAGGACCTTACGCTGAAAAAGGCTTTCAGCATTGCGGTATCATATGAAGCAGCAGCACGGGGCGCTGCAGAGGTACAACAGAGACTGCAAGAATATGGCACAAACGAAATGTCATATGGAACAGAGAAGTGCTATCGCTGCGGCAGAACAACACACGACCAGAATGATTGCTGGTTCAAAGACAAAGTGTGCAGACAGTGTGGAAAAGTAGGACACATAGCACGAGTCTGCAGGTCGGGAAAGAAAACCAGCAATAAGAAACCTACCAAAGGAAAGTACAAGAAGGTACATAAGATGACGGAGAATAGTTCAGACGAACAAAAGAGTGATAACGACTCCGAAAGCAGGGAACTGAGTTGCCTGAAACTACATAATGTGATCGCAACGGAGGATCACCAAACCATTTGGGTCACTCTCAAGATAGCAGGAGTCCAGGTAAAGATGGAATTGGACACAGGATCAGCCCTAACAGTCATAAACCGACGGGACTACGAGCGGCTATTCTCACACATACCCTTGAGAGACACAAAAATTATTTTGAAGATGTACACGGGGCAAAAAGTCTACCCCAAAGGAAAAATAAGGGTGACTGTTATATATAACGGTAAGGAAACACCAAAACTAGACCTGTATGTATTACAAGATGGAGGACCACCATTACTGGGACGTGAATGGATCCGGAAAATACAACTGGATTGGCATTCCATACAGGCACTGACTGTGGCTGACAAAAAGGATGACGACGTCACACCTGGGCGACTGTCAAAGATCCTAACTGACGTGAAAGAAGTGTTCCAGCAAGGACTCGGAACACTAAAAGGCATGACAGCGATGATTAAAATTGAAGAAAACACAAGTCCAAAATGTTTTAAGGCCAGACCGGTACCTTATGCGATCCGCCCAGCCGTCGAAGCAGAGCTGGAGAGTCTGGAACATTCAGGTGTACTGTCCAAGGTAGACTGGAGCGAGTGGGCGACACCCATCGTCCCTGTGATGAAAAAGTTGTTGAGCAGCACGCCTGGGGAACCAAGGAAGGTTCGCATCTGTGGGGACTTTAAGGTAACAGTGAACCCGGTCCTTCACACCGTACAATATCCACTTCCGCGGATTGAAGATATTTTCGCCTCGCTATCTGGAGGGAAACGCTTCACTAAGATTGATCTGGCCCAGGCGTATCTGCAAATGGAGGTAGAAGAAGCATCAAAAAAATACCTCACAATCAATACCCATAAAGGTCTCTACCAATACAACCGGCTGGTATTCGGGGTAGCATCAGCTCCGGCTATTTGGCAGAGGGCAATGGAACAAGTCCTGCAAGGGATCCCAGGGACCCAGTGTTATTTGGACGACATCCTGGTCACGGGCGAAAATGACAGTGATCACCTTGCCAACTTGGAGCAGGTGCTCACTAGATTGCAGGAATATGGGCTCCGAGCTAACCGCCCCAAATGCGAGTTTTTTAGAAAACAGATCTCGTATTGTGGCCACGTTATCGATAATGAGGGTTACATAAGTCCCCAGAGAAGATTGAGGCAGTAGTCAAGGCTCCAGCACCGGAAAATGTGTCACAACTGAGGTCGTTCCTCGGGCTGGTAAACTACTACCATAAGTTCTTGCCGAATTTGTCTACAATACTACACCCACCGAACACCCTACTGCAAACTGGGGTGCCATGGAAGTGGAGTGATGAATGTAGACGAGCTTTCCAGAAGAGCAAAACACTAATCACATCGAAAGAAGTATTGGCCCATTACAACCCAGCATTACCAATTCGGTTGGCATGTGATGCGTTACCCTACGGCATTGGAGCAGTGCTGTCGCACAAATTCTCGGATGGCTCAGAGAGGCCAATACCCTTTGCGTCACGATCACTAACCTCAGCCGAGCGTAACTACGCCCAGATTGACAGGGAGGCCCTCAGCCTAGTGTGGGGAGTGAAAAAGTTCAATCACTATCTGCACGGACAGAAATTCACCTTGCTGACTGATCACCAGCCTCTTGTCTCCATTTTTAATCCGAAGAAGGGCGTTCCGGTGATGACTGCGCAACGACTACAAAGATGGTCACTTTTTCTAGGGGCGCACCACTATGAGATTGGATATAAGGGCACGAAACAGCATGGAAATGCTGATGGGCTATCACGCCTGCCACTGCCTACTGCGGAGGAAGCACCAGCAGTGGATCCTGTCGAAATATTCCATTCGACTATAGTTGAATACCTACCGGTAACTAACGCTTGTATCGAAAAGGAAACCCGAAATGACCCGACACTGTCTCGGGTATATGATTTGACGGTGAAGGGATGGCCAGCACATGGCGACTCACTGTTGCCAGCATTCTCGACAAGGAGAGAACAGCTGTCAGTGTGCCAGGGGACCTTGATGTGTGGATCCCGAGTGGTAATTCCACCCAAGTTAAGGGATAGAGTCCTCAATGAGCTTCATGAGGGTCATCTGGGAGGGGTAAAATGAAAAGCCTAGCCAGGGCTTATGTGTGGTGGCTGGGAATCGATAAACAAATCGAGGACCTGACCAAGAGCTGCTCAGGATGCCAGAAAGTCCAAAATGCACCACCACAGGCCCCTCTACACCCATGGGAGTGGCCCTCATCTCCATGGCAACGGGTGCATATTGATTTTGCTGGTCCATTCATGGACTCAATGTTTTTACTAGCCGTGGATGCGCACTCGAAATGGCCTGAGGTCATCAAAATATCCTCCACCACCACGGAGAAAACTATTGCAGTCCTACGGACCATTTTTGCCAGGAATGGCTTGCCAGAACAGATTTGCTCCGACAATGGACCACAGTTTGTGTCCAAAGAGTTCCGGAGGTTCTTGAAAAAGAATGGGGTAAGACATTACACATCCGCCCCGTATCATCCAGCCACAAATGGATTGGCTGAGAGGTTCGTACAAACCTTTAAGAAGGCAATAAAGGCTATGTACAATGACAACGTTCCGCTGCAGCACAAGGTGGACAATTTCCTGTTTGCCTACCGGAATGCGACACATGCAGTCACCAACCAGGCCCCAGCCATGATGTTCTTTAACCGTAGGTTAAGGTCTCGCCTGGATTTGCTCAGACCAAACGTATGAAGAGATGTTGAGAGTAAGCAATTCCAGCACATCCATGAGAAGCCAACAAGGAGCTTCAATGTAGGGCAACCAGTCTTGGCCCGCGACTACCGAACAGAAAAATGGCAGCCAGGAACAATATGCACACGGCAGGGCCCACTAATGTACACAGTGGACGTTGGGGAGAGCATCGTGAGATGCCATGCTGACCAGATCCTAGAGTCACAGGAACAAGTCATCCCCATGCCTTGCCCGTACGTACCTGGTGATGAACCCGACGTACAGGTCCCATCTACCCCAGAAACAGTAGCATCGGAAGCTGATGAACCAACCAACGACAGAGGGCCAGAATCGCCTCCGCACCAAGAGCAAGACACTCGGGAAAGGCGCTATCCAGAAAGGATCAGGAAGCCTCCCCAAAGACTGAATATATAAATAGATTATTTTCAGCTAATGTTGCATGTTAAAAGTGTTAATTGTAATTAGTTTGATATTTAATTGTTAAATGAGTGTTATGGTACTGTTAATCTAAAAGGGGAGGAATTGGAATGTATATACCTTTAAGGGGGGAACTACTTTTTACAGCTTATGTATACTGTAGTACCGGCAGTGACCACACCTGTATATAGCACTGAATAGTAATCTGTGCAGTCAGTTTCACGGTGAGCCACGTTGAGTAAATACCTGTTGTACCGTTTCTCCTGCAGTCTGTGTCTTATTATACACAGACACAACAAACGTGGATAAATGTGAAGTTATCCACTTCGATCGGAAAAACAGAAAGGCAGAGTATTATTTAAATGGTGATAGTTTGGGAAATGTTGAGTACAGAGGGACCTGGGTGTCCTTGTACACCAGTCACTGAAAGCAAACATGGAGGTGCAGCAAGCAGTTAGGAAGGCAAATGGTATGTTGGCCTTCATTGCAAGAGGATTTGAGTACAGGAGCAAGGACGTCTTGCTACAGGGCCTTGGTGAGACCACACCTGGAGTACTGTGTGCAGTTTTGGTCTCCTTACCTAAGAAAGGATACACTTGCCATAGAGAGAGTGCAGTGAAGGTTCACCAGACTGATTCCTGGGATGGCAGGACTTTCATATGAGGAGAGATTGAGTCGACTAGGCCTGTATTCACTAGAGTTTAGAAGAATGAGAGGGGATTTCATTGAAACATATAACATTCTGACAGGGCTAGACAGACTGGATGCAGGGAGGATGTTTGCTCTGGCTGGGGGGTCTAGAATGACGGGTCACAGTCTCAGAATATGGGGTAGGACATTTAGGACTGAGATGAGGAGAAATTTCTTCCCTCAGAGGGTGGTGAACCTGTGGAATTCTCTACCACAGAAGGCTGTGGAGGCCAAGTCACTGAATATATTTAAGAAGGAGATAGATAGATTTCGAGACACAAAAGGCATCAAGGTGTATGGGGAGAGAGCGGGAATATGGTATAGAGATAGAGGATCAGCAATGATCATATTGAATGGCAGAGCAGGCTCGAAGGGCCAAATGGCCTGCTCCTGCTCATATTTTTCTATGTTAAAGGCAAATCGTGTTTGACTAACTTGATTGAGTTCTTTGATGAACTAATGGATGAGGGTAGTGCGGTTGATGTTGTCTATATGGACTTTCAAAAGGCCTTTGATAAAGTACCACATAATAGACTTGCTAGCAAAAATGAAGCTCGTGGGCATAAAGAGGGAGTGGCTGCGTGGATACAAAATTGGCCAAGGGACAGAAAACAGAGTGGTGGTGAACAGCTGTGTCATGAATCTTATCATGACTCATGAAGTAACACTGGGCAGCCAGCTGGTGGTGCCGTCCAAGGAGTATAAATACTCGGGCGTGGGCCCAGCTTGCTCAGGATGTTTCTGTAACCAGGAACTAGTGTTTGTAACTAGAAATCTCATGGTTTTAAACAGTTGATTAAAGCCTTCTTTTATACTCAAACCAAGCGCTCAGTAGTCTTTTTACATCAAGCTGTTTTTCAGACGGGAGGGAAGTGCGCAGTGGTGTCCCCCAGGGGTCAGTGTTGGGTACTAAAGTTTATTTTAAGCTGCGTGGCTGCGCAACTCTCTGAAGGTCCCGCGCAGCCATTGAACCAGCTTTTAAATAGAAAAAACTCACATCGCAGAATTTTGAGTGGCCCGCGCAGTCCGTTAAAGGGACCGCGCAGGCCAAAGAAATTTAGAGGGAACATTGGTTGGGACCACAGCTCTTTTTGATAGACATTAATGACCTGGACTTGGGTCACTCTAGAATACAATCATCATAGCCCACAGGTGACATAGTCTTCAGTGAATCCCATAGGTTTTTAAGTGAAATAATTTCCAGTGATCTGAGGCAAGAGTGAGCTACTTTTCACCTTTATTCAGCTGAAAAACAAACATTACCAGCTTGTAGCAAATGTGTTTATCCATCCCTCCAATCCAGAAACGTATTCTTTGGTTTTTTTACAACTGATGTTTCAGAGTCTGTTACAGCTTTTCTCTTTTCTAGTTAAATTTAGGGAAGTTTAGATAAATCCTATACACGAAGCAGTGGGTAACATACAGCGAAATTTCAGCACTGGTTTTAAGATATGTGTATGTGTTTTATTTCAAAGGTATTGAATTCATATGAAATTGTTATCTGGGCTGCAAAATTAATATTTGATATCCCCTGAAAGTAATGACTTTAACAGATTAAGTACAAGGAGACTACAGATGTAAAAAATTTACTTCAGTACCCCTGAGCTTTTAAAAAAATGGCACACTCCACCAAATGAAATTGCATTGGTTGAGTCTGTTTTCAAGTATTGTTATGCTTTTTTCAGTAAAAGAACACTTTCATTACCATTATAGAGACACATAATTCCACCTAAGGCCTGGAGCCACCCCTTTTGTGTTTCTTGCAGCCATGCCACAGTTCTGTCTGTGTGAAAATTAGCAGAAGGATAATTAAATCAGATGTAGTAAGAAATGCATGTACAGCTGCAGCATTTAAATTTTCTATCTGTTTTGTTTGTATCTTCACTTCAACCACATTTGTATGATATCTGTAAATTAGTCATATTTATCGAATATCTGCAGCTAACACCCAATAAAAGCCCCAGTGTTATTGCTGTAGATGAGTAAATCCACAACTAATGTGGAGAAAAAGAACATCGACCGAGATTAATGGACACTGAGCAAAACTTTGAGTTATTTTGCCATCTGTCTAAATCCTTCCTACTGATTCAGAGCTAATGGTTCAACCCCTTCTAATAATAGTTTCCTCTTCTCTGGACTCAGTGACTAAGAAATGCATTAATTCTTTCTGTCCTTATTGCCGATGTTCTTTTGTCCATCTGTAGTCTCCTGGACTGTTGTATCATCAGTTTGTTTTAATCTACCTTTACTGTCACAGCAACTTCAAAGAAAATCATTAGTTCTTTATCATTCTCGTGCAGACTCTGATATTATGTTCCTTTCTACATAGCTGAAACAAATATGCATCATTATAATGACAGACCCTGTCTAATAATAGAAATTAATTAGAAGCCTACTGATTCTTCTGACAAAATTTGGCTGCTAATTACAGTTTCAACAGAAGGAGGAAGACATCACCCAGAGAGTCAGCTGTCCAGTCTGTATTTAATATCCCCCCAAAAATTGGCACTAAGATGTTAAGTACAGGGAACTAAATTTGTACCATTTACTTTAAAACTTCTGAGCCTTCAGAGCTTTTCATATCCTACCAAATGGAACCTTCAAATGAACAGCATTAGATAAAAACTGCTGCATTTGTTCACCTAAGATCTGACCCTTCGTTTGTATTTCTTGCAACCCTGGCACAGATCCATATTTATGAAAATTAGCAACAGGGATCTTGAATCGAACTCCCTATGTGTAACTGCTGCTGTTTTATCAAATAATAGCATACATACACTTTTCCCCATATTCATCAGATATTCTTTAGAAAACCTTGCATTGTTAACTAATTTCTATAGGTGCCCAGTTTAAATGGCTTTATGATTAAAGATTCATGTGAAGCAAAGTGGAATGGATTGCTTTAGAAAATTTGTAAACATTCCTCCCATATTTTTTTATTTCCTCCTCCTCTGCCCCTCACCACAGCCCATTCATTCACAAAGGTGATGTGGAGACTACCAGCACTCAGCATCTCCAAACACCATTCTGCAGATTTAGCTAGATGGTGTGTATCATGTTTTCACACTTTTTCCTGTGGAGAAACGCTGTGCCTCACTCCAATCACAATCTAATTCAGACAACTCAGCTGAAGTCAGGAATAAACATGTATTCTGCAAGGCTGTGATGTAGCATTTCGGCACACTGATGTGCTATACCACTGAGCTGACTCTGTAAACCTCCTTTTCATTTTGTTTTCTCATTTGCTTGACTGATGGTTCAACCAGGCCTGAAATTATAGTTCCATTGCACTGTTTAGATCTTGGTGTGATTTTTGAATCGTATTTATTTGCAAGGTGCTCTGGTGCTGAAGTGCACAGAAAATATTAATTTATTAATATATCTCAGATTATAAGATTCCCTGTCCTCAAACTAATGGCCCATATTCTCCGGTGCCTACGTGGTGCATACGTGCCCGTAAGGGCTCCGCAAGTTCCGGGTTTTCACGCACGAAGCACATGCTCGAAAACCCGGAACTTGAAAGATCGTAGCCATCCCCGGGAAAGGGACATCCGCAGGCAGAGAGTTCGGCTATTTGCCCAACTACTGCATAGCGAATGTCCGTGAAATTCTTAGGCCTGGTAAAAGCAGGCATATGGCCTGCTTTTACGAGCGTAAGAGTTTAAATGAATATAAAATATTTGTTTTCAATTACTTAAACATTAAAACACCTGTAAAATAAGTTAAGGTTATTTTTAGCCCCTTTAAAACATTTGATTTATTTTTCAAAACATTAAATTTTTGTTTTAAATGTTTAATTAAATTGTATTTTGATTAATTTTAAATATATAATTTTAAAAAATGTATTTGTTATGTAAATATGTTTTTTTATGTGATCCCCATTCATGCGTACAGAGATTCCGTACGTACGGAACCCCCATAAGCATGAATGGGGATCCCCCTTCTTTCATTGGTTGGGCCGGCCCTCGTGATCTCAAACAAAGGTACTTGCGAACCACCTGCGCCTCTGGGATACGTGGGCCTCTGCACATGTCTACGCATAGAGGCCCAGGAGCGCGAGTCTCCGTGGATCCTGAGGCAGAAGGTAGGCGCGGATTTTATTTGCGGATCGGAGGCGTTTCCCCGTGGGAAGCCTCTGACCGCAAATTCAGGCCCAATATTTATTGTCTTTTAATTACCTTACACTTAAAACAAAGAAAATTAAACCTCATAATTCTCACATGGTTTGTGCCAGAGTATATTGCCATCATTAAGGATTGGGACTTGGGAATTTGCCCAAAAAGCAGAGAGGAAAATGTGATATTTGGGTCACTTTGGGATCTCTTTCAATGTATCTCCTAGCAGCTGTTTTAATTAATGCATTTTTGGAAGCAGATTACCTGCACCACTGGTCAAGGAATGAAAACTAACAACAGCTGGCATCTATATAACATCTTTAACATAGAAAATGCCCCAAGCTTAATTAGACGCAAATGGTTGCTGTGCCAAAGAAGGAGATATTAGGAGTGGTGACTAAAAGCTTGAGGAGTCGGTCCAACCGAGTCCAACAAGGGGTGACACAGGCGTTTTGAAGGATGGGTGGAGTCAGTGGCCACTGAAACAGATCATAGCTAGCTCAGTAGGGAGTGAAAAATTCCCAGTAGAGGAGCAGAAACAGAATAGTCACTGGAATAAGGGAAGGCCAGCAGAGAATGTTGGGCCATAATTTGCTGTAGGAGTGAATCTCGTGGCATTTTCCATTAGACTTGCCCTTGCATGTTTAGGTTTTAAAAAAAATGAGTGGCAAATTGTTCAAAGTGTGAGCTGATAAGGTCGCAGCGAGGCAAATGGCATCAGGGACCTAAGTAAACAGGGTAAGCACATGTGTATCTCCTTAACCAATCAGATTGAAGGATTGTGAAATTAACAGCGCAGGGACTGAGAAGGTAGTGTAAATCAGAATGGGTGAATTCAACACCAATCAGGTACAGAAACAGAAATAAAGAGGGAAATAGATTGGATTAAGAGATAGAGATAAAAGAGAGCCAGAATGGAAAAGTAAATTTTTTTTTTTACATTTAAAAAATCTCCAACAGCAATTAAAACCTGAAGAAATGAGATTCCACCCTTGTAATAGTTCCTTTTCAGTGCCAGAGAGTTTGCTTGGCAACACTTATCACATTGTTAAAAGGGTATTTAGACTGAAATAGACAAGACTAAACTTTCTGTGGCGAGTTTAGTTCAAATCTACTGCGCATATACAGCTACTTCATGCCATTCATTGCATTTCAATGGTGAGGCAGACAGCGAGATGTTTTTGCAAATCTAATGGGGGGAGCAGCGCATCTTGCACTTTTGCGTTAACCACACATCTGCCCTCGCCTGAAGTTGCTGTAGCATTTGCACATAAATAACGGTGAGTGCCATTAGCCTCACCGTTATTTTGACAGCAAATTATGGCCCATAATCTCAGCAGAAGGCAGCAACGAAAGTAGAGTTCACAGTAAGCCCAGCAGCCAGTGAATAAATGGACTTGGGCCCAGGAGTATTTCCAAGAACGAGCACAGCAACAAAGTAAAGCTAAAAAGACAACAGTGCACCAAAGTACAATCCTGAAGCTCAGCTGTTAACAGCAGTAGATGGGGGATGGGTATTACAGTCAGAAACATGTTACCTTAAACTTCAAGTGATTGAGTGGCACAGCAGACTCATGGCAGTCATGGTATCCTGTGTGGTCCAGCAGAACAGTGCAGTCCTAATGGCCAAGGAGTCTAGGAGTCTCTTCCCTAGATTCTATTAAAATGCACAGATGCAATCTGTCCAGACCAGGGGTTTTATCCTCTTTGAGTTTGATTAGTTTATTTAATATTTTGCCTATTTTTATTTTAAATTTGATTATATCATTTCTAATCTCATCTTCCAATGTCATGTCCACCTGATCTGCCTCCCTGTTAAATACTGCAGCAAAATAATTATTTAATATTTCTGCCATTTTGCTATCGCTGCCTGTGATTTTATCCTAACCGTCCCTTAGTCGCCCTATTCCCATACTGACTTCGCTTTTATTATTTATGTGCCTGTAGAATATTTTGCTATTTTGTTTTATGTTCCTTGATAATTTAATTTCATAGTTCCTCTTTGTCTTCCTAATTTTTTTTGACTTCTCCTAGTTTTTTTGTATTCTCCCTTGTCATACTCTCCTCTGCTGTCCATGTACTTAGTGTATGTCCCTTTCCTTACCCTCATTTATTCCCTTATATCTTTATTCTCCATGGTGTCTCATTGGTGTTTAGTTTGTTCTTGTTTTTTAGTGAAATATATTTTTCCTGGGCACCGTTGAACTCCGTTTTAAATGTTTCCTATTATTTTTCTACATTATTGTTTGCCAATATTGTTGTCCATTTTATTTTCCCAAGTTCTATTCTCAGCCCCTCAAGATCAGCTTTTCTCCAATCTATTACCCTGGTCTTTGTCATGCTTATGTCCTTCTCAATTATTATCCTAAACTGTATTATATTATGGTCACTATTGCCTAGATATTCCCCTACTTTTACTTCTCTTATCTGCTCTGGTGAAGGGAATTCTATTTTAAACATCCCTGACAACAAAAAGAACGTTAATACAAAAGAGAACTTTTAATGATGGATATACCACTTTAAAATGCAAGTTGAGAACAAAGAATATGAAGGAACATTTTTAACGGACATTACTCAGATAAAAGAAGCAGGTCTGGAGTTGCCATGCAACCAATGGAACCGACCAGCACTGTCTTGAGATAAGACCCTCATTAAACTGCAACAAGTGACATGCATGATGAAGTAACCCCACTAAACTTTGAACCAATCATGAACAACAAGGAGAAAAGCCATACTTGAATGAGCCAATCATTAAGATGTACATGTGAGAGCTATGAGAGGAGTTTTGAACAGAAAGGATATAAGAACTGACACAACACCTAGGGGGAAAAATTTGTGTTCACCAGCAAAGTTGCTGGTGTCACCAGCATCTGCAGTTAATGGCCACTGGAAATGCCCGCAACGCTAACCGAGTGAAATTAGTCTGGGGAACATGGAGATAGGTGGCGCAGCGCTCACCTTCCATGCAATGGCGTCCTGGTGGTGTTGCTGGAGGGATCCGGGATGAAGTTTCTGTCCAGGTCTGGCATTGCAGCTTCCCACAGCCTCTGTGAGTGAAGCTGTGGAGCTCGCAGGGAACTGTGGGTAATGAAGAGGTCTGCAGTTTAAAGGGGCAATGCACACTGAAGCAATACAAAATAAAATGCAGTGAATCAATACATTTTTCAGCCCTTTCTGCCTTTTAAGAAATATTCAATATATAAAAGAAGTTCTGATGTGCCTCAATAAATCCGAGACTCGATGTTAGCGAAACAAAACAAGGCTTTTATTGACTTAGAAGGTAACACACAGAGGAGAATGTATCTTCCATCCAGAGGTCTGCCGTACTGGATGTGCTGCAGGCTGGGCCAGCTTACATAGGAGCCAGGTATGGGCGGAGCCCTACACACAGTACAATACAATGGAAATGAAACTGAAACCAACCACAGTCACAGGCAGAGAAATACTGATGAGTGATGAATGGAATATTTCATCACAAGTTCCAAATGTGAATATTCAGCTGTTAAAGCTAAATTACCTTCCTAACCTCAACAAATGGGAAAACAGCCTCAGCATTAACACAAATGGCTCAGCAAGCCAGGGAAGGGGCACCGAGGTGCTCACATGCAGCACTCTAGCTTTGTGCAGGGGGTCAACACTGCTAGAGTGGCCCTCTACCTACAGGGGCCAGGAGGCCCTCCAGAAAGAATGATGTGGGAGTACATCACTAAGGCCATCACTGCCAGCAGTGTCACCCCAACACCTGGCTCCAGTGCCCAAAGAAGCATCATGATCTCAGACCACTGGTCAAGATCAGTGAATGCATCTTCAAAAGCCATCTCCTACCAACTGCATCACTAGCCTCACATAAATATTGTGGCAACAAGAGCAGGTCAGAGGCTAGGTATTCTGCAGCGAGTGTCTCACCTCCTGATTCCCCAGAGCCTTTCTACCATCTACAAGGCACAAGTAAGGAGTGTGATGGAATACTCTCCACTTGCCTGGATGAGTGCAGCTCCAACAGCACTCAAGAAGCTTGACACCATCCAGGACAAAGCAGCCCGCTTGATTGGCACCCCATCTACCACCTTAAACATTCATTGCCTCCACCACCGGCATACTGTGGCTGCAGTGTGTACCATCTACAAGATGCACTGCAGCAACTCACCAAGGCTTCTTCGGCAGCATCTCCTAAACCCGCAACCTCTTCCACCTAGAAGGACAAGGCAACAGACATAAAAAATAGGAGCAGGAGTAGGCCATTCGGCCCTTCGAGCCTGCTCCGCCATTCAATGAGATCATGGCTAATCTTCTGCCTCAACTCCATTCACCGGCCCTATTGCCATATTCCTTGATGCCCTTACTAGTCAGAAATCTATCGACTTCTGTTCTGAATATACCCAATGACTAAGCCTCCACAGCCCTCTGTGGTAGAGAATTCCAAAGATTCACCACCCTCTGTGTGAAGAAATTTCTTCTCATCTCAGTCCTGAATGACCTACCCTTTATCCTGAAGCTGTGGCCCCTGGTCCTAGGCACCCCAGCCAAGGTTGATTGGCCATGATAAAAAAAAAAAATTGACCCTTAAGTGTTAGGGGGGATTAAATACGTGGGGTTACGGGGATAGGGCTTGGGTGGGATGGCTGTCGGTGTAGGGACTGGGTGCTAGGGTTTGGATGATCAGCCATGATCTCGTGGAATGGCGGAGCAGGCTCGAAGGGCCGAATGGCCTACTCCTGCTCCTATCTTTTATGTTTCTATGTCTATGTTTCTATGTAAGGGAAACATTCTACCAGCATCCACCCTATCAAGCCCTGTAATAATTTTGTATGTTTCAATGAGATCCCCTCTCATTCTTCTGAATTCAAGAGAATACAGGCCTAGTTTACTCAATCTCTTCTCATACGACAGTCCCGCCATTCCCGGAATCAATCTCATGAACCCTTTGTTGGATTCCCTCTATGGCAAGTATATCGTTCCTTCGGTAAGGCGACCAAAATCGTACACAGTACTCCAGGTGTGGTCTCACCAAGGCCTATATAATTGGAGTAATACTTCTTTACTCCTGTACTCAAATCCTCTTGTAATGAAGGCCAGCATACCATTTGCCTTCCTAATGGCTTGCTGCACCTGCACATTCACTTTCAGTGACTCATGTACCAGGACACCCAGGTCCCTTGGAGCATCTGCATTCCCCAATCTTTCACCATTTAGGAAATACTCTGCCTTTCTGTTTTTTCTACCAAAGTGAATAACTTCACATTTATCCACATTGGCCCAGAAATTCGGGTCCCAACGCATGAGTACGTGCTGGGTACTCACGCGTAGGCCCAATGAAAGTGCCGGTTTCGTGCATGCGCGGGAAACCGGCACTTCCATTCCCCTGAAAGAAGGGGTTGACAGGTGGAACGCCTGCGCTGGAGAGGCAGCGCGTGCGCATCAAACGTACATTTTTTTTGCAGGTTTCTCCGGGAGGGTACGTCTCCAGCAGTTACACTTTTAAAAAGCAGGCACAAGGCCTGCTTTTAACAAGGTAAGTGGTGAATTAATTAAAATTAAAACATTTTTTCCACAGGTTTATTATTTTTAAATACTTTAAAGAAAGGTAAGTTTATTTTTAGCCCCGTTAGAAAATGTAATTAATTTTTTCAAAAATTTAAATTATTGTTTAAAATAGTTATTTCATATAATTTGTAGTTATTTTAAAAATGTGATGTTTAAAAAAAATTTTATTTGAAGTTTTAGTGATGTTTTGGGGCTTACAGTATTTATAGGTTTGACAGCTCTTCCTGTCAAACTTATCAATGAAGCATTCCCTGCTACCATTGGCTCTCCATGGCCCATGTGATCCCAGGGAACGCATCGAACTAACTGCGCCCCTGGGATACGCAAGCACTGCGCGCCGGCAGTTGGAGGAGGCCCAGGATCGGAATCCCACGTGAGCCCACAGCTCAACGGCCGGCGCGCTAGGTAAGTGCAGGTCGGAGGCTTGCACCCGCGGGAAGCCTCCGACCCGAATTTCTGCCATGTTCTCACCCACTCACTGAGGCTGTCGAAATCCCCTTGAAGCCTCTTCACATCTTCTTCACAACTGACACTGCCACCTAGCTTTGTATCATCAGCAAATTTGGAAATGTTACATTTAGTCCCCTCATCCAAATCATTGATATAGATTGTGAATAGCTGGGGCCCAATCCTTGCGGTACCCCACTAGTCACTGCCTGCCAGCCTGAAAAAGACCCGTTTATCCCTACTCTTTGTTTCTATCTGTTAACCAATTCTCAATCCATGCTAGTATATTACCCCCAATTCCATGTGCCCTAATTTTGTTCACCAACCTCTTGTGTGGAACCTTATTGAAGGCCTTCTGAAAATCCAAATACACCACATCTGCCGGTTCCCCTTTGTCTACTCCACTAGTTACATCCTCAAAGAACTCCAATAGGTTTGTTAAACAGGTTTTCCCTTTCATAAATCCATGTTGACTCTGCCCAATCTTACTATTAGTTTCTAAGAGTCCAGTTATTGCATCCTTTATAATAGATTCCAGCATTTTCCCAACTACTGATGTGAGGGTATGGGAACACCATCACCTCCAAGTTCCCCTCCAAGTCACACACCATCCTGACTCAGAAGTATATCACTGTTCCTTCATCGTCGCTGGGTCAAAATCCTGGAACTCCCTACCTAACAGCACTGTGGGAGTACCTTCACTACATGGACTGCAGCGGTTCAAGAAGGCAGCTCACCACCACCTTCTCAAGGGCAATTAGGGATGGGCAATAAATACTGGCCTTGCCTGTGATGCCCACATCCCATAAATGAATTAAAAAAAACACACTGCTCAATGCATAACCCCCAATCACTCACCTACCAACAATTTGCACCAATGATGAGGCACATCTCCCTTTTCTAGCCTCACCTCACCCCCTTGGAGGAGACGTTGCAGGCCATTCTTGGCAGAGGCACAGTTGCACCCTTGGCCAGCGGCGGGGCTGAAAGGATACAAGATGCTGGTATCCTCGTACGTTATCCTCCTTCTGACATGCACTTCTTGCTTTCCCGCCCTCCCGTCAGCACAACACCCTTGTGCCTTCCTCATTTCACACACCCAAAAAATGCAGCCTGCCCAGCCAGTCGGTCAACAAGAAGAGGCAGCCTGCCCAGCCAATAGGACCACAGGTGGATGATTCCATCCCGGATGTCCTGGCCACTATGGAGCTATCTGGGATGCATCCTTCTGTCTGATTCCTCCTCTTCTGTGACTTCCTCTTCTGTGTCTTCTTCTTCCCTCTGCAAGCAGATGCTGTAAATGTGAAATGACAGCATAAAATGCTGGAGGTACTCAGTTGGTCAGGCAGCATGTCAACCTGAGATGTCAACTCTGTTTTTCTCTCCACGGATGTTGCGTGACCTGCTGAGTATTCGCAGCATGTTCTGTCTTCTCAAAGGCCTTCATTTACTATCCGAGCACTTGGAAGTGTCCAGCAGCACTCACTACACACTTAAGAAAATTTCACATCTATTACAGCAAACCATCACTTCAATAAAATCAAAAAAACCTAGTCCAAACCCTTAAATTCAAACTTACCTGAATGATGTGTGTGTCCCTTTAGGAGTTGTAGACATCGCCACTGTCAGCCTGCTTGCACGCTAGGTTAATCTGGTGTGCTTAGGACCCAGTGCTGAGCACTAGGGTCGAAGTTCACATTGGTGACGTTACGTCGGCGTTGCAAGCTGATTGATGTTACCATGCCGCAATTTTTTTTTTGCAGGGCGCTGCCAGTTACCAGCAGTGCAAAGGGGAAGAGGAATATGGCAGCCACTGAGGGACCCGCCATCAGCTGATGAAGGAGTAGCGGCCGCCATTTTATCACCATTTCATGGTGCAACGGAGTGGTGGTGAGTATATGAATTTCCAGCCCTTTGTTTTTCACTGCAGGCGGCCAGGATAAATGTTTCCTGGTCTAACGAAGAGAAGACGTCTAAAGATTTCAACAGACTTCAAGTGAGCGTCGGTTTGGCTAACCGGGCACTTGAAAACTCCAGGACAGGTTAAGTTGGGTTCTTATTTAATCCGTGTGTTAATGGTTAAATAAAAGATCTCTGGGAGATAGTGTATCTGTGTGGTTTTACATTAAAGTGGATTCAGGTCTACGGACCCTGTCCTACCACTTAATGTGGGAGATGTGAAAGTCCTAAATAATTCCTACACTGGTACATTCTCCATTACCCCAGATCCAGTAGTGAATCCTCCTTTGTTGGGCTTAGAATCATAGAATCATACAATGGTTACAGCATGGAAGAAGGCCATTTGGCCCATCGAGCCCATGCAGCTCTCTGCAAGAGCACTTCAGCTAGTCCCACACCACCGCCCTTTCCTTGTAGCCGTGCAAATTTCTTTCCTTCATATACTTATCCAACTCCCTTTTGAAAGCCGTGATTGAATCTGCCTCTACCACCCTTTCAGGCAGTGCATTTTAGATCTTAACCACTTGCTGCGTAAAAAAGTTTTCTCTTACCTTGCCTATGGTTCTTTTGCCAATCACCTTAAATCTGTGTCCTCTGGTTCTTGACCCTTCTGCCAATGGGAACAGTTTCTCTCTATCTGCTCTGTCCAGACCACTCATGATTTTGGACACCTCTATCAAATCTCCTCTCAATCTTCTTTGCGCCAAGGAGAACAACCCCAGCTTCACAGATCACAGAAATCACAGAAACCCCACAATGCAGATAGAGGCCATTTCGGCCCATCGAGCCTGCACCGACACATATCCCACCCGATCCCTGTAACCCCTACACCAACACATATCCCATCCCCGTAACCCCACGTATTTAATCCCCCTAACACTAAGGGTCAATTTATCATAGCCAATCAACCTAACCCGCACATCTTTGGACTGCTTCTCCAGTCTATTAACGTAACTGAATTCCCTCATTCCTGGAATCATTCTTCTCTGCACCCTCTCTAAGGCCTTCACATTCTTCCTAAAGTTTGGTGCCCAGAATTGGACACTGTACTCCAGCTGGGGCTGAACCAATGTTTTATACAGGTTCATCATAATTTCCACACTTTTGTACTCTATACCTCTATTCATGAAGCCCAGGATCCCATAAGCCTTTTTAACTGCTTTCTCAACCTGCCCTGTCACCTTCAATGATTTGTGCACACTTTTTCCCAGGGCTCTTTTTTTGTGCACCCCTTTCAGGATTGTACCATTTAGTTTTTCTGTCCTCTCCCCATTCTTTCTACCAAAATTTTTCACTTCACACTTTTCTGCGTTCAATTTCATCTGCCACGTGTCCACCCATTTCCCCAGCCTGCCTATGTCTTCCTGGAGTCTATCACTCTCCTCCTCACTGTTCCTCCATACTGGGTTAGAAAGGAGTCCTGTACACACTGCAGGAACTCCATTCCCTTATTGCCTTTACTGACCTCTTCTCCCCCATGATTATTATTCTATATTCATTGCTTATTTCCCTAATTTGTTTGCATATTTCTTCCTCCACCTCCCTTCCACTATTAGGTGATCTGTATAGACTACCCCAATAAGTGTGATTGATCCTTTTTTATCTCTTATCTCTATCCATATGGATTCTATTTCCATCTTACTAATGGCTGTATTACTTTTTTCTACTCTCATTATGTTATCTCATAAATACAGCTACTCCGCCTCCCCTTTTCCCCATTCTATCTTTTCTAAATATGTTCTACCCTGCAATGTTTAATTCCCAGTCCTGATTTTTCTGTAGCCATGGCCGGAATTTTGCCGGCGCTGAGAGAACGGGATTGGAGGTGGGTCAGCTGTGAAATTTGAAATGATTGACAGCGGGTCGGGAACCTGCTGTCAACCCACCTCCATGCTAGCCTCCCAGGTGTTGGGTTTGTCAGCGCTGAACAGACCCAACACCAAGCTGTAGGGGAGGCAATATAGATCATTAGCTGGATTGTTAAGAAGCAGTGAGGTATTTTAAGGTTACCTTCAGATTTTTAGTGGTTGCCAACGGCTTCCCCACTGCTCAGGGATCAGGCCAGGTAAGGAGGTCGGGTGTTGTGTCAGCATGGGATGATTTACTAAGTTGACAGCTGCAAATGGTCTATAAAAGCTCCCATTTCATAGGTCTTCACTTTCCAAGGTTAGATGCATTTGCTTACTGCATTTGGAAGACAGATTGGGCTTTATGCCGCTACCAAGTGTTTGGAGCAAACTCTCTATCCAGTGTCACCTCATTGGAACAACCTCTCTCACCATTGATAGATCGCTTTTGTCATCTCAACCTCACTTGCCATCTATTCCATCAGCATTGGTGCCCTTGAAAAAAATCTCACCTTGGTCCTCAGAATCCCTCTACGATCAGCCCCAACACCAGCAGCACCAACATCAACAACAACCTTCCCCGCAACTTAAGAACATAAGAAATAAGAGCAGGAGTAGGCCATACGGCCCCTCGAGTCTGCTCCACCATTCAATATCATGGCTGATCATCGACCTCAACTCCACTTTCCCCGCCCGATCTCCATATCCCTTGATTCCCCTAAAGTCCAAAAATCTATCTCAGCCTTGAATATACTCAAAGACTCAGCATTCACAGCCCTCAGGGGCAGAGAATTCCAAAGATTCACAACCCTCTGAGTGAAGAAATTCCTCCTCATCTCAGTCTTAAATGGCCTACCCCTTATCCTGAGACTATGCCCCATAGTTCTAGGCACTCCAGCCAGGGGAAACATCTTCTCAGCATCTACCCTGTCAATCCCTTCATCTAGGTCATTAATATAGATTGTAAATAGCTGAGGCCCCAACACTGATCCTTGCGACACCCCACTAGTTACAGCCTGCCAACCTGAAAAAGATCCATTTATCCCTACTCTCTGTTTTCTGTCCGTTAACCAATCTTCTATCCATGTGACTATGTTACCCCCAACCCCATGAGCCCTAATCTTGTGTAATAACCTTTTATGTGGCACCTTATCAAATGCCTTTTGGAAATCCAAATATTCCCCTTTATCTACCCTGCTAGTTACACCCTCAAAAAACTCTAATAAATTTGTCAAACATGATTTCCCTTTCATAAATCCATGTTGACTCTGCTTAAACATGTTATGATTTTCTAAGTGCCCTGATACCACTTCCTTAACAATGGATTCCAGCATTTTCCCGACGACTGATGTCAGGCTAACTGGCTTGTAGTTCCCTGTTTTTTCTCTCCCTCCTTTCTTGAATAGCAGTGTTACATTTGTGACCATCCAATCCGCTGGGACCATTCTAGAATTGAGGGAAATTTGGAAGATCAAAACCAATGCATCCACTATCTCTTCAGCCACCTCTTTTAGAACCATAGGATGTAGGCCGTCAGGTCCAGGGGATTAGTCGGCTTTTAGTCCCATTAGTTTTTCTAGCAATTTTTCTCTACTTATATTAATTATGTTAAGTTCCTCACCCTCATTAAACCCCCCCCCACCATTTTTGGTATGCTTTTTGTGTCTTAAACATAGAAACATAGAAGATAGGAGCAGGAGTAGGCCATTCAGCCCCTCGAGCCAGCTCCACCATTTAATGAGATCATTGCTGATCATCCAAATTCAGTACCTGTCCCTGCTTTCTCCCCATATCCCTTGATCCCTTTAGCCTTAAGAAATATATCTAACTCCTTCTTGAATATATTTAATGAATTGGCCTCAACTGCCTTTTGTGGTAGAGAATTCCACAAGTTCACCACTCTCTGGGTGAAGAAATTCCTCCTCATCTCTGTCCTAAATGGCTTACCCCTTATCCTTAGACTGTGACCCCTGGTTCTGGACTCCCCCGCCATCGGGAACATCCTTCCTGCATCTAGTCTGTCTAGTCCTGTTAGAATTTTATAAGTTTCAATGAGACCCCCTCTCATTCTTCTAAACTCCAGCGAATATAAGCCCAATCGACCCAATCTCTCCTCATACGTCATTCCTGCCAGCCTAGGTATCAGCCTGGTGAATCTTTGCTGCACTCCCTCCATGGGAAGAACATCCTTCCTCAGATAAGGCGACCAAAACTGCACACAATACTTAAGGTGTGGTCTCACCAAGGACCTGTACAACTGCAGCAAGACATGTTTGCTCCTGTACTCGAATCCTCTCGCTATGAAGGCCAACATACCATTTGCCTTCTTAACCGCCTGCTGCACCTGCATGCTTACTTTCAGTGACTGGTGCACAAGGACACCTAGGTCTCATTGCACTTCCCCTTCTCCCAATCTATTGCCGTTCAGATAATAATCTGCCTTCCTGTTTTTGCCACCAAAGTTGATAACCTCGCATTTAACCACATTATACTGCATCTGCCATGCATCTGCCCAATCACCCAACCTGTCCAAATCATACTGGAGTTTCTCGGCATCCTCCTCACAGCACACACGCCCACCCAGCTTTGTGTCGTCTGCAAACTTGGAGATATTACATCTAGTTCCCTCGTCTAGATCATTAATATATATTGTGAATAGCTGGGGTCCTAGCACCAATCCCTGCGGTACCCCACCAGTCACTAGCCTGCCACTCGGAAAAAGACCCGTTTATTCCAGCTCTTTGCTTCCTGTCTGCCAACCAGTTCTCTATCCAAGTCAGTACCTTACCCCCAATCCCTTGTGCTTTAACTTTACATGCTAATCTCTTATGCGGGACCTTATCGAAAGCCTTCTGAAAATCCAAATACACCACATCCACTGGTTCTCCCTTATCTATTCTACCAGTTACATCCTCAAAAAATTCCAGATTAGTCAAGCACGATTTACCTTTTGTAAATCCATGTTGACTTTGTCCAATCCTGTCACTGTTTTCAAAGTGCTCTGCTATTACATCTTTTAGAATGGACTCTAGCATTTTCCCCACTACCGATGTCAGGCTTACCAGTCTACAATTCCCCATTTTCTCTCTACCACCTTTTTTGAATAGTGGGGTTACATTAGCTACCCTCCAATCCATGGGAACTGTTCCAGAGTCTATAGAATTTTGGAAGTCTTCTACTGTGAAGACAGATACAAAATATTTGTTTAACGTTTCTGCCATTTCCTTATTCCCCATAATAGTTTCTCCTGTCTCAGCCTCTAAGGGACCAACATTTACTTTTGCAACTAACTGATGCTGCACAGGACATCAGCACATGACCACATTGCTGCCCGGGATGCCAGGGATGGCCTCACCCTGGCCAGATTTACTTCACTTGATGCTGCACACCATGGGATGCCTCATGATGTGCCAGGTTGGCACCACCTCACACCAACATAAAGCATCATTACAATGTCCATGCCATTCCTTTCACACTCATCACCGTTGCGGGGGGGGGGGTGGTGTGGCGGTGGTGAGGGGGTACTGTTATGTCTCACCATTCACTGCTACTCACTAAGCCACTTCCAAAGGTGCACACAAATCTGTCCAAGAATACAAAGTGTTGAAAATAAATGTCCCAATGTTTGACAACACCTTACCAGAAACTTCACATGAACATTAACTAAAACACCCACGTGCCTACCCTTGTGTGTTGTTAGTTGGTATGCTTGAACTAGGATGAGGGTGAGTGTGGGGTAGCTAGTGAGATGGGGAACTGATAATGTAGATAGAGAGGGATGGGTGGAGGTGCAAGGTAAATTGGTGTGAGTAAAGATGTGCAGGAGTAGGGTAGGGAAGGCAGAGTGATGGGGATGTGAAGAGTGGCACAGCAGGATGAAGTTCAGTGTGGCTTGGCAGTAACATTTCGTGATCTACTGAGATCATTGAAAGCTTTGCGCCACTGCAGCCTGGTCCTCCTGATGACATCCCTGCTTGTGCCCTCATGTGCAATGTGCAACCAGGTTGCGTTAGTCTCCTGGGGAGGTCTCTTGCGCCCATGGGAAGGGAAGAGGACCTCCCTGCATACTGTGACTCTCTCCATAAGCATATGGAGGGAGTCATGGGAGAGCCTGAGTGCAGCCGTGCACCTTTGTATAGTGATTGTCAGTGTTTGCAGTACCTCAATGCTGTAGAACACTGACAGCACAATTGTCAAAATCAATTTGGACATGGCCCCTTTAAGGAAACCGGTTGATGACGCATCATCAAATTACATCATCAGACCTGCTTCCTTTTAATTGGCCGGGAACCTCGCTAGGTGGGCTTAACAAGCCCAATCATCGTAAAATCACTTCAATGGAGCAGGCAGCGGGCTGGGACCGCACTACCGACCCCTGCCGCCCTGGACCCACCTCAGTAGGTGAAATCACAGCCCATGTCTCAGTAATCACAACTATATCTGGTTCCTCGCAATGTATTAATGCCTCCAGTACCCCTGTTTTATTACGGACTAGCTGGAGTGCCCGGCGGTGCCGAGGGATTTTTGAGGGCATGTTGTTGTTGGAAAAGAGAGAGAGAGCGACTGGGGGGGAAGAGAGAGAGCGACTGGGGGGGAAGAGAGAGAGTGACTGGGGGGGAAGAGAGAGAGCAACTGGGGGGAAGAGAGAGAGCAACGGGGGGGAAGAGAGAGACGGGGAAGAGAGAGACGGGGGAAGAGAGAGACGGGGGAGAAGAGAGAGACGGGGGGAGAAGAGAGAAAGAGAGAGGGAAGGAGAGAGGGAAGGAAAGAGAGAGAGAGGGAAGGAGAGAGAGAGGGAAGGAGAGAGAGTGAAGGAGAGCGAGAGAGGGAAGGAGAGAGAGAGAGAACATAAGAACATAAGAAATAGGAGCAGGAGTAGGCCAATCGGTCCCTCGAGCCTGCTCCGCCATTCAATAAGATCATGGCTGATCTGATCCTAACCGCCAATCTACTATCACAGAACCATCTCCTGAATCTAACAGAATTAGACACACGAAATAGGAGCAGGATCAGGCTACACGGCCCCTGGGCCCGCTTCGCTACCCACAGGGCCATGTCCAATCCGAACCTAGACTCATGTCCAAATTCCTACCCGCTCCCCGTAACCCTTAATTACCTTTACTTCTAGGAAACTGTCTATTTCTGTTTTAAATTTATGTAATGATGTAGCTTCTACAGCTTTTTGGGGCAGCATATTCCATGGACCTACCACCCTCTGAGTGAAGTAGTTCCTCCTCATCTCAGTTTTGAAAGAGCAGCCCCTTATTCTAAGACTATGCCCCCTAGTTCTAGTTTCACCCATCATCGGGAACATCCTCCCTGCATCCACCCGATCCAACCCCTTCACAATCTTATATGTTTCAATAAGATCGCCTCTCATTCTTCTGAACTCCAATGAGTAGAGTCACAATCTACTCAACCTCTCCTCATATGTCCATCCCCTCATCCCGGGATTAACCGAGTGAACCTTCTTTGTACTGACTCGAGAGCAAGTATGTCTTTTCTTAAGTACTAGCTGGAGTGCCCGGCGGTGCCGAGGCTTTTTCGAGGGCATGTTGTTGTTGGAAGAGAGAGAGAG
Organism: Somniosus microcephalus; assembly: GCF_052327205.1. Lineage (NCBI taxonomy): Eukaryota > Metazoa > Chordata > Chondrichthyes > Squaliformes > Somniosidae > Somniosus > Somniosus microcephalus. Next base: position 98,446,163 of record NC_140992.1, on the reverse strand, counting down.
AGCGACTGGGGGGAAGAGAGAGAGCGACTGGGGGGAAGAGAGAGCGACTGGGGGGAAGAGAGAGAGCGACTGGGGGGAAGAGAGAGAGTGACTGGGGGGAAGAGAGAGAGCGACTGGGGGGAAGAGGGAGAGCGACTGGGGGGAAGAGAGAGAGCGACTGGGGGGAAGAGAGAGAGCGACTGGGGGAAGAGAAAGAGCGACTGGGGGGAAGAGAAAGAGCGACTGGGGGGAAGAGAGAGAGCGACTGGGGGAAGAGAGAGAGCGACTGGGGGGAAGAGGGGGGGAAGAGGGGGGAAGATGGGGGGAAGAAGGGGAGGGGGGAAGGGGAGGGGGGAAGGGGGAAGGGGAGGGGGGGAAGGGGAGGGGAGGAGGGGGGGGAGGGGAGGGGGAAGGGGGGAGGGGAGGGGGGAAGGGAGGTGGGAAGGGGTGAGGGGAGGGAGGGGGGAGGGGGGGAAGGGGGAGAGCCCCGAGCCCCCGAGCCCCGCACCCCCCCGATCTCCCGAGCCCCGCCCCCCCGATCTCCCGAGCCCTGCCCCCCCGATCTCCCTAGCCCCGCCCCCCCCGGATCTCCGGAGCCCCGCCGCCCCCGATCTCGCGAGCCCCGCCCCCCCGATCCCCGCCCCTCCCGATCTCCCGAGCCCCGCCCCCCGGATCTCTGGAGCCCCGCCCCCCTGATCTCCCGAGCCCCGCCCCCGATCTGAGCCCCGCCCCCGATCTCCGGAGCCCCGCCCCCCGATCTCCCGAGCCCTGCCCCCCCGAGGCTCGCCCCTCCGATCTGCACCCCCCCCGATCTCCCGAGCCCTGCCCCCCCGATCTCCCCAGCCCCGCCCCCCCGATCTCCCGAGGTCCCATCCCACGATCTCCCGATGTCCCGCCCCCCGATCTCCCGCCCCCCGATCTCCCGATGTCCCGCCTCCCGATCTCCCGCCACCCGATGTCGCGAGCCCCGCCCCCCCGATGTCCTGAGCCCCGCCCCCCGCCCTCCCGAGCACCGGCGTCCCGCTCTCCGGAGCCCCGCCCTCCCACTCTCCGGAGCCCCGCCCTCCCGAGCTGGCTTCAAGACCGCCGATTGCGGCTGTGTGAGACGGCAGGCGGGCCCGGTTGCCAGGGTAACCCTTCTCGCTCTCCAAGCCGATTGCGGCTGTGAGAGACGGCCGGCGGGCCCGGTTGCCGGGGTAACCCTTGCCGCTCTCTAAGCCCCGCCCGAGATCCGCACTCCCGAGAGCCCCGCCCCCCCGCCCGAGCCGAGCGGGGAACAGAGAGAGACGGCGCGTCTCAGCTGCTCCTGCTGCGCATGCACCCTGTATGTCCCGTGACCCTCATGGCTGACGCCGCTGACCCGGGTAATG